>NW_026596079.1:4619771-4635091 GCF_907164565.1 Psammomys obesus | reverse complement strand
CCTTCCCAGAGACTCATACTCCAACCAAGGACTATCCGTGGAGATAACCTAGAACCCTGACAATGCAGCCACTTCTGATGAGAACTGATAGACTAAGAGCAGAAAGAAGGACCTCCCCTATCAGTGGACTTGGGGAGGGGCATGCATGCAGAAAGGGGGGGAGGGTGGGACCAGGAGGGGAAGAGGGAGGGGCTTATGGGGGGATACAAAATGAATAAAGTGTAATTAATAAAAAAAAGAAAAAAAAAGAATATGTTCTTGCTTTTTAAGATGTTTTTGTTCAATAGATCTTACTCTGTAGCCCAGGCCGGCCTATATCCATCCTCATGACCCAATCTATCCTCAAACTCAAAATCCTCCTATCTCTCTATCTCTCAAGTTCTAGGATTACAGGCATGTACCACCACTCCTGGCAAGAAGTGTTATCTAAAGAAATTGTTTTTATAAATAGGCACAAGAGATAAGAAGCGATTTTATAATAAAATCTTTATGTAATTTAAATATGAATATCTCGTTAAAGCTAAAGATCCCGAGTTTCTATCCTAACATCAATTAGTGGCTCCGGCACACATTCTCCCAAGTCCATGTATCTGAGTTGGCGTCATAATTCTCCCTGAGCATGGGTGTGGCTACAGTTAAATTGCTGCAGCCCATGCTTTACCTTCCCCTGCAACCTTCCATCAAGGCCCACAGTAGCAATTTCTTCTTCCCACAAAAAAACTGCCACATCCCCCTCTCCAACACCCATCTGCCTCACCGTTTACATCTCCATTTGTGAGCCATGAGCTGACAGAGACCAAGAAGTTCAGCACTAAAACTATTAGGCCCTACAGTCCACCTTGGGCAATCCCCTGCTTACTCAAGGAAATGTTGTCTTTTTAGGCCTGGAGGTGCTGAAGAACTGAGGGAGAACTTGGCAGGTATTCATCCATTTCCTTCTAACGCTTGGGTGCCCAACTAAATGACATTCTCTGGCCTTCCTTGTCATGAATGTCACCAGAACTTGGTGGGTGGACATAAGAACCAGTTTCCAGTGCTGGCCCATAAAATTTTCTCTGCCCCTTCTTCCCTCTCTACCCCTACCCACCATGTATGCCAAGGCTTTCGGGAAAGATAGAGCAATACGAGATAGACTAGGGCCTGAGCAGACCAACACACACACACACACACACACACACACACACACGCGCGCGCACACGCGCACACGCACACGCACACGCACACCCCTCCTAGACTCCCATTAGAATTATGTTAAAGTTTGGGGATCATCGGCTACCAAAATTTCACCAGTACCAAGAGAAGATTAAGACCTTGGCTTGGCCAGGTGAAAGCCAGTAACTCCCCAAAGTTCACTGAATCAACATCTATGAAGCACTGGTGTGGGCGTGACTTCACGATATCATGAGTCTCAGGCGTGAGAAACGTGGGAGTGGTTGAAGTAACCAGAGGCACTAACAACAGAAATGCACATGATCTCTAAGTGGTCACACGAACCATCTCCAGTTTGCTTGGACAGGCACTTACCTTGGTTCCTACAGGACCAGGTAACCCAGGGGGTCCACGTAATCCCTGTTGAAAATTAACAACACAGAACCATGAGAGCTGAACCACTCACCATGTTCCAGGTTGCTGCCCTTTGCTGGAGCAGTAGTTGGAGAGCAGCTAGAGAGGGAGGAACTCTCATTGCAGATGACTACACTCAGTCATAGGTCCTGGGTGTGACTTCTGACTGTCACTTTCTGACCCTATGTGGACCAAAACAGGTCTCTCTACCCCTTAGTGTGTCTTTCAACTTCAGATCTCCATGCTGAGGCTTCCCAAAGGGAAGCAGCAAGATCAAGCTTCAAATCCATGACTGATTCCATGACCCCCAAACCTAGTCTCTTCTTTGTCCATCACACACTACAGAGACCTGAGGGCAGCCTTTGGGAGGGGATTCTATTTCCAGCTGATGAGCATGGGGTAATAATGACAGTTATGAACACACTTGAAATGCAAGGAGCCCAGTGTGATCCAAGAAACCTTTCTTTGTGTGTGTGTCACGACAACCGGGTACTTCGAAGCTCGTCAGCATAACTGGCTCCCCTTGGAGCCTGAGTATGCAGTCAGAGCTCCATGTGCTCAGAGCCGGCTGACAGCACAGCTGCCATACAGGCCCATCTGTGGTTTCACTTCCAAGGATCCAGTTTCCTGTGGTCAACCACAGGCTGAGAGTGTTAAGTCCTGGATTTCAGCTGTGATTCACAAGCTAGTAAAGACTGCCATGGAAATACAGTGTTACAAGGTTTCTACTTTATTGCTATTCTTAAGCACACTGATTGACAGGACTATGTCCCTAGGTCAGGGGACATCTCAAGCCTTCCAGCACCCCTTCCCACCCAGCTTCAATTCATCAGCTATACCTCACTTTATTTTTCTTTTTCTTTTATTTATCTTTTTACAATGTGTTCATTGTATATAACGATTGTAGCCCCCTTTCTCAACTCCTCCCAGTCCCACCCTCCCTCACTCTTCTCTCCTATCCCTCTTCCTTAGTCCATGAAAGGGGGAGTTCTCCTCCACTGTCATCTGCCCCTAGCTTATGAGGTCTCCTCAGGACTGCCTAGATCCTCTTCCTCTGTGGCCTGGCAAGTCTATATTGCCAGGGGCAAGTGGTCAAAGAGCAACAACTGAGTTCATGACAGAGACAGAACTTTCTAAAATTAGTCTTTGCTTTTGCCCTTTTCTCTTTTCCACTGTTAGCCTGGCTTCCCAAAGCTCAAAGCACATCAGCCTGCCACTTACCGGCTCTCCATCTTTCCCCTTTCCTGGTGGTCCAGGGAGGCCAGGAGCACCAGGATCTCCCCGTGGACCAGCTGGTCCTGGACTGCCTTCTTCGCCTGATGTTCCCTGGGGAGAAAAACGGACACTGATGAACCTTAGCAGTCGGCAGAACTCAGCCTTCCAGTGTCGAGTGAGCCTGAGCCTGTGTGGAGGCTTCTGAGGTTGCCTGTCCCTCTAGAGCACCAGAAGACAGACTGTTCAGTGTTTGGGAGAATTGGGGCTGTCAGAAGTTGATACCTCACATTTGCATACTGAAGTCCTTTCTCCAGGCAGAGCCTCCACCAAACTTTACCCTGTCTGTCCCTATCTCTTCTCTGATGGACAGAGTACAGGAAAATCAGCCAGGGCTCTCAAGCAGGAAATGGAGGGGGTCCCTTCAAATCTAAAGTTCAGGGTTGACACTCCTAGCTCTCAGTCATAGGACTTGTTAAAGAAAGAATAGGTGGCAATTTGAGGTATTTTTTTTCCTTCTTCTATTACAGCTATCTGGGCCCATCCAGCCCTGGCCTTTGCTCAACCCTCATGCGCATTCTGCTCAGTGAAGAGAAGGTGTTTGGCTCCCCCTTGGGCTCAAATGGGCTAATAGCACACAAGAAATAGAATTTGAATTTATGCATTTTTAAACTTAGGTGCTCTCTTGTTTCTGCAATTTAAGGAGGCATTATTATTTTTTTTTTAAAAAGTACCTGCAGGGTATTGTCCCATACATTTATAATTGCAGAACTCTGGAAGCAGAGGCAGGGCGAGTACTGCAAGTTGTACAGCAGCCTGGTCTACATAGAAAGTTCCAGATGTTCAGGACTACATAGTGAGACCCTGTTTCCAAACCCCAACACCCAACACACACACTCACTCCCCTCTCTCTCCCCTCTCTCTCCCCTCTCTCTCTCCCCTCTCTCTCCCCTCTCTCTCTCTCTCTCTCTCACACACACACACAATCTTCTACTTGCACAAGCTTGTGGTCAACAGACCATAAGCCAAAGATATGTTCTACGGTTTGTTTTTTTCCTCTGAAATAAGTCCTTTTTATCTCTGAAAATGTGTATTTTAAAACCAAATACTTTTCTAAAATGGAAAATATGCTCACACTTTTTAAAGTTTTTACCAAAATAAAAACATAGAGGCAAAAATGATCACTTCTGAGAATGTTTCCAGGAGAAGCACCTAGAAGGGATCTATTCATTGAATTTCAAGTGGCTCTCAGCACTAATGCCAGCACTTGAGGGGCCGAGGCAGGGGAATTGCCACGGATTAGAAGCTAGCCTGAGCTATAGAGTGAGTTAAGGGGTAGCGTGAGCCTCAGAGCAAGACCCAATCTAAAATACAAGGCACCTTGGGCGGTTGTGTGAACTTCGGCAGAGGATAAATCCAGAGAAAGGACCTAGCGTGTAATGGGGTGAGACAGGCCATCATGTCCTTGTCACGTGTCCTCTCCCAAGGCCATGCCCCTGCCTACAGTCCTTGGAGTGATCAGTTCACACGTTGGGGATGTTTTGCCATCCCCACGTTACAGCTGAGCACATTCGGGTGCACTGGGAGTGCCGTCTCAGCCTTGGTTCCACTGACACTGAGGATGGCTGAGTCTTGTCTGTTGTGAGAGCCAGGGACAGAATCCTTCACTGTGTTTTGTGATAGTTAAGGCAGAATCCTGTTCTGTAAATGTTGTGCCAGTTTTAGCCCTTTTCCCTGGTGTGGGGACAATCAGATGTCAGGAGGAGGTGGGACTGTCCCTACTGACAACCACTGTTCTCACCCTAGTTCAGGGTCACACAACTCGGACATGGAACCAGGCTTTGACGAGCCCGAAACTCAGTATCTCCCTTGGGCACTGATGAACACTGTGGATTTCTCAAGCTCTGCCTCAGCATCCATTGCTAACACGTGTGAGAACCATCCTTAAGGCACATGGTCACGCTAGAGCAATATGCAGAGACTCAGGGGTATTGTGCTCCCCCTGCCTGTGGGCTCTTTCTAGCTGATGGAAATGGAGCTCTTGTTTCCCTCTTCCCAGGCTTGGGAAGGGCTCACTGGCAACCGTGCTGCTCAGCGGATGAGTGGAACACTGAGTTGAAAGTGAGATCTAGTCCTGCTGCCCACCAGCTATGATATATGGAGCAAAATGCCCCCCAGAGCTTCTGCCTACAAAAAGGGGCATTTCTCTGATCCCCAGGCAAGAGCAACGAGGGTGAGAGGTCATGAGATGTCACATTCCTCTCTCGCTTGTACAGTCCCTTCTCAGCCCCGAGTAGTGTTAGCTCCTCACCTACTGACCGAGTGAGGCCTACAACAGAGGCTTTTCTGCAGTCTGCATCGCTCTTACCTTCTCCCCGCGCTCCCCGTCTTTCCCAGGGGCACCTCTGACACCAGGGGGACCCTGAAAAAGGAAGTTCATTCACACAGTTTTTGATGGACGTTAGCCCCCAGGCTTATGCCAATAGGCCCCTTTCCCTTCTGCTCATGTGTGCCCCATCCAGTTTTACACTCAGTGATGTCCATCTCTTTGCCTGAGTCTGGCCTTGGTTGAGAACAGGTTTGGTCTGCTGAGTGCTTGTCCCCAATGCCCTTAGTCTTGGCAAACCAGGTGAGGGCAGACACCAAAAAAAGATTTACGTAAAGCCAAAAATCTGACTTGATGTCAGAGACTTACTCTTCCAGTGTCTGTGGAGTTCTCCCCAACACCTCAAAGAAAGCTCAAGAATAAACATTTGTGGGCATGCCAGTGGGTACATACAGTCATAAGAAAGAGAGCAGCTAGCCAGTCATACTGAACAACTGAAGCTCAGCCATAATGAGGATGCTGGAGCCCACCTGGGACACTCCAAACAGCTGCCTTAGTGACAAGAACTCGGCTACTGGGGCTGGAGAGATGGCTCGGCGGTTAAGAGCACTGGCTGCCCTTCAAGAGGACCCGGTTTCAATTCCCAGCACGTGCATGGTGACTCACAACCACATACAGTTTCACTTCCAGGATATTCGAAGCCCTCTCTGACCTCCACAGGCACCAGCACATAGTCATACACAGACTTACATGCAGGAAAATATCCATACACATTGAATTTTTTTATACTTAAAGAAGTGGGCTGTTTCCTCTTCCCTCACCCTAGAGCTATTTTAGGTGACAATTCCGGCCCCATCTTGGGGCTGACCAGACAACATGCTCTTCAAAAGCCTGATAAAATGGGGGAAATAAAAAGCAGGATTCGTTGATGTTGACTATGTATACATGGTGGGAAAAGAAGGACTTTACCGGAAAGAGCCACTCCAACCTCTTCCCCTGTGACTCAGTCTCTTCCTGCCCCCATTTCCTCCTGAATAAAATGGGGCCAGGGATGGTATCTATCTACCTAACAGGTTTTGTTGTGTATCATGCATTAGAAATCTAAATGCCATGCATGTGTCCTCTGAGTCACAGATACATGGGAAGGTTTAGGAATGAGCAAGCCTGACCTAATCTAATGCAGAGGAAAAAAAAATTCCTATAGCCTGTGACCAGATGCCACTGTATGTTTTACTGAAAAGCATTAAAGTCTAAATCAGTGCTTATGTTGAATCATAATACAAGCCCATTAACACATCTTGGTTCCCCCCCCCCCCCCCCCGGAGAGGGAAAGAAGGAACTTCAGCAGGTGGTGAGGGACCTGAAAAATAAGCTGGTCTAACCCTGCCTCATTTCCTCAGATGAAAGAGCTTAGGAATGGGTGACCAAGTCCTTAATGCCAGTTTTTGGGCAATCCGGGTAGAATCCAGGTCTCAAACAGCCATAGGGGACCTCTGACTCCTTTGGAGTTGAAGGCAAATGGTGATGTTGATGCTAATGTCAGTTAAATGTGCAGCCTCTCGGCACCTTGTCCATCTACAACCCAGGGAGTTGACATGTCACCTAGAACCTTGGGATGGTAATGTTCTGGGCAGCCCTCCTCAATACACTGGTGGCAATGCTGTCCACACCTCTGTGTGTGTGGATGGAAAGGAGAAGAAGGAACCAAAGAGAGGCAGACACTGCAGGTTCACAAACCACACTGGCACCTTTGCTTTCTTCACAATACTCACCAGACTTCCTGGGGGACCACTGACACCAGGGGGTCCTGCCGGTCCTGGAGCACCCTAGTCAGAGAAGGAGCACTTGAGGAAAGCCAAATGTATCGGCTAGAAATAACTAACCCAGTCACTCTCCATACATGTCTCACACTCAGTTCATTTAACAGCCTCCAAACTGACACACATAGATATTAGGAACCTGCCCTTCACTGAGACCATATAGTGACCCCTCCAGCCAGACTCAAGAGAATGGGGTTGAAGGTGGAGGGAACTGGAGATAGGAAGACTCTCACAGTTCTTTACGCCCGCACATGGGGGTGGCCATGCTTTGGCCATGCAACATGACTCCATGCAGTCTGAGTGGAAAGTGCCAGCCTCCCTGAGATTAAACACACTCTGTGGACAGGAGAGCTCGGAACAGCAAACTGAGAGCTCAAAGGGTGCCTGCTGGAAAAATGCTTATCTCTACAGTTCCTTGACTGCCACTTCGTGTTTGAGGTCTGTGTGTGAGAGAGACAGAGGCACAGAAACACAGGGAGACAGACAGACAGAAAATAAAGACAGAGAGGCATAGAGAGAAAGAGAAATGGACAGGCCGAGAGATAATTATGTAACTTAGAATTTTATCCTTAGAGTGTGCATCTGTGGATCTGAATGCAGGCACAATTCTCCGAATGGCAAACACCTGAAAGTGGTCCTCTTTGTGCTTGGAAGGTCCTTTGTCCACCCTCTTTGCACACTGAAGATTTCTCTCACTACTGGGCATGCAGGCACAGATTGGGTTTGCACGATCATATCTTTGTAGCATCCATGAATGTACAGGAGAAAATTTGCCTCATAGTAGGGCATGTGGACAAACTCCAGGCCTGCTGATAGTAATATGGAAACCAGGGCATCTCTCTTGGGCTTAAGGTTCAAATGGCCCCTGAGCATGGACAGCTCCACCAGCATTGATCTTCCTTTCTTTTAAATTTAATTTTATTTATATATTTATTTATTGCAATTTATTCACTTTGTATCCCTGTTGCAGCCCCTCCCTCATCTCCTCCAATTCCCACTCACCCTTCCTCTTTTCCCCTTTTGCCCCTTCCCTAGTCCTCTGATAGTGGAAGACCTCTTTCCCTTCTATCTGACCCTAGCCTATTAGGTCTCATCAAGGCTGGCTGCATCATCTTCCTCTGTGGCCTGGCAAGGCTCTACCCACCAGGGGAAGGTGATCAAAGAGCTGGCCACTGAGTTCATGTCAGAGACAGCCTCTGTACCCTTTTCTTTCTTAGCTACATGTCAGGTAGTTCAGAACTGTGAGCCAGAGAGAAGATGTTCATCTGGACCACCCCTTCTAGACTATCCCCCCCCCCCCCGAGAAGTTAAGGTGGACAGAAGGACTCACAGGGTTTCCAGCTGCTCCAGGGGCCCCGTGTGCACCATCAAGTCCCTTGGCACCCTGTGCAAGACAGAAAAAAGGGGCTTGGGTCAGAGGCCTGAGGTTGGAGGTGGTGCTGGCCTGCTGCTCAAACTTAACAAATCAGAACATAAAAGGATGGATCAGAAAGCAGGGTCTGTCAGGTGCAGAAAAGCCTCCATCACTGGCCCTGCACAGTCCCATCTATATTCCTAAAGTCATCTATTTCTCATTAACACATTATGTAAATGAGGGAGAGAGGTGGGCAGCCTTGATCTCAGGGGTTTTGAACAATAGGCTCTTCTAAATCATCTAGAGTCCCTTCCCTTCCTCCACTAAACAATTGAACTATTGTCAGGGAACATCCTCTCAGCCCAAACCACAACAGATAAATAAAATAAAAATGCTAATATGTACCAGGCATCCTCTAAACACATTTGCCCATCAATTGCTCAGGAATTTCCTATATCTGCTCAGACAGTTTCCTATATCTGAAAATGCACCGGACACCAAGAGCAACTTTGTTTTCTGGGAAACCTTTCTCCAGAACATTCTGAGTCTAAGACAGCTCTCCTCAGCCACCAACAGCCCTTTAGTGGAAAGGCAAGAACAATCAGAATCCCAGAGCCTGGTCCAGGTAGTTGCTTTTGGGGGCAACTTTGTGAGCTGCTGAAACCCTTAGTTTTGGGGGCTGCCACAACCCAGTGTCTCCAACAACCCCACCCCAATAACATTTCACAAAATGTCAAGTGAGAAGGCTGGTAGGAAAGGCAGGAAGGAATACATGTTGGAGGGCAGCATGGTTCAGGAACAAACAGGTGGAGAGAGGGTTCCCTTACCGGAGGTCCAGCAGGTCCCCGAGGGCCCAGTTCTCCAGGATGACCCTGAGGTCCCTGCAATGAGAGAGGAATGTCCACATGAACTAACTCAGCACCCTTGTCCTGAGCATATGGGGCTGGATGTGGGGACCTGCAATGGCTATAATCTGAGATCTGCAGAAGGCACAACACCAAAGTCCTAAGGGTTAAAACAGGCTACACTCAAGTTTAATAAGCCCTCCAGTATACAGAGCAGCCAGTGGCATACAGACCTAGAACCAGCCAGGCCTAGATTTCCAGTCTTCAGGAAACTCAGGGAACGGTGAGTGGTGTCTGGGATGTGGGTACTCACCAGGGCTCCAGGCTCGCCGGGGTCACCCTTTTCTCCTTTGGGCCCTTGCTCTCCCTGTTGGTTAGAGGCACATGGTACAGGTGACTCGGGAGTGATCCCCTCCCATGCTTTCAGCACATCGGCTCCACCCCTCAGCATTGACACAAGAATCATCTCCATTTCTTTGGTGACCCCATCCAAAGCTGTTCCTGTTGGCTGGATTGAACGTGCTTCCCTCTTTTTCCAGGGGCTCAGAATGATCCTGATTTATTGTTCATATCTGAGACTGTAAGTCTCTTCTTCAGGGAATCGAATCCCAGACTGGCCACATCCTCCATATTAGGCGTTCTCAGGGTCCAGTGTCTCCTCTGTGAAGACACCCCATGCTAAGGTTTCAACTCTACACTTGAGTGGTCTGACCCTTGTCCCCTCCTGCTCAGGGCTGAATGACACAGAAGTGATCATCAATAAATACAATGGGGAGAGGAGTCTTTCAAAGCCAATCTCTTTCTTGAGGGATAACTGGACAGAGAGCTGTTGAGAAGACTCAGTTCTTGACACAGAGAAAAATGAAGTAATAAAATACATTTTAAAAAAAAGATATAATTTCCTTGCTTTGATTTTGAATGTGGCTACTGACCTTCTCAATAGTACACATTCTGAAAGGACACCCCACTGAGACTCAAAAGAGGAGATATGTAGGACACTCCCCCTTCTCTCCTCAACTGCTCTTCCAGTTGGATCTTTTGGAAATTGTCTCTATGGAGCAACTATAGGGAAGTTTTAATCCCTGAGGCCAGGGGCACCAGAGAAGAAAAAATGGAAAGATTCGGGGTCAGGCATTCAATTAATAGATGGTAAAGGTGTGCTGGGAGGGAAGCAGTGAGATGGCCAGCCTGCCTGTGTGGGAGGAGCTGAGCCTTGAAACACAGAGACATACAGGGCCATCACTAAAGGCAGCCACACAGGTTGATAGACACCTCCCCTGACAACTCCTGAATTCTAGGCTTCCCAGAGAGGCCCCCTGCACTTCCTTCCTGTCTCACATCCAAATCATAATGTCCTTCCTTATCCTTTAATGAATTCAGCATCTGACTCAGTTTCCCTCCTCCTCCATTCCTCTCTGTCATACCCAGATCTTCCGTGTCTCTGAAGTTGCACTGACTTATTACCAAATGGAGACAATACTGGCGGACTATAGATCTTCCCACTCCACCCTCTCAGCTATCCTGTATTGTGAAAACAGGTCATACAACACTGAGAGAGGAACCACGAAAACAAGAAAATAAAAGGTAAGGAGCCAGGCATGGTGGCCTTTCACCTGAGCACTCAGGAGGCAGAGGCAGGAGAATCTCTGCATTTGAAGCCATATTGATCTGCACAGGGAGCTTCCCATCAGCCAAGGTTAAGAGGCTGAGACCCTATCTTAAAAGGGGGAGGGGTTGGTTGGTGGTGCCAAATGACATTTCCTGGCCTCAGTGCTGCCGGTAGCATAGAGATTCGAAAAATGCTTATTTTTCAGAAGACTTCATGGAAGAGGAAGGAAAACGGCCTCCACCTCCCCAGGCTGTGGAACTCATTTCCATCTTTCTGTTAAGTGCCTCAGTGTCTACAGGAAACCACTGAAGCCTCATTCCCCAAGCAGTCTGAATGGAATATTCTGGAAACTATCTCTAGAGGGCAACCAACTTCAGTGGACTGAGGATTTGAAGTGTTCCCATCTCTGGTCTCTTTTCTGCCAACATTGGTAGAGGCTATTCTGACAGCTCAGATATATCTAGTCTCACAGCAACCAGCAGCTCTGGGCACAGCAGAATGGGCTCTACACAAAGACAGGATGGCCTATGTGACCACTGGGTGATGTCCCTAGAATGCCTGCCTGCTGTGGGAACCAGTTTCTTGCAATAGTTTAATCCCCTGCTTTTTAACAGGACAAGTTCTGCCTAACCAGAACTTGTCTGAGAATCAAATCCTCCAAGCCCCAACTGCTACCCCACAGCATCACCCCAAGAACTGAGGCAACAGGCTGCATAGGGTCCACTGCAACTTACTGGCATTCTTGGGTGTGGTGTGAACATTGATGGCTGAAAAAGAAAGCACACAAGTTAGACAGCTTGGAATCAAAGGAGCCTTCCATGTCAGTCTTTTTCTTTTTCTTAGTTAGGGTTTTATTGCTATGAAGAGACACCATGGCCATGGCAACTATTTTTTCTTTTTCATTCAATTTACATCTCGGTCATAGGTTCCTCCCTCCTCTCCTCCCAGGCCCACCTTCCCTCCTGCATCCCCTCTCCTCTATACCTCAGAAAAGGGGGGCCCCGTCCCACCCAGACACCCCAGCTCAAATATTCACATGAGGACTGAGTTCCTCCCCTATGGCTTGGTAGGCAAGTCCCATCAGGGATAAGTGTTCAAAAAGCAGACAACATAGTTCATGTCAGAGATTTCCCCACTCCCTTCACTAGTAGGCCCACATGAAGCCTAAGATGCCCATCGGACTTATCTTCTTGGGGTCTGTGCATTGCAGTATGTCTGTCCTGTACCATGTGACTAAAATCTGCTTATAAGTAAGTAATATACCATGTGTGTTTTTCTGGGTCTGTGTTACCTCACTCCTTGAACTCATTTCATTTTTTAAAATCCTGCTGCTTCTAAGAGATTTGCCAAGCCAAAGAGCACGGACTTGAATTGCCACTTTATATTTGCTCTTTGAGGTGAAGATGTTAGTGTTTTTTATTCTTTGAAAACTTTAGATACATGACTCTTATGTACTTTGGTGATATTCATTCCCTACTCCTTTCCTCCAACTATCCCCAGATGTGCCCAGCTTCACGTCCTCTTTTATTAATGGCCCAATGAGTATTACTAGTATTGCACATAGGGACGCGGTGAGCAGTTGTCCACTAGGACACAGGCAACCCACCAGGGGCCGTTACCAAAGAAAAGTATCTTTTAAAAAAAAAAAATGTGTTTTTGAGACAGAATTTTATGTAGTCTAAGTTGGATTCCAACTTTCGAAATAGCTAAGGACGACTTGAACTCCTGAGCCTCCTGCCTCTCTACCCTCCAGGTACTGGAATTATTAGTGTGTCCAGATTTGCATGTGTCCTTTATTGTTAAGTTTGTCCAACAGAATCGGCTTTCTTTAAACGATCAGCACGTGTACTCATACATTAATGAAGGGATATGTAATGCATGCATTTAGATGGTCTGAGGTCTCAACCTTTCTATGACTCTGGATATATTTTGTGAGGCTCTCTGCCTGCATCAGGAAGAGGAGGAGACAAAACTTCCTGGAGGCCAAAGCAGAATACTCCGTGAAGGAAACAGGAAGGCTGCCTATGATATTCAAGTCAGGTCTCTCTATCCTTATCCAGTATTATACCTGTCCTGTGCTAGCCAGGGACAGAGGTGAAGGGGGGACTAACAAGGGGGTCCAGCCTCTGGCTCCTGCAGAGGCCAGTGAAGATCATCATGAACTTCAGTGTCTCTCCAGCCTTACCAGGACACAAGCTGTAATGAGTCCCTGCTTTGTCTAGCCTTAATGCTTTCACAGATGATATTCCTTGGGCCTGGAACACTGTTCCCCTTTAACTGCTGTCCTTTGGTCCAGCCTTCAAGACTCTTCTGATTGTCTCCTGATTGTCCTTCCGTCATCTAGTACTTTCATATAAATTAGGGCATTTGAGTCCCCTTGATATGCACATCAGCTATACTGAATGTTACTGGATGACATTTTTACACCTGTAACTAGAGTGCATTCCCATAATTGGAGTTTCTGTTTGGTTCCCCTCATCTATATGTCTGTTCCTGTGCCAGCACCATGCTGTTTTTATTACCACAGCTCTGTAATATAGCTTGAGATCTGGAATTGTGATGCCTCCATCATTCATTTTAGTCAGAATTTTTTTTTTCTATCGGGGGCCTTTTCTTTGTCCATATGAATTTTAGGGTCTTTATTCTATTTCACCTCTTCCTTCAGAGAGTTAAAGCTTTCATTGTAGAGGTCCTTCATCTCCTTAAATAAGTTTATTCCTAGATATATATTTAGACTACCGTGACTGGGAACATGGCCATCATCTCTTTCTTAGCATGTTTTTTAATCAATAAATAGAAAGGCTACTGTCTTTTTTTAAACTTGATTTTTGTATTCTGCCACTTTGCTGATGGTGTTGATCATTCCTAGAAGCTTCTGGTGAAATCTTTGGGATGTGTTATGTAAAATATCATATTATCCACAAATAGAGATAATTTGACTTGTTTTTCTATTTGTACACATTTAATTTCTTTCCCCTAATAGACTATAGGTTCTCTGTGAAGTCAGAAGCTTGCTACTGGTTGGTCCAGAGCAAAAGCCCAAGGGACAAAATGAGTAGGAAGAGAAACATGATACACTACAAAAGGAAAAATGTGGCTTCCTCTCCTTCTCTTCGAAAAATGTGGCTTCCCATCCTTTCCCTAGTTCCAGACTCCTCCGAGTCAGACCACTCTTCCAGTTTTATGGATAAGGATACTGCAGGTCAGAGACATGATCCCCCTGAAGACATCTGAGCGACAAGACCATGTAGGGTCAAGACCTGACATCTACGGGAGGATGGAAGAATTTGTTCTCAATCCTTCAGCATCCAAATGCTCCACAGATTGAATTTTCCTGCTTAGTTTGTTTTATTTAGTGTGTTCATCCATAAAAATTCAAGACTCCAAAGTGTGTATATGTGTATGCATGTGTTTGTGCATGAGTATATTTGCACGCATGCGTGTGCATATGTGTATATGTGTATGTGGACGTGTGGACGTGTGTGTGTGTGTGTGTGTGTGTGTGTGTGTGTGTGTGTGTGTGTGTGAGCATATGGATGACTATGTGTCTGTGAGTGCATATATGTGTGCTGTAGAAAATTGGGTTTTGTTATGTGGACATTGCAGGACTTACTTAATCCCATGTTATAGTCATGTAGGTATTTTGCAATTTTTCACCATTATAAACAACACTACCATGTACACCCCTGTAGTTTTTAGATAAACATGACCAGCCCTGTAGGAGAGAATACATTCTAATCAAACACATTGGTGCCCTCCCTATCAAACCACTGAAATGAACACCCCAAGAAATTTTATTTTCCCCAGAGAACTGGTATTGGTAGAAGGAAAAGCCTTAAACCTGGTGTCAGCCAGAGGGGGTATTTGTCTCCAGTTATACCAGAATTCGTAAACAGAGCCATAAGCAAAGTCTCTGTCAATGGCCCAAACAGAATCACAAACTGTAGAAGAAACATTGAAATACAAATTAACTCCAAATCTAGGACAATTGTAAAATTCTTGGAAATGAATACCTGATAGAAAAGTGGCCGTTTTATATTTATTATATAAGCCAAAGATCCCAGACAAAAGCTACATATGCGCTGCAAGGTTCTGATTACACATTTGTGGTCATGGAAAAACAGACCCACATTATCTCTCCTCCCTTCACTGTCATTCTCTGTTCACCACTGTACCTGATCTAACACTCTACCCACAATTAGGCAAAACTTGACTGGAGTTAACAGGCTACCAACTGAAAGCTAAGACTGTTATCAGACAGCCTTGAAAACTCCTAGACATGGAGAATGCCTGTGGAAGGCGAGGAGTCAGAGGCATGGGTTATGGTGCTATGGTCCCACTCTGAACAAATAGCTTCTTGTCTCTAGAATCTTGTCTCAACTTCCCTGTTGTAGCAGGTGGGTATGTACTCTCAGTGTCTATAATATATTCTGAAATACATAAATTGTGCTTTCGTTGAATTAAGTGAATAAAATAAGTACAGGACTTCTGTTTACTAGAAGAGCTAGGAGTGGGTCTAATGAAAGCATATTGATAACGAAGTAGTGTGTGTGTGTGTGTGTGTGTGTGTGTGTGTGTGTGTGTGTGTGTG
>NW_026596079.1:4545514-4619761 GCF_907164565.1 Psammomys obesus | reverse complement strand
GTGTGTGTGTGTGTGTGTGTGTGTGTGTGTGTGTGTGTGTGTGTGTGTGAATCCAATGGCCTTAGGAATCCAGAGGAGGAAAGAAGATGAGAATCAAAGCAACTTACACTTCCAGGTAAGCCAGGGGGGCCTGCTGGACCAACCTCACCCTAGGGGAAAAAAATGAAAAAATATATAACCTCAATCCTGTTAATTCTGCTTATGCCAGGAATGATCTATAATAACACGTCCCTCAGAGAGCCGGATCACCCTCCCTGTACAGGCTTCGATAGATTATGGTTAGGCGGGGAAAGGGTTGGGATACACACGTGCATTCTAAATTATACACTATCTCAAATGTGTATATTTCAAAGTATCTACACCGACCCATGTGTCTACAGGTTATTTAGGTAGCCTGCACCACTGCAGCATTTTGTAATAACAACGGGCATACTGAAGTTGTTTCCACTGTTGCCATCAAAGCTAGTTAGAGCACATGCTCCCACACATGCCCCTTAGCTAATGGCCACACTGAAGTCCAGCTCCCTTAGAGACACCCCCATAGCTGTCCCGTACCCTCAGAAGGCACGGCACTCTCCTATACCCACATATACCAGGATTGTTTTTGGGCACAACCCAAGTTTGGGAGCTGATTCAGCTTAACACGAAGCCCAATTGTATCATATCATAAGTACTAGAGAGGATGTTTCCTCTGGCTTGCTTCTTCTGTTACAGGGTACACTCTAAAGTATCTCATGTGTGTGAACTGATTTACTGCTGTGGATAGGTCCATAAAGTGTTTTATATTTTATATACAAAATGATAGGTTTCATAATGACGTTTTCATATGCTTATATACTATATATGATTTACTTTGCTTCTGCGCCCCACACTCCCGGTGGTCTCCTTCCTCTTCCAAAGGCCCCTCTTTATTTTAGTGTCACATATATTTTTGTGTCCTTGTATATGTGTCACACACATTTTATAAACTCTAGATGCCACATACGAGAGGAAGCCTGTGGTATTTGTCTAAGTCTGATTTGTTATTTGGTAACATGGTTTCCTCCTTGTTTCTGCAATATAGACAGCGGCACACAAAAGCCTCAGTCCAGGTGTACAAACAGAGGCAGGCAGCCAGCCAGGCACTGGGTTTCACACTCAGAATCCAGATTTTCACTTGGACTGATAACTCAGAAGAGAGCGTTATCAGACCCTCAGCATAATCCATCACTCTGTCTCCCCTGACAGGGCAAGTTCCTCTTCTGGAAGACCATCATATGCCTACCCCTACTTCCTTACATTTAATAATACCAAGGGATCAAAACCAGTGTGTCCTAGTCCGGGGTGTGGACAAAGGGACAAATGGATGCAAATGGAAAGAGGCAGGAAGAACTGTCCAAAGCAGAGGACACAGGATGCCTTTGGCAGTGGTCTCCTTCCTCATCCCCAGAGCTGTGCAGGAAGAATGGTTTCCAGTGGGAAAGGTGGTGGCAGCATGACTCTCCATCTCTGATGAAGAAGCATGACTTCAGAAAGCCATGGGCTTGGGGTAAGATTGACATTGATAGGTCTGGATTCCAATTCTGTTTCTCTGTGAGTTTTCTGCCCTCAGCTGCTCTTGAGGAGCAGGAAGAATTACCACCCCCTGTTGAAAGGTGCTAGCTAGAGTGCAAAAATGACTGGGGTGGAAATGGATCAAATATAGTAGAAAGTTCTGGTGTCTTTAAAAACTCGATATGTTATGTAAACATGGTTTGCTTGTTTTTTTTTTTTTTTTTTTTTTTTTTTTTTTTTTTTTAATCCCAGGTGTGGGCTATGGGGCTGATAGAGATTGTCCACAGCAGCAAACTATTTGCCTCATGAGGGTTCTGAGAGGGGCTCTTGCCAGCTGCAGTTAGTTTAAATCTGAGGACTCTGGAGAAAATAAGTGCCAGAACCCAGAAAATGTTAGGGGATCCAAGAAAAAAGAATTCGGCTGCTCCTGGTGGCTATGGATGCTATTTGACAAGAAGTTGGAGATCTCCTGAAAGGAAGATTGGACTTGCCCCAAGGAACCCAACAGCCCTAACCAGCAGGAAGTAGCCAAAGAGAACTCCACCCCCTCTCCCCATTAACCTTCCTTCTCTCCTACCTGGTATTGGGGTATTGGAAGTGACTGGAGTGGAGAGGAGAGGTAGAGGTATAAGAAACCCAAATTAAAAATAATTAAAAAAAGAAATAGTGCCTACAATCAACAGAGGGCACGGCTGAGGCAGGGCCTTGCCAAGGCCAGTCAGAAGGGGGCACCATTGCTTTAGTGTCTCGTTTGGTTTTATTCTTATCCAGCTCTCCAGGGGAGCCTAATATGACCCAGAATCTTTAGAAGCCTGCATGCAAAGCAGAGCAATTAGAGCTTTGTGGTCTTCCTAACCCTCTGCATTCTGGAAAAGAATATCTCTAAAAGAAATTGCATTTCTGAGAATCCAAGTTTGAACAAAAGTTCCCGGAAAGAAACAGCAAGCACCTTTCCCAGAATATGCCATGGCTGATTAACTGATTAGGATTTCAAAGAGAGTAGAGGTTGAAATATCGCAGGAGCTATTCCTTGCCTACCTAATGTATTAACACATCACTAGCTTCCACTACCCCCGGAGCTAATAGTGTCATCACAGAGCTTCTGGAGCCTCTAACAGAGCTCCCCCACTTCTCTGTAACCTACCCATCTGATGTCTCCACTAAAGTATTTTGATTTATGACCTCCTTTGTTCTGTTTCTGTTAAACACTTGTGAAACCAGTACCCCATGAGAAACACAGTGTTTGAGGTGACTTAAATCTCTGTTCCCAGGTCATGGTTGCTCATATTCCTCTCTGGAATAAATCATCTCTTACTCCATTGATGTGAGAGCTATTTCTTTCATAGACATCAGGAAACCAGCAAACTGGGCGGGGGGGGGGGGGCGCCTCACCCAGGACCATGTTGTCAACATAGCTGGAGTCAAGGAATGAGAAAAGCAGGAGGTGTGCTGAAAACCAGAGTGTGGAAAGTGCATTGTGAAAGCAGACACCTTTCAGGAGGAAGGAGACTATGGGCCTATGAGTTTCATTGGCCCCTGGACCCAAGAAGGCAGTCCTATGTGTCATCATTCTGTGGGCCCACTGTGAGGAAGCTGGTCCTCTAACAGCAGGCCTGGAGGTCACTGAGGATGAATCCCTTTCCCTCATAATCGGCAGCTTGTGACACTAGGAACTGAATCTGCAGGACTTTAACAACTAATCAGAAGTATGAGCTCTGGGTCAATGACATTCTAAACTACCCCAAAAATTGGAAGATTACTATCTAGCCAGAAGCTTTCTGGGGGAAAAAATGTCATGCCAGTGTTGACAGACCATTAAGGCAGAATAGCAATGCTTCCCTGTGTCAGGATTATTCAGAAATATGCCTTGGAACAATATAAATATATCCTGCAAAACTCTCCCTCCTCCCTCTACCTCTCCCCCCCCACACTCTATCCTTTCTCCCTTTCTCTCTCTCCCTCTTCCCTCCCTACCTGAAGTTTCTCTCTCTGACTTTCGCTCTCTCTTCCTCCTTTTCCTCCCATTCCCTCCCCTGCATGTCTCCCTTCCTCCACTGTTCTCTCTCTTCTCTCTCTCTCTCCCCCTCTCCTCCCTTCCTCAGTCCCTCTCCCTGTCTCTTCCCTTTTCTTCCATTCATTCCCCCACCAACAACAACTGGAAAATTTTGGTGATAATGAGAGCATGCAGCTGTTACCTTTTCACCTCGGACACCTTTCAGCCCAGGAAGTCCCATTTCACCTTTTTCTCCCTAAAGTAAAGGATACATTAAAAAGCATTAGAACCTCCTCCTCTCTGTAGGATGGCCACAGTGAAACCTAACTCCAAGGAAGCTGTAAAGGCAGCCAACTCTCACATGCCTTTTCCTCTGAAGGTGCCCACACTTCCCAGAATGTCTTTCAGCCATTGTCCTTTCATTACTGCTTAAGGACTCTAGATTCTTAGCTTCTTGCACAATACCAGGAATTATTCTATTCTCCCACTCAAAATCATCACCTCATCCCAAGGGTCTAAGGTTCCAGAAGGTTCTCTTTCCTTGAGCGCGAGCACAGCGGCCATGCTGGCAAGAGGCAGTCACACTCACCTGGTCCCCTTTCTCTCCACGAGGTCCTGGGAAGCCTGGAGCACCAGGAAGGCCAACTTCTCCCTACGCAAATAAAGCCAGTAGGTACCAGTTAGAAGTTTTCTCTGTGAGAGAGGTTCTGGGTCACATGTTTTCATCTCCTCACAGATTTCAAGCTTAGTCACATGGAAAGTAGAGCCTTGCCAAAAGGGAAATTCTAGAGAATCTGTTTTGGGATACCCCAGGTTTCTTTTTGTCTGGGTCATTTCCTCTCAGGCATCCTCATCCTACTTCTCTGGGTACCTAACTCCTCCACCCTTTTAGGACTCAGCCACAGTGTCAGACCTTCAGCATCTTTCCTGGCATCTTTAAGCCCTCTCTTTAGGGTGACACACTTCCATCACTACACTGCTCAACAGCCATTATGCCCAGTTTCTCTTGGCTCCTAAATGGGCTTTAATCTCAGCACAGCACCAGATGCCCAGGTGAAAACTCTCAATCAAACAGATGAAGGTACGAAATAAATGAACTTTCAAAAGGCATGATTCCTCTTGTAACTTAAAAATGTTTATCTAAGACATGATGCACAATGATGATTCATTAATTAAAGAATAAACAAAAGATAAAAATACAATCTGGGCACAGGGGTCTTTTCTGAGACTGATTCTCCAACCAAGGACCGTTCATCAATATAACCTAGAACCCCTGCTCAGATGTAGCCCGTGGCAGTACAGTGTCCAAGTGGGTTCCCTAGTAAGGGGAACAGGGACTGTCTCTGACATGAACTCAGTGGCTGGCTCTATGATCCTCCCCTCACCCAAGGGAGGAGCAGCCTTGCCAGGCCACAGAGGAGGATAATGAAGCCAGTCCTGATGAGACCTGATAAGCTAGGGTCCGATGGAAAGGGAGGAGGACTTCCCTTATCAGTGGACTTAGAGAGGGGCATGAAAGGAGATAAGGGAGGGAGAATTGGGAGAAGAGAGAGGGGGCTACAGCTGGGATACAAAGTGAATAAAATGTAATTAATGTAAAAAATTTAAAAAAAAAATATATGAGCACACTAACCTTCTCACCAGGATGGCCTGCAAGGCCCCGCTCCCCAACTTCACCCTGTGGACGGAGTAACAAAGTCCGATTATCTTCTATGCATACCTTCACACATGGCTGTCATTAGACAGCTGGCCTCATACTTCCATCGTACCTGCCAGCCACAGCTCTTGGCTCTCTAAAACCAAACATTAAGTCCCAGAGACCCTGAAGCATGAAGCCAACGTGTTCATTATTTCTGCAGATTAGGAATTACCTCGTACTGTCCCCCACATGCTTCTTCATGCTGTCTTCTGCTCCCCCCAAAGAAGCAACTCTCAGCAGGACCAGAGTTTGTGCATGCTGAATCTGCTCATCATTTGCAGTTCAAAACAACAAGGATCCCAAACCTGGAATCCTTGAATACACCCCAACTCCAGGTCTCAGGACACATCAAATACCAAAGCCTCACTCTGGGCTCAGCAATGAAGGAGAAGCTCGTACAGAATGTGTCCCTATGACTCAGGGTTCAGTCCTTTTATAAAATCAGGCATCCCTGTGTCAGAAGCAGGGAAGAGTTTAACTTCTCCTTCTCCCTATTGTGTTGCAATGGGAGAGCTTTCTAGGAGACAATGTCAAATACCCAGGCTTCTAGGAGAAAGCATGCCCTAAAGAGGCTCACACCAGTTCTTGTCCACTCTCAAGTTTACTCTCATCCATGATGTTTCTACTGGGGTCTTAATGCTCACCTTAAATTTTCTGTTAAGACATAATCTTCAATGAGTTACTATGGGGTGGAGCCTTCAGGAGATGATCAGTCATGAGGATAGATTCCTCATGAATGGAATTAGTGTCTTTACAAAAAAACAAACAAAAAAACAAAAACACTGGTCTATCCTGTCATGGAGACTGCTATCTTCTAAGTGTCCATCTTATCCTGTACCTCTGGTGTCGGCATAGCATCTAGAGATATAAGGATGGATCATCTACAAAGTAGAAAATGTCTACCACTACCTGGACCTTGAACTTCACAGCCTCCAGAACTGTGAGCAATAAATTTCTGTTGTTTAAAAAGATGTAGCCTGAAGTATTTTGTCATAGCATACCAAAGAATTAAGACATTGCTCCCACTAGCATCGTGCAGTCAGGCTAACTTGGGAGGCGGGATCAGAAAGGCCCCATTCCAAGGCTATCGGCTGCTGTGTCATGAGGCCCTTGCAAGAATAGGTGCATGGCAGGTTAATTTCTAATGGTATGTCTTAAAAATCACTAATTCCCTCCCCCTTCTTCGGGAGGGAAGGTTGGACTAGGAGGGGAGGAGGGAGAGGTTTATGGGGGATACAAAGTGTAACTAATAAAAGTTAAAAAGAATAAAAAAGAAAGGAAAAAAATCACTAATTCCTTCAGAGGCAATCTGTGCTTAATATCTACACACTATCGATAAAAGCTTTGGAATAGATATCCATAAGAAGTATGGTTTTCTGATGAGTAGACACATGAATGAAAGGCTGAACCAGTTGATGATGTGGATTTTTCCCAGAGCTGTGCCAAATCAACTGGTTGTGAAGGCCAGCGGAATCGTCACTTATTAGAAAGGGAGGCAAAGAAAAGGTTGTAGAAAAGGAGGAGGGAGATATGGAAGAGAGGAAGTAAAAGAAGGAAGATAGTTGGGTGAAGAAACCAAATGTTTGTTTAGTGTACACATCCATCTTAGACTATAGCTCTGGTCCCATGAAATGATCCAACATATGGAGTTAGCATCCTCGGGAATTCTCTATGCACCCTACAATACCCAGCGACACTCTCGGGTTTTCAGCACGTCTCCTAAGAACCCTCCTAAGCAGAGCTGTGCAAGTTGTTCACCACTGAAGTTTCCCCTTGAAACCAGCTGCCACAGCCTCCCCACATCTGTTGTATGAACCGCATCCTAGGTGCTAAGGGAGAGCAAGCAACTGAGGGTGGCTGGAAACTCTGAAGGCTGTTGAAGTGCGTCCTGAATTTGGCCATCAATGAGGTGACCTGATAGACCTTCCACTATCAGGTGGAAGGTCCCTGGCTCCGTCCCTGTCAGAACCAGCTAATTTGTACAGCACTCACTCTAATTGGGCTGACTTATTAAGTGCTCCCATCGCAAGTCTTCACACAGGAGCCACACTGTTCTTGAGTGTGGAGGGGAAAGGGACACTCCAGAGCTGGGAAAGAGCCGGGCTCTGTGCTTAAACAGCCCACACACTGCCAAGCAGGAACAGAGCAGATGCCGGGTGGAGTATCAGTTCTCCCGACACAGTCTGTCTGGCTACAGCGTCGCTCAATACTAAAAGCTGGCATTATGCACAAACGCACACCAGGGTCTAGCTCCCCTCTCTTCTGTGTTGACTGTCTACACCAGCTAAACTGACTCTGAGCTGATGACTTTGGGAAGCAGGAACCTTATGCCAGTCAGGAAAGTCCACAGTGAGAAACTCCCAAAAATGGAGTGAAAGCCATTACTACAAGGCACTGGACTGTCTTACATTCATGGCAGTGTCCTGTCAACCGCTGGCTGCTTGCCCACGCAAGCCTCTTGCTGCTCCATCTGCTGGAAGCCCAGTGCGTGATGAATTTGCAGTCCTCAGCAGGACTTCTCTGTCACTACATTTAAGAAGGGACCCAGACACCAGAGGTCATGGGAGGAAAAACCAAGGAAAGACAGAAATACAGGCAAGAGAAAAGAGGAAGAGGGAATGAGAAATGTCTCTGTCCCCTTGCTCACTCCCTAGCAGAACAAACCAGTCAGTAGATGTGGTGTCTTTTCCCCAGGTCCTAAGCTCTCCTTGGTGCCTCCCGTATGGAGCAGGTCTCCTTAGCAGGACCTCTCCATCCCATACCACCTTTCCACAGGAGGTGACCTTGGCTCTGCTGTGATGAGACTCGGGGTATCATGATGGAGCCCCATGGAGCTGCCAAGCCTGCTAGCTAGCCATGTCCCAATTATCTACATGCTTCTTTTGAGGCTCCCAATGGCACACCCAGATAAGATAAAATACACAGATGGGGTCACACGACCACATCTGGAAGCACAGATGTAAGATGAATGGGGAGAGTCATACCCGAGGTCCAGGCATTCCAGGCACGCCACCTTCCCCAGGGTCCCCTGGTTCTCCCTGTGGGAAGAAAAATGCAGAGTCAAGACAGAAGGGACCAAGCTTGGTTGAACACAGCTACAGCTGGCTTGGGATGGGTCTGAAATATAGCCACCTGTGTATAGATAGTTCTGAACTCTCATTCTCTGTGGCTCTCTCAATGCAGGACACCTCCAATGTCCCATACTCCCCAGCTCTGTTGCTTAAAGTGTGTGATTGGAAACAACTGGAACTCCTTCCCTTCTGAGAGATTTTGACTAGAGACAGTGTGGCACTACCTTTTTATTTGAAAATACAAAGTACTTGGTTAGCCAGAGAGAAGAGCAAATATTTATATAAATGGCCTTAAATGGAGGCATCCCAAGAATTCTAAATCAACATACCACAAAGATAGTGCACCATTCACAATAGTCAAATTGTGGAATCAGCCTAGGTGCTTGTCAACAGATGACTGGAAGCAAGAAAATGTGCATCTGTGTATACACGTGAGTCAATTTCATTCGGTCAAAGAGATGACTAAAATTATGCCACTTGCTGAAAAATGGATGGAACTTCAGATCATTATATTAAATGGAATAGGTCAGATTACAAAAGACAAAAATATGTTTTATTTTCATTCGTGGTAAGACTTTCTACAGATGTGTAAAATTATGGGTGTGTTCTGCCACAGAACACAAGGGCAAATCTGAACTTATAATTTAAGAATAAAATTTGTTAAAATTATCCATTGTAAGGGTGGGAGAGGTGGGCCAGTGGTTAAGAAAGAACACATGTTGCTCTTGTAAAGAACCTCAGTAGTTCCTGAGAACCCATGTGGCAGGGCATAGATCCCAGTTGCAGGGGACTAGGGACCAACAACATCCCCTTCTTACCCCTGAGGCACTGCACACACATATGGACAGGCATACACACAGGCAAAACTGTCATTCACATGAAATATTATTTTTATTTTTTTCAAAAATGTGACTATTATCCTATTGTCTGTCTATTTACTCACTTGAGACATTTAAGGTGTGAATCTGATTTTCTATTTCTTGGAATCCAACCTTTGAATCTCCCCTTCATAACTTTTTTAAATGATCTTCACTGGAGACTTTTAAAATGAAGCCTCCCATGATTGATTTATCTCTCCAGATTGATTTTAACTCTTTCAGAGCCTTTCTGGGTTGCTTTGGTAGAACTCTGTTATATTTGACATTGTAAAACCAACCGTTTCAACTATGCCTTGGTCCAAAGCCCAGGCAATTAACTAATTTCAGAACTCGACAACCAGGTTATCTCCTTTCCTCTTCAGTTCTTGATGCTCGAACTCATGGTACCCTGAGAGTACCCACCTTGGAGCCAGGCAGACCTGGTGGTCCATTCAGCCCATCCTTTCCAGGTGGCCCCTGGACCAAGAAAGGAAAGAAAGAAAATGAAGACAAAGTCTAGGGAAGACTTGAGGGAAACTGCCAACTAGGAGGTGATTCTACAGCTAGACTGACTGCATGGTTTCACCCACTTTCCAGACACTTTCTTTCTCAAGAAGCACTTGTCTCTGCCAGCTAGGCTTTCCTTACATTTTGCCAGGACTACACAGTTACTAGCCTCTGGTCTGTGCCTTGGCTCATTTATTATACATGCAGATGAATGAGGGGGAAAGACAGCCTTCTGTGGCGGACATTCCGGTTTCTTTAAAAACTCAGCTATGTTATGTAAATGTGTTTTTGTGTTAATCCCAAGTGTGGGATATGGGACAGCCTTAGTTTATCCACAGCTGCTAACTGCCTTGTGTGGCTCGGTTAGTGGCATTCTGAGGACTTGGAGAAGATATAAATTACCAGAGCCAGGAGAGAACTGGAGACTCCAAGAAAGAAGAAGGCTGCTGTTCCCCATCCGTTGCTGGTTCACCCTTCTGCTGTGTTTGCTATTGCTGCTTTGCTGGACTGCTAGATAGCCTGAGATTGTTATTGCCCAAAAGAAGCAGATGACCCTAACCAGCCAGGAGTAGTAAAGAGACCTATGTCACTTCTCACTAACCTTGTCTTCTACTTAGTGTTGCTGTGTTAGAAGGTATTAGGAGGGATAATGGAGGTAGAAGCATAAGAAACCGATAAAGTAGATAAAAAGTACACCAATAGTGTTCTATTCCTAATCTTGGCTTCTAAGAGGCCCATGAGACAGGACCATCCACACTGATCCTGCACTCATTTACTAAATCTCCTGGTTTAGTGTTTCTTTTTTTTCCCCACCAAGATCTTCCTTTCCCCTTGTTCCTCAGAGAAGCCAATCCCCAGCTTTCATCATGGCTGGCATCCCAGCCTTGTATTTCTGAGGAGCTTCACATTGTATCTTCTGATTCAATGTGTTTTCTCCATTCCAAGCTTAAGATTCTATCCCAGCCACTGGGTCCAGATGAGACAATGAATCCCAAGACAGAGTGGCCTCCGATGTCACAAAGATGGTGATGGGGACCTGCAGAGCCTCCTGGATACAACTGCAAGTCCCTACACTAAACCTAAGATAGAGTATCTTCTGGGGTCACAGAGATGGAGATGAGGACCTCCCACCCCAGGCCAAACCTAAGGTGTTTTATCGCCCCCATTTCTTGGGACCTTAAGTCATGTATCTTCAGGAACACACTTCCCCTTGAGGACAGATGGGAAACAGGCTTCCTTACAGCCTCATCAGGGGCTATTTCTTGGTATGTATGAATGTTAAGTCAACTTTTTTGTTTGTTTTTGCTCTTTATTTAAAAAGGGGATTATCACTGTACAGCCCTAGCTGACCCAGTACTCTTTATGTAGACCATCCTAACCTTGAACTCACAGCAACACTCAGAATATTACAAGCTGTATTTATAAGTATGCACTACATGTTACCTTAAATTTTTATGGCCTTTAAAAATTGACCCTGCTCTCTCTTCTAAATGAGAATTTTCTAGCTTTGGAAGTTTGCAGAAGTTTATTCCTTTGGCAGTAAGCAAAAGGAGAGTTCCCTCTGCATGGAGTAGGTCTGCTGACCATCATGGCCACAGGAGAAGGGACCACTTGTTATCAGTGGAATAATGGCAATGACCAAGAAAGATCAAAGTCCAAAGCTTGAGCTGAGCCATAGCCTCATCTTGGTAAAACCATAATGCCCCTTTAAAAAATGTTTTCTCCACAATCCCTTCCCTCTTCTGACTGTTGGTGATCATCTGAACATTTTGTTTTCTGTTCTGAGTTAGAGTCCAGCTGTATAGCCCAGGATAACTTAGAATTCACAGCAATTCTCCTGTCTCTGCCTCTCTAATCCTGGAATCACAAGTGCATGTCATCATGCTCAGATCTATGAGCACACTTTCAGATAAACTCACTGCCTCAGAAGGTTGGTGAGTTTGAGCTGCCACAGGGCCCTGACAACTTATGTACTTACTGCAGCTGACTGTGCCTAAGGAATGTCGCCTGGTGTTCCTCCAGGTTCACACTCATTTCCCTGAGCATGCACTACAGCACCGGCTTGATGGCTGATGTGCTTTGAGAAGCAACAGAGCTTCAGTTGGAGGCTGGCATCAACCTCTAGTCCTATCTCCCAACTCTTTTATCTATGTCTACAAAGGGTCCTGTGACCCACATAGAATGGAGATCTGTGTGTTGGTGTTCTGCAGTATCCAGAGGCCCCATCCAGGCCCTAGCCTTTACTCTACAAGGAGCTTGTCATAAATAAATCCCTCAGAGTAAAGTAGGCTCCTTGGGTTTTAGGGCATCAGGCCAATGCAGCACCTGGTTTCAGGGTGACTGACTGTCCCCAGGCCACTCCATCAGTATGTCTAAAGAGGCTTGCACTGACATGCCAAGGTAACATGTCTACCTTCAGTTGCATAGCTTTCCTGCGACATTAAAGCTAGCTGATTCCTAGGGCTTAGAAGAAACCAGAAGGCCCTTGAAATGCCAAAGTATTCTCCATGTAAAAGAGAGAAACATTGTTCAGAAATGTAACCCTTTAGGTATCCCTCAAGAACAAGTTGTTACATTTTAGTTGGAGAAACTTTGTGCATGTTTCTTCGGAAACAAGAACAAGGGTGGCTGGGGCAAGTGGGGAGGCAGTCTCAGGAGACAGCAGAAGAGAAAGGAGAACCAGCCCTCCCCAACCTCATGCTCTGCTGCAAACGTGGGGGCTTCAGAAGGCCTCATCAGTTCTGGGAGAGAACCCCGGAGCCAGGGACTAATGTCTGGCTATTCCTGACATGGGGCAGTAAAGGTCAGTAAGGGGCCAAGCAAAAGAAGAGCTAAAAACAACTCACCACATGCCCAGCAGGCCCAGGTTTTCCAGGGAAGCCAAGCTCTCCAGGTAAACCCTGAAAGGGGAAATAGAAATCTGTTAGTCAATTTATTTGAGATTGGAGCTTTGTCCTGATGCCATCCCAGGCACAGGATCAGGCCTCCGGCTCTAAGAAAGGTTCCTCAGTGTGTCTACCACCCTCAGTACCAGCCACCGTAAAACACAGAATTGCCCCAGCTCCACCATTGGTGAACACACAGCTTGTCTGCTCTGTAGCAGATGCTGCTGTCCTAGCCATCCATGCCCAAATACTTGCCAGGGCTCACCTCCCACTGCTCTCCCACTGAGGCTACCCTGCCCATTACCTGCACAGTTTCCCAGCCAACCCTTAAAGGATGAGAGGGGAGAATGTTAACAAATCCCGGCCTTGGTGTCCTGTTTTGTGAAGCCAGACCTCAGAAATCTATGTATAGTTGAATATCAGTCCAGCGTGATGCAACCCCATATCACACCACAAGATGGTACCAAGTGTTATGTTGGCCTATATGTCACCACTGGACCCAAGAGCCTGAGACTGCAGAAGCTTGGAGGCATCTGCACCCAGAGCCTTTCTGTTTGTGGCTTTATTCTGGATGGATATGGGCATAGAAAGCCCTCCTCTGCCTTTGAAAATACTATCCCAGGTCCCCTTTGAGAGACAATCAAGCCAGCCTTACCGGGGGACCTCCAGGTCCAGGGGGTCCTGGAACACCGGGTGGGCCAGGTGGGCCCTGCATAGAGAGAGAGTGGATGGTTATAAAGGTACCCAGAGAAGCTACCTGGTATGTTACAGACTACTGTTTGAGAAAAGAGTAGGTAGTGTCGCGGTGTGGGAAGACTTCAGTGTCATCTGACTCCCTCGATTTCAAGCAGAAAGAGAGAGAAGGGATAAGGTGAAAAATATGAAGCAAAATTTGCCAATTACCAATAAATATACTATTTGTATGCTGGGCAGTTTCTGTCAACTGAGCACAAATGAAGGTCATCTGGGAAAGGGGAGCCTCAATGGAAGAATCGCTGCCATCAAACTGCTCTGCAGGGGTATCATCTTGATTGCTGATTGACGTGGGAGTGTCCAGCCTACTGTGAGCAATGCTGCCCTTGGGCAGGTGGACTTGGGCTATCTATGAAAGATAACTGAGCAGGCCAGAGAAAAGCAATGCAGTAAGCAGCCTGTGGTCTCTACAGTTCCTGCCTTGAGCGTCTGCCTCAGTGGCATCATTCAGTGATGGACTGTAACACAGAAGTCAAATGCACCCTGTCCTCCACAAGCTGTTTTTGGTCGGTGATACAAACTAGCATTAACCTGCTTCATGACCTTTCATGCAATCTGGTTACATCACTTGGAACATTTAAAGTGACCATACATATATGTACACGCACACATACATACATACAGCGGCCATCCACTCACTAGTCTCCCCAAATCTTTGTCACCAGCAATCATGGCCCAGAGCTGATGTCAGTGTCAGCATCACAGAGCAGACTGTGGGTTTCAGGCCATAGTCTGCTGAGTTCCTCTCCCTTGCACACTGCTACTCCATAGGGACCAGTCTGGCCAGGAGTGGAATGCACATTGTATGTGTAGAGTGCACAGGCTTGTATATATCCAGAGCTGGGTTCATCACCAATTATCCATTACCCGTGCTGGTACAGGACCACGGGTCCTGTAAAGGCAGGGAGAAAATTGTAAGTAATATCCTACAAGAAGCCAGAGCTCATGTTTTCATGATCGTGAGGATGACGAGGGGAGAGAGGTACAGAGAGAAGTCCGAGCACGGATTAGGGGGTGACCTACGGACACCTGGAAGACTGAGGCAAGGGGCCTGGAGAAGGCAACTTAACCCTGAAAAGGTTAGATGAAAGGACCCACAGGCTAGGCACACAACAGCAACTTCTAGGACCAATAGCAGGCACTAATGTGTGTATTCTCCCTCTAGACCTGGGGACCACATCTTCTGAGATGACAGCCAGCGGCCTGCGTCCCCTCTGTGATCAAGGTCTGGGTAACTTATCTTACACTCAGATGCTCAAGAATCAAACATGCTTGGTTCCTCTGCATCTCAAAGAGAAACGAACCCAGGCTACAATACGGAGCAGGTCTCAGAAAGTGCCAAAGTCACCTGAAAGGAATACTTCAAGGGACCGACCATTTGCACTCGGAGTATAATAGAATATGGCCACCAGAGGGAGATAAAAACCAAAGAATGGCACACTGGTCGCAATATTGAGCTATTCCGTTTACTGACTCTGGGTGGTGCGTGTGAGTCAAATTCTCTTATACAAAATAAAAGTATTTCTAAAGCAGGGCTCCGAGTGCCCGCCATTGTTCAGTTTCTCAGTAGCTCACCTAGACCTGCTGAGTCTTTGGGGCGGCATCTATCCTGTTTGAGACATTTACCCCAAGTCAGGGCAGCTGGGGAGGTTACAGTGAGCTAGGAAATGTCCTGCGTAAGGACAAACCCGTCCTTGTAGGACAAGGCTGGTGAAAGGTGGTAATCATGGGTGGCTGCCGGCCTGGCCCCATCATAGAGTACCACACCCGGCTGCTGACCAGATCTGTTTACCTCTCTGCATGCTGAGCGATCTGCAGAAATCACCAGACCCTCTTGCCTCTGAAAGCACACACCAGGCCACCCAATGTCACTCAAGGATCCCTCAGGCCTCACAGCACCCACAAATGGAGCTTAACAGAGGGCCTTTCTAGATAGCACTCAGCTGGCAGTGAGTATGTTTCCCATTCTTCCCTCCTTACATGCCTGGCTGTGCAGATGGCTCTGGAATGATTAACCTTCTACAAGACTTCTCTCAGAAATTTGGGCCTCCTAGCCAGCCAATTGCTACTCTAACCTAATTCACCCCTGCCCCTTTCTGCAAACATCCTCACCCTGCTGCTGTTTGTTGTGCTTGGCTCACCGTGTTCTGGAGTCGACGATCTTTGGTGAAAATGAAACTTTTGTGTTTGGGAGTAAAGAAAACAGGCCAAGGGGGTTTAGTGAAGAAAACAGGCCAAGGATCTTGCTAGAGGTCATGCAGCTACCTCCTTTTCTAGGAGGTAGGAAAGAGGAATATGCCTCTGGAAGGGTCTAGCCGCTACAGTGTGCCCTGAATTGGAGGTCATGCACAAAAGAACGAGAGCTCCCCTGTTTAGGCAGCAGGTTAGGCCTAAGGTCAGGGGCGGGTTTGATGCCAAGTGGTTCGGATAGCTCTAGTACAGGATCATTCCATGCCACCAGCTCCATCTGCAGCCACCTCCACTCTAGCCCTATCCCTGTTGCTGTATGCATCATAAAACAGTGAGCAGGCACACGATGGGTGGGGGAACTAGGAGAAGGGACCAAGGCCCAGTACTGCCAGACGTGAGCAGGCCATTTGGTATTTATGCTGTCCATATTTTACACACTGACTCCACCTCATTTTAGATCCTACACTGATCAAGTGAGGCAGCCCTTTCCATCCCAAGCTGCAAAGGAAGGAAAAGAAATGGGAAGTAAATCAATTGGGAGTCCACAGAACTGGTGTTTGGAATAGAGCACCATGTTCCAGCTCACCATCCAACCCTGTACTCCAGCCTGGCCTTCCAAAATCTTGCTAAAGACACCCAGTCTCATGCCCTGCCTGCAGCCACATTCTGTCACTGAAGGAGAATCTAGAATGTAAATACATCTTTGAGAGCTCTGGGCACAAACCTTCAGCACCTGGTTCTGCTGTGCAGACAGCAGGGACTTTAAAAAGGCTATAAGCCAGATGCACAGAACCACTAGGGATGTCCTTGGGAATGAAACCCACCCAATGCACCAGCCATGTAGCTGAAGACAGAGGCCAAAGGCGCTGGAAACAGCTGTTACAAAGTCTGGAAACTGCTCTCAGGAGGCATCACAACAGCCTCCAGCATCCATTTCAATTTACACAGAGGATCTTTCAAGCCCAGTTTGGGGATGGGGGAAATGCAAAGCATTATTCTTCCTGACCAGGGACCTGCTCTGCTGGCCTCCGCAGTCTTCTGATGGTTGTAATGCTTACAGGGGATGGCAGATTTTTACGAACAGCTGTCTCTCCTTTAGATTATCTTTCTATTCAGCCTCCTGTTGTCGTTCATTTCTCCATGGACCCCTAACTGGAAGGTGGGTTTTCAGGGGACAAGGAAGCCCCTCATTTTCCCTTCTTCCCCTGTCAAAAGAAATACCTTTAAAAACTATGATGCTCCACAGTCCTTGCCTTTTGTTATACATGAAAAATACTAGTGTCTCCGGGAAGGAATCGAGATAGCAGGAAACAGAGACTGAGACACAAAACTTTTCAAGGTCTGCAGCTTCTCAAGATGCTGCCACTGAGAAACTCATCTTCTCTGGGCCAAGAGATGAGCCAGCTGGAAGGTAGGTGAAAATTTAAGGCTTGAAGTTGAGGAGAGAGCTCAGTGGTGTAGCACCTGCCTGACATGCACACTTCCACATCATTGCAAAACAAAAAGACAAAATAGTAGGGCTTTGGGTGCCCTAGGTAAAATTCTAGATGGCCTAAATGCTACCTCAATGGATTTCATCTTCAGGACCTTTATCAGCTCAAAAATAGCATAGGAGTTGTACATCATTGTCTCTGGACTCAGGAATGTGTGTGTGTGTGTGTGTGTGTGTGTGTGTGTGTGTATACACATGCTCCTTATCTTTTATTTTAAACATTAATGAAAACATCTAGCCAAATTAATCAGACTATTAACGAGTAACACATTAGCCAATAGATGTAAATGTTGACAAAATGCATGCCTGTTTGCATTATCACTAATGAAAACATCAAAGTAATTACACTCCATATTAATTAATTAATCAGTCCACTAATTATTAATGAAGCAACATTTAATCCCTATATAAACAGCTATCTGATGTAATTAGTAGTCACAATAATGATCTATAAGTAGCCAATTAATCTAATTATTCCTAATAAAGAAATGGCAAAAAATTATTTCTAACACAGTAATTCCAACTGTGGTACACTTAGGAAGTTGAATAGAATTTGGAGACACGTGATTTTGCCTGCATGAATTAACAGAGCCATCAAATTAATTCAGTATGCAGCTGGGACAGTTTTGAGGGAAAGGTATTCATAATTTGTGGTTTCCCTTGAGGTGTAACTGTGATCACTGCCCATCTCAGGGAATGTCTGAAGAGTCCTATGTGCCTACCCAGCTCTCACAGCAGCTCTGTTCCCTGGCTGTGTACCCCTCCCTCTCCCACCCAGGAATCTTGATACCTTACACAGTGGCAGGCATCAGCAGTTAATACTATAACTGATATCAGAAAGAAGCAAAGCACTAAGCATGTGATTTCACAGACAGCATGTCACCTTCTTCCTAGATTCAAGAGCAACCTTTTAGGCACACATACATTCTGAACTTGGGTTTATCTGTGGTTTCTCTCCATATTGACAATGTTTAACAATTCCTAAAAGGCCCTGTGGGGCTGTAGGACAATAATTAGAACACAGAATGCAATGTCCCCATAATTTGTATACAGTGATCTCATGCAGAACTGATGTTCAGTCCTAACTCAGATATGTTTCATGCTCCCACCCAGATTTGCTAAAGATTTTCTGATTAGAAAACAGAATTTTACCATTAGTTGAAATTTTGAGGTTAGCATTTAGAAAGCTTTACATGTGTTCACTCTTTAGAAACGAAAAGACAGACTCCATTTTTGTGTTTAACAGACATTGGCTCAAATACTCGTGAATAAAATTAACAAGAAACATGTACAAACTCACACTCTGAAAAGTGTAATACAGGGCCAAGAGATGACTCAGTGGTTAAAAGTGCTTGCTGCTCCTCCAGAGGCCCTGAGTTTGGATCCCAGCACCGACCTTACTCAGCTCCGCTCACTATCATCTGTAACTCCAGCCCCAAGGAGTCTGAGACCCTCTTCTCTCCTACGTGGGTACCAACACACACAAACACATACATACACACACCCTACACACACACAAATACACATAATTAAAACAAATCATTTTTTAAACAATGGTTGCAGTTTTAAAAAATGAAAATCAAACACTTAGCCGGTGACACAAACTTCTGAATGAAGTAGTTATTACTTGAATTGTCTGAGACAGCATGATTCTGCATTCTCTAACCGCTTAGGAAGATAAACTGTATATCATTATATATAGTTTACAGCATATAGATAACTTGTAGCTGTAAATATTTAATGCAAAGAAGGTGCTCACAAAACTGAATTTAAAAAAAAAAACTCCGCGAAGTGAAATAAGGTCCCAGAGAGAATCTTGGAAGAGGGCAGCCTCCCTGGGGCTCTTAGTCCACATACTACATGGTGGACTCAGCCCATCACCCACAAGCTGGGCCACAAAGCTCTGGGCCTTGCAGCTTTTGGTTTTACACACTCTGCTCGTAGGCAGTCAGCCAAGATGAGATGCAATGATGCGGGAGGATTACACTGGCATTTGACAACTGCCTGCCCTGCCCCGCAGGCCTCCCCTTCAGGACTAGACCTTCACCACAGACTCAACTTCAGCTTTGCTGGTCTGTGCTGGAGATCTTAGGAGCTCCCCCAAACAAACACCCAATTCAGAGCACTGCACTGGTCTTCTCTATTCCGCTTCATTTTAAAACAGTAATTTGACATTAGGAGGTTTTGGGGATCGGGAGAGGAACTGCCCGGCCCAGACTGAGCTAATTCCTAGACCCAGTCAACTAAGTTCCCGAGAACAAGATTTTGCTGTGCAAACCAAGGAAGCCCTGTTTCAGGCCTCTGTACACTGTCTTTTGTCAGGCTCTTAAGACTCTAAACCTTTACAGTACCCCCTGGACCAAACTGCTCCAGGACCAGACCCCAGTAAATGGAAAGATAATCCCATCACTCAGAGCACACTGTAAGAATTCCAACAGCTGGGTCTTCAGCTGCTGCACACCCTTCCTTACTCACTGTGATTTTACTGAAAACCATAGTAAAGGCTCTTGGTATGCAGGACTCCCCTACCCAGCTCCATACACATAGCACTCCATGCTATGGGAAGCGTGAGGAACTGCCTTGCCAGTGGATTCCATTTCTCATCTGTTGCTCTTGCGTGTCTGGATACCAAGAGAACAATGAGTGGCCTAGAAACACTCCCTGTATCCCAGCCTCTTCCTATCCCACTAAGCATTGTGGGTCCTTAGCATGTGACAGATTCTGGCTACTTAGGTCTTACAGCTCCATAGCGAAGTTTGGTATACAGCAGGTACTTAGAAGTACAGGCAGGATTGGGAAGCAGTGAACCAAAGGGGGAAATGAACACAGGAGAAGTTAGTAACTAGCCCAGGAACAGTGGGAGGCAGATGTCAGGAAAACAGAGGGGGAATGGCAGAGGAGCAGAGCAACTTCCTGTACACATGGCTGGCTTGAAGAAAGCTTTCTGACCGACATCAAAGACCTGCCCAGTGTACCAGACAGTCCCTACTGTAAGCATTATAATCCCTCTGACCCAATTCAGGATTAAAGGAAGAACTGTAAATTCCATAACAAATCCAGGCACCGTGCAGTATCTACTGTGAACCCCACGTGGCCTGATTCTGAACACAGTTCCCTTGTGAATCAGGAAGCAGTGTGCATGGCAAAGCTACCACAAGAATGTCGATGATGTGTGCCTGTATTACTCAGGTCATCATCTGGCATCCAGTGAAGCTCTGTCACATGACAGTGGCCTTGGTGTCAGATGTTAACCCAGAAAGAAAGGAGAAAACGTTCCCAGGTAGCAAACTGGGGGTACAGTAGAAAGACATTTACAGCTGCAAATAATTTTATAGAGCTGAATCAATACAGATTTGAGATAAGGTCTCTCCATGCTGCTCAAGCTAGCTTGAACTCGCTGGAGCAACAGAACTTTCCTTCTTCCAAAGCAGGTAGGCCAGTGGGTGCACACACCAGAGCGACTGTTGGTGGATATTGTATCCTGCCCCACCTCATCTCCTTAGCTCATCTCGTCTTACCTTGTTGGTCTTTTTAAATCAGTGGCTTACTTAGCAGACTAGGCTGGCTGAACTCACCATGTAGCTTGGCTTTTACAAAGAAGGGATGGAAGTAGGACTATGAGTTAGGACCATCCTTTTTAGCTATTTGTGAGTTTGTTTTCATAACTTTCTTTTTATCTGTGTATACTCTTTAGACAAAGTGAACAACTTCATTCTCTTTTTGTCCAACTACATCATGTCTCTGGCCGTACTTAAGCCCATTACTCTTCCTTCTCCTAACTTGCTCCCTCTAGTCCCTTTCTTCTTTCCAAATAGTTCCACTTCTTTCACGCAGTGTGTGTGCATTCTGTGTGTGTGTGCCCTCATGTGTCCATACACATACACATATGATCAGGATTCCAAATAAGAATGAAAAGAGTCTAGCTTGATGTTCGTGGTTTCTTGTTTGGGGGTTTTCATTTGTTTGTTTGCTTTTTCAAGAAAACGGATATAACTGGCTGCCATCCCTTCCAATCCTCTTGACGGTTGCAAGCTAAAAACTGCTACCAGGTCACTGACCCAGAGAAAGCAGCATTGTTTTGGGGAAAACTATAAGGCAGTGCTTACCTGTGGCCCCAGCATTCCAGGGGTTCCAGGTGGACCCACTTCACCTTTCTTCCCCTGAGTGCAAAAGAGAAGAAAGGTAAGAGTGAGGCATCATCCCAGAATGCCCGAGAAATAGTGTCTCTCAAAAAATCCTGTCTTGATGATTCCAGATATCCACTTCATGCATTGCTGTTTATAAAATCTCAATCGGTCAAGTTTACCAATAAAGACTTGGGAGTCTGAAGCCGGGGTGAAAGCCTGCTAGCTAGAGGCAGAGGAAACACCCAGCTGACCTTCCTCTTCAGCCAGCAACCCAAAAGAAGCAAGTCTCTTTCCCCAGACTGTCTCCAAAAGACCCCTTCAAACTGAGTGTCCCTCCATTTTACTTCTTCTGCATCTCTCTATCCACCCTCCTTTACTTCCTCTTATTCTCCATGTTTCTTTGTCTATGTTCACTCCCGGTCAACTGGCTACTTGCTCTGCCTCTTGTCCTACAGTTGACTTTACTTAATCCTGTTCAAGCATAAAGCTCTTTGATTAAACCTGTGTGCTAGGGCTGAGGCACAGGACAACTAGAAACTAGAAAATTGTGTTGTTTAAACAACACAATCTTGAGATTTACAGTGTGATCATATATCCCACAACAATGGGTTACATCCCCAAGAGCACCCATCAGAGGCTAAATGGGGAGTCAGCAAAGGGGGCTCGTGCTTGGGGTCCAAGAGGTCAACTTTTGTTTCTAGCTCTTTAAGTAGCATTAAAGATAACACACAGCCCCAAATTCCCAAGGTGGGGTGAACAAGAGTATTGTTTATTGTGTGTATAGTTTGTTATTGATTACATATATATATATATATATATGAAAGTATTTTTCATAAAATATATTCTGATCATGTTTTCCCCCTCTAACTCTTCCCAGATCCTTCTCAACATCCTGCCCACCCAACTCCATGACTTCACAGTCCCTAGGTCTCTTTCCTAACTTGCCTGATGGTACTCAGTCTCCTTAGAGAACTGTATGAACAGGTGCAAATCTCTCTTCCTTTCTCCTCTCTCACTCTTCTCACCCCCTAATCCCAACTCCATTCTTCAAAAACTACTTCATAGTACTTACTGTCTTAATGAGCCTTGTTTCTTAACAGTAATTTTCTGAGCTGTATGTTACAGGCAGCTTGCTGGGTGCCTCTGACCCCGTCCTGTCCAATCATATAGTGTTCACTCTACTGTATTCATGTGGACAGTCCCCCACCCAGGGATAAGCAGGTCACTGGGTCTGTATGCAGCCTTCTGTGGTAAGAATCTGTGCAGTAAATGTACTACATTTGTGATGAGATCATGGGGCCAGCCATCCTCATTGGACCTCAGAGCCCATCATCAAATATGATATGTACACACATATCAAGCTTTTATCTCCCTCTGGGCCCAGGACCAGTACTTTCCTTTTATGGCTTGTCTTTCTCTGTCCCTCACTCTTCCCTTCGATTTCCTTTTTCCTTCCTTCCTTCTTTAAATTTCCTTTTCCTCTTTCTCTCCTTTTTCTCATCCTTCCTTCCACCTCTTCCTTCTTTTCCTCCTTCTCTTCCTCTCTTTCAATACCACATGAGCACTTAGGACTCACGAAGTCTCCCTTAAGGAGGGGTGCTGAGTTAATGTTGGAAGGAAATGCGGCCTTGCCAGGGGATAAACTAGATAGAAAGGAGAAACAGATGAGTACTCAGAAAGCAAATGAGAGTATGACATCTTCACACACTGTGTGCAATTGAGGCATATGACTGAAGGGAGGCTAAGGAGGCCAGCACAGAGCCCCAGAGGGTCTGAGTGTCCTGGACCAAGAAGAGCCATCCAAAGAGTCCAGGGCTGCAAACAACCACACAGCTTTGCTTACTGTATGCAGGCTCTGAAGCGCACAAGCAATCCAGTGGGGCTCGGAAGACAGAATAAGGTTGGTCAAGCCACACCTGCAAGCTCAGCATACTCCATCCCACCCAGGCATCAGCTCACTCCTGAGTTACTGCAGTACCTCCTAACAGGCAGCTTCCTTTGTCACCAAGCCAATATGAGCTGACCACACACCCCCTTTACTGAAGGAACTGCTAGTGTATTTGCATTCCTTCACCTCTTTTCCCTTACATTCATAAAATATGCATTTCATTCTTTCTGCCCAAACATCATAATGCATAAGTTTTTATGTCCAAGCCTGCCCTTCATGATCCCATTCCTGAACTTTTTCTCATTTCCTCATACCCTCCTCTACCACCAACCATGATGGCTTCACCCCTCTGCCTTGAACTGGCCAAATAACCAAAACCCCAATGCCTTTCTCTCAGGTCTTCCTCCTGCACAGAGCATAGCTTTTCCAGAGATCCATCTGGTCTCTGCTCAATGGCCCTTTCACCTGATTGTTTCCTTGGAAACTTCATGCAAACAGCATGCTCTCCGTCTGACCCCACACCTTGTCAGATATCCCTTAGTTTGCATTACCACCAGTATTCCACTGATGTCTGTGTTTATTTGCTGCCTCTCTGACCTCCTGAGACACAACCCATTTGGAAGCAAGCACTGTTTCTGGCTTTATTTGCTATCAACCTTGAAGGCCCAGAACAGTACCTGCCACACGGTAGATGCTCAGTGCACATTTGTAGGCTGAATAGACTGCGTTTGAGGTGGGTGTGAGCCCCTTGTACTGTTCTGGGCCCTCAAGGTAGACAGCAGATAAAACCAGAAGCAGCTGAAAGTTTTGTCACAGCTCTAACAACCACTTAGGCCTTGGAGACCATGGCCACACTCCAGCCTCTGTAATAACTCCTCTCCCATTTCAACTTGTCAAAATCACATCCTGGGGCAATGCCACTTCCGCCAGGGAGGCCCAACAATAATAAGGCAAAATGGGGAAATGCATTTGAGATATACATTCCCCACTATCACCCACAAAACCGAATGACTAAGCATCTCAAGGGCTGGGGGCACAAAGCCCTGAGCAGCTGTGATAGCTGCAGCTGAAGCCAGGGAGCAGCTGCTATGCACTTCCTGAATTGGACAGGTTCTTCTGTCATAAAGAGTGATTTTACTAACAGTAGGTCTGCTTCCTGAAATTTTAATTTTCTTCTCTTTCAAACCACAGCCCAGCACATTATCTGGATAAGTATCCGTAATTTGTCACAAGGGCAGATTTTTCAAGTGATTCTGAATGCCAAAATGTTGAGCAAAACTGCTATTTCCAGGGCAGCCTGTCTGCCCATGGAGGGAGAAGAGGCCTATAAATTCTGCACAGCAAATTTTTCCTAGCCAGGATGTGTTAACACAGCCACTGGCAGAGCCATTAGCACACAAAAGGCTTGGCTGTGTGTGTCAGCTAATGTGTGCCGTCTGGTCTTTTGCTCAGCTCTTCTTCTCCATGCCTCAAAATGTCAAGAATGATCATTTTCTACTGTTTGGATCTGAAACCGGGTGTTCAGGAACTACTTAGAATGTCCTAACAAATCCCTGGCTCCAAGCCCCAGAACGAATCAAACAGTAGCCTGTGGCCCAAACACTGTGCCGCCATCTGTCCCAGCAGAAAGTTTTAACAATGGAGTGTGGAGCCAGTGCCACCCAAACTGCCCACTGACAAAAGTCTGCCCATGTTTCTTTCTGAAACCCAACACAAGTCAGAGCTGGTGTGCCTAATGGTATTCGGCAATCGTGAAAACTCAGTGCCAAGAGAAACAGATTACAGTGACACACAACTGGAGTATTGCACAGGATGTGCCTGATTGGTTAGTAAGATCCATGTGTCTTTACAGGAAGCTCGCTCACGGCTGGGAAAACAGCTTCCAGTTTTGATCTCTTGGATGTGGATACACACAACATTCTAAAGTTGTGAAGGGGGTGGAGCCAGGCAGACCTGGTTCTGATCAACCCCAATCTTAGAATCCGGGTGACCCTGGGGACTCTAACACATTTTCTTCAGGTCTTGGGTCCCAAGGTAGTGAGTGGAGACTAAGCTTCCACACCTTCCGTGGTGCTCTGTGAAAACTAAATGACAGACATGAAAAGAAAATTTACAAAGGTTGGGATGGGGTTGGGATGCGATGGCTCAGTGGGTAAAGTGTCACATGAGCATGAAGGCCTGAGTCTGGAACATATGTAAATTAGCACTAGTGGAGACAGATCCTGGGAGCTCATGGGCCTCCTAGTCTATCTAATCCAATAGAAGAGCTCTTGTCCCAAATAGCATAGTGGAGGAAATAGTAGAGATCATAGAAAGAAAATGCCTGGTATCGACCTCTGGCCTCCATACACATGCACCCACACTTGTAAACTAGTATACACACATACAGAGGGAAAATATTGCTAAGTTGCAGCCTGTCCTGTAACAGGCCAACCATTTGTTTCTACCTCCTATTGGCTCTATCCTGTAAAGGTGCACTTCATTTGAAGAGTGTGCCCTCATCACGCTGGTATGTGGGAAACAACATGAGCAACACAGGGAGCCTCTCTCTTTAGGAGAAGGGGAGAATCAAATCTGAGAGAATCATCTCATCTCTAACTGATGAGATGAAAACAAGAAGATGCAAAAAATGACCAAAGGAGTCCAAAGGGTGCTGTGAGCTTGTGAAAAAAGCAAAGAACAGAGATCAGGAGTAGTTCGGGAAGGGAGCTGGCTTCTCACTGTGAGTTTCCAGGGCCCCCTTCCTCATGATTCAATATTCCAAATTTTACACTCGGTTAAAATTCTTGATGTATTTTTGTCTTGTCAAGACAAGAGGGACAAGAATATCTAAGGCATTTTGTTCAGGACTCAGCAGCAAAAAGCTAGGTGACAGCCAAATTCTCTCCACCCATATTGGACATCCCCTGTCCAAGGTCTATACCCAGGTGACCAGACACCAGTCCTGGGTCCTGCCCTTCTCCACACCACACAATCGTGTGCCCAGAGACCTGATTCCATGTTTGATTCATTTCCTCTGGCACACAAATTATCCAAGAAATTTGCCAATATCATTATATCCTGTTGGATATTCCACATGATGCAATATATTGGACAAGTATTTCATGTGTCTATAAACTTGTGTTTTATAGGTGTGGAACACTAATACTGCAGAGGCAAATCTAAGAAGAATAGCTATCACTCTTGTGGTTTTACATCTTAGTGGTAAGAAGCCAAGTTCTCAACCAGAAGAGTATTAACAAATTCCTGATGGGACGGTTGTCTTGGGGTGGACAATAGGACCATAGACCTTTTTGGGAAAAAGTGAGACTTCTGGAAGCTGGAATAAGCAAGTGCTAGAATGGCCGTAGGCTGACTCTGGCTCTTCCGTTGCAACATTCCAGATTCAGATACAACTGTTCATGTCTTAACTCCAGCTGACAGTGGTTTCTGCCTCTTCCTTACCTTCTAGGTCAGGCAAACAGGGGTAGGCTAAGGCAAAGTCCATACCTCCCTCCACCCTAGGCAAGTATTCCTTATCTACTGTGCTGTGACAAGGGCTGGCCATTTCTACAGCCTGGGTAACACTTCTCTACCTTCACCATGTCATTGGAGAAAAACATCAGCTTTGTCTAAAATGAATGCGTTTACCTTGCCAAAGATTCTGCTGTCTGCCTGCAGCTAATCTCTAAAGAAAGGGGCCCAGATCCCTTCTCCTACCTTATGTTTTAGTCTGTCTCCATTCATAGGTCTCTCTCTCTTTCTGTCTGTTCTATTCCTTCACACAGCATGAGTGTGCACCCTAGAATTAAGGAGTGCTTCCTGGAGATGTTTCAATTGAAATTGATGAGAAGGAAATGACAGGTCACAAAAGCAAGGGAAGCAGGGATATAATTTTTGAATAAGTCACTGTCTCAGGTTTTTCTGAATCAGCCATGGACTAATGTCACAGGAAGCTGCTTCCGAGCCCACAACATCCCAATTAGCTACTTCTCTTTTCCATTTTGTTGCAGGCATTGAACTCAAACAATGTTCACAGGACAGAACCCAGCCAGAAAAGGTGAGAAATTCCAGACTATCAGAGGGGCAGAGGCCTCTGAATACCCCAATCACTTGAAAAATCACTAGAAGCACAGGGCAAGATATGCTTCCTCAGCTTTCCCAGTGCACACTGAAGCAATGTCTTATTCATTGCTCTTCTCTGCTACCCTACGGCCTTTGAGGACCCAATGTCTGCCGTTTCCTCAGTTCTCACTGCCTCACCTGTGAAATGAGCCAGACTGGGACCTCAGCAATTGCCTCATGTCTCCAGCTCTGGCCTGAGATGCCATTTTTATCGTTTGGTTATCAGGGAGCTCCTAACTGCTGATGTCCCTCCTCCCTGTAATTGTCTCCAAACCCAAATCGTTGTGCTCAGAATGTAAGCCTGCTCTCCCCTGTGGTGGTATCAAACATCACACTGAGTCCATGCAGCCAGGCACAGAGGAGACAGACCACTGCATGCTGAGCACTGGGGTAAATATTTGATGAAACTTCAAGCAGATTTGGGTTGGATAATGGCATTACCATTCGGTTTCTCTTAAAATCCTTTATCTTTTGGAGACAGTGTGCTGAAATATTCATACACAAATTATGGGACTAAGAATTGCTTCCAAATAACCCACTGGTGGGCAGACTGAGGATAGATATAAATAAAACAGACTTTTCCATGAGTTCATAAATATTGAAGTAGATACTGGGAACAGAGAGGGTCACTTAGCTCTTCTTTCAACTTTTGCATTTATTTTTTTTTATAATAGAACATGGTGAAGGTAGCTGATTGCCACACACTTCATACAAAACGAATGCTACAGTCCTTCAGTGGCATCCAGGGCTCAACACTAATTTTTCTCAGGTTCACTTACTTCATATCCCTGGCTAGACCTTTGCTAGCTCTGATGATGCCTTGCCTAGACACACCTAGCAGCACAGAAGCACAGGGCAAGCACAGGGCGCCTCCGCCCCCGCCCCCCAGCTAAGGCTGCTTCTTCTGCATAGTATGTCCTTTCCACAGCTGTCAGTCTGGCCAGCCTCCTCACTGCATGAGAGCCATCATTCTCTTCGTGGCCCTTCAGCATCACCTTCATACATGCTAACTGCTGTGTCTGCGTTCCTCTGCCTACCAGAACATCAGCAGCACGAGGGCAGTTACCCTCAGTGGTCCTCCATCACGGCCAGTCAATGATGAAGAAACACTTGTTGAGAGAATGGACTTACAGAGGAAGAAAAGATAGGAAGATACAAGGCTGGGGTTGGATAAGGGTAGGAAGACCAAAAAGAGAAAGGAAAAGATGTGGAAGGGGAAAGGGCAGGTGCAAAGTCCTCAGTACAGTTTCAGCAGTTCTGGAACAGGAGGCCATGGCAATTGCTCTTTTGGGTTTAACTGATTCATACCCATGGATGCAGACAACACTGCTGGATGTGGTCGATGCATAGAAGTCACAGTATTCCACTCTGTGGGACACTTTCTATGTCCCGTAACCATCTTCAGCATCCCTTTAACTACAAAGCTGCCCCAGACAGCACCTGCTCCCACATCACTCCCTGGAGGCTCAGCTTTCTCTAAGCTGAGCTTTCCCTCTCCTCTGAATATCTCAGCATCTTGATCCATCTCCCTGGAGAATTGACAAATCTTAGCTTTAAGGGACTGACTTTGAGTGTCAGACTGTCGAGCTCTAAATCTTTTTGGCAAATCCTGAGACAGATAGCAGAACATCTGTGCATCGTCAGAGCTCAGCATGAGCAATGCGAATATACAGTGCACACTGAGAGGTTGAGCAAAAGTAAGGCAGGCTTTAGAGAGGTATGTAGTCCTGGTCAGGAACACCTAGGGGCCATTGAGCAACTGTCTTCTACAAGGGTCTGGCCTTGAGTCACAGAAGCTACTGCCAAGTCTGGCACCTGGGTGGAGCCTCCTACATTCATATGTCATCCCACTTCAGCCACATCTCTACCCTACCCACTCCATCTTTTTGCTTCCCTTGAGTCTCCTCGTTCTGTTCAGCAAATCACAAAAACCAATACATCTGCTCAGTTCCCAAGTCCCTTAAGCTGGCTTACATATGGACTAAGCCCAGCCCATATTTCATATGTGGTTGGTGTGGCTCATGGAGTTAAAGCACTTCTTAGCATGGCAACAGCTGATTTTAGAAGCGCACACAGTAGGTTCCAGGCAACCCTGGACAATAAATGTAGGCCCAATCAGCAAGCTCCTGCAAGATGCTCCTACTCTGCTTAGTGCACAAATTAAAGGTGTGAATGAAAACTGTTCATGGTCACCTTCATGTAAAGAGCTGTGTGCCATCTAATATTATATTGGGGAAAGCAGAACATGCAGAAGTCTAATGACAGTGAAGCGCAAACACTAATTATATAACATGTGAACACGGTCGCCTTCTCTTAAGACTGTGTGTGAACACGTTCAGAGAACAAGAGCTCCAGCCCTGGGACATTTGCTTCCCATTCTGAGCTTCCTTTCACATAGCAACTCAGCCATTATGAGGCAACAGGCTTACAAAGATTAGGTGGCATACAAGGTTCACATAGCTTTGCAGTCAAGCCCATATGCTTGTTCCAAACTCTAAGTTCCTTCTCTACAATATGGTGACTACTTCATTTGGCTGACAGGGGAAATTGAAATGGGCTGAATGTGTCTCCCACCCATAGAGACACCCACCTTCAAGACACCTTTCCACATCTCCCCTGGACTTTTACAATGAGCTTCTACTAGAATCTTTTAGGTTCAAGATGTTTAAATTCAACACAATTGTTCGAGAGTTCACCAGTAGGCAATAATAGGTAGCATCTGTTGAGTGATTTCAGGAAGAAAAGATAGGAGTGTTGTGGGCCCAGCTGCCTCAGTCTACCCAAAGCATGCATGCAAAAATCATTCTCCAAAAGAGGCTACATAATCTCCAGGCTAAATAGGGCATTAAGGATGGTAGAGACTGCCTCCATCAGATGCCAGGACCTCTTCTCACTCTTGAGTCAGTGGCTCCATGGCCTCTGGATGAAGCTCACTTTGCCAGGAGCTTCCTGCCTCACTATTGGGTTTAACCACCCTGTGCAGAGCTCCATGTGGGAATTAAAAAAGAGATCACAACCTTTGGAGTTAGATTACAGTGGGTGTATAGCACTCTACTAGGAACTGGGGACACAGCTCAGTCTGAGCCCTGGCCAGGTTGCCTTGAAGCATCCAGCAGAGTATCTGGCTTGTGTATGCTTTTGCACCTCTCCTACCAAAGCCCGTTACAGTATCCCAGATGTGCAAAATTTGACATAAGAAGACAGTTAAACTAAGTTTAATTACATCAAATAGACTACCATGAGATAAAATATTTAATGATAGAGATCTTTAAATTAAAGTTGTAACATTTTGGCAGATTTCTCCCTTTGTCACTATTTTCTTTTAGACCTTTTCTCAAAAATAATTTCCACATAACCTCCTGTAAAAAGCCCTGGCTACTACTAGCCTTGGTCAGATGCTTATCTCTTCATTATAACCCCTTACTTGGCTTCTTTATTTTAGGAATTCTGATTTCTCAGGGGGGTCTGTCCCTATGTACCAGACTCACAGCCAATCACAGCCTCTTCTCTGGGTCTCCTAGGTCCAGATTAAGGCAGAGAACAAGGTGAATCCTTAACCAGATTAATGAACTGGACCCAATCTCTCAATTTTCAATATTCACTGCAAGCTCCTGGGGCTGAGGCTGGTCTTGAGTCCTCTGTTGGATGTCACTCAATGGAGGCCATGCAATAGAAGCCAGCGTGGGCGATCAGAAAGGGAACATAGTTTACTCACTCGGAGACCTTGAGGCCCAGGGGGTCCTTCTCTGCCTTCTGGACCAATCAAACCCTTTAGGAAGAAAAAAAAAGAAAAAGGAGGGAGAGAATGTTACATGTGGGGTTCCATGGCCTGGCATATGCTCTGCTCTCTCACTCTCATTGCACAGGGACATGCCACTGCATCCAAACGTTGGGAAATTATGGGGTCAGAAAGGAAGCATAAATTTATGTACTGCCATCTGTTCTAAAAGATACAGATTTGGGCTTTTAAAACATATTTAACCAGGAAGATATGGGCACTGTCTCATACTCTGCAGAAGAACAGAGTAGGAACTGCATATGCTGACTTAGTAGTTTGCATAATGCGCACAGAGAAGAATCATGTAAACCAAAGTGTCTAACTCTTAAGTCCGTGCTTATTCTTTCCATATTGCTCCCTCAGAAGGAACTAGCTTGGGTTTTCTGCATCTTGTAAAGTATTAAAGTTAGTAAAACAGATCTTGGAAAGAAGGCTCCATTGTTAAGAGCATTGGTTGCTCTTGCAACAACCTTAAGTTCAGTTAACCATAACCCACATGGTGGCACACAACCATCCAAAGCACAAGGTCAAGGGGATCCCATTCCTTCTTCTGAGTTCCACAGGCACCAGGCATACGTGTAGTACACCTACATACGTGCAGGCAAAATAATCATGCACATGAAGTAAAAAATAAATAAACCTTAAAAAGTAAAGTTGGTGCATAAATTTTTCTAGGAAAGGTATAAGTCAATTAGAGAATAAACGCTGACGGCTGCAGATGCTGTGTGGGCTCCGAGGTGGGGATCACCAGACATTGCCAAAGCCTGATCATTTCTTCTATACAGTGGAGATGATGCATTCCTCTGCTGAGCAATTGGGAAGACCACATGAAGAGTGGACCCTCAGACCTCTACATTCCATTATAATTGTACAGAACACGCGGGAAAGCTGTATGGAAGAATCTCAATCAAGGCCTGGCTCCATCACAACTTCTTGGTGAATTTTTTCCAGAAATGTCTTCCCTGAACTTCTTTCCTTATCTTAGATAATCAAGCATCACTTAGGCACCATCCCTATGGCCAAATATCACATAACTCTTTGGTGACCAGACAATATTTAAAGCCACAATCTTTCCTCTCAATAACGCTGTGTGAGTGGGAAAGTGAACGCACCCATGGCATGGTAGAAACTGCATCCACAAATTCTCCTTCCTCATAAGAGAACTGTGCTAAGCTCTGGTCACACTAGTAGGGTAGACCCACAGGAGTTACTCTGCTGTAAGCATGGAGAAACGCTGGGCATTGAGCAATGAGTGGGCACTTTGGTAGGTTAGCCATGCATTGGTAAGATTCCCAGAATGTGCTTTATCCCAGGGAAGGGAGGGATAATGCCAGCATTCAGATGCAGCATATCATATGCCGTTCCCATTTAGAGAACAGGATATATTTTCCTCTCCCTGGGGTTGCTGAGCACAAACTTGAAATCTTTCTATTCTTTGCTGAAGTCACTAAAGCCAGCTTCTGAGTTTTGCTCAATTCAATGAATATTTAAGAAGCAATTGCTCTGTGGATGAGCTTTGAGGTAGGTGCCGCTGGAGATTCAAAAGAAAGTAACGATTAAGATTGAAATCCCTTCTGGGTCTAGCAAATCTCCAAGAGCACTGACTTGTACATCAGTCTATTTAACCCACACAGCAGGATTATGTAAGGAGTGATGACAAGGATAACTTTCAAAGTAGAGGTAAATCTGTTGTGCATTAGTGTCATTGGGTACTGTTAGCAAAGATGCACTTTTACATTTTCAAAGAACACCACAGGTTATATAACTAAGTCCTGCTCTACAATTACAGGAGTGTACAGCATCCTGTAGAACATCTTCAGTACCTCGGACAGTTCTCTGAGCATCCATTCTTATTCTAGCAGTGGAAGCTCAGAGAAGCTTCCAGGCTTTCTACATTATACACTGCAGGATGAAGAGCACCCAGGATACATAGACAGAGACCTGGGTCAGTCTTTTTGTTTTGCTTCTTAATAGCTTTTCAAGTCACCCAACCACTACAATACCAGTTCCTCCACTGCTGCAGATAAATATAAAAATTCATTGTTCAGTAGTGGATTTACAGTGTATATTTGTACACAGACAGACCTAAATCTCTCAAAGATTACACTTAAGCTAGACAGAAAGCTCTGAGCAGATGAGTCTTGGAATGGTAGAGCAGAAGATAGTTTTATTGACCCAAAAGTTTTGATATTAAATTTTTCTCTTTACATTGAAATCAAACATTGTCTATGTTTCTCTTATTTTCCATGCCTTGTCACAGTATCCTAATAATGAACAGGCTCTAAAGCTCAGTGTGACTCAATTTTATAGATGCAGTTGCTTCATTCCCCTCAATAAAATACAGTGATGTAAAAGAATCAGAATCGTATTGCCTGAGAATACAAATTTAATCTCCCACCCTGAGAAAATTCACTATTTTAAATTATCCCCAGGGAGTTCACTGCCATTTGTATTAATTATTCTTAGGATTTGAACTTTCACCATAAATGGTCACAGGGACCCTTCATGTCCTCCTTGAAAATGGTTGTTTTTCACATCATTAAATCCCTAACAGAGCCAGAAATCATTGGCTATATGCACAGAGCCTCCAACACAGTCAAGGCTAATTGGAGATGTGGGGAAAGCAAATGTGCATGAAGTGGTTCAACTGGCGTTTGAGTGTCTGATCTGCACAGAAACAGCACACCAAGAGTCCCTGATCTTGGCCTGTGTGAGACAAGGGGCTCTGTGTGCAGGCTGCATGATATCCATACTTGATTATCTGCCAGCAGCAATGACACCTATCCACATCTAATTGTCCCATGGAGAATGGTGATAACCACAGTATCCACTCCCGAGTAACAGCAAGGCTTCTGAAATAATTCTCTATTCAGTAACAGGATAGAATAGACATTTTCAGGCCTGTACATATTTAGACACACCCACTATTGAGGAAGAGTGACTTACAGGTGCTCCTGGAGGCCCAGGTAGGCCTTGGTGACCTCTTGGTCCAGGGGCTCCCTGAAGGGACAAGCAAGCAGGCATTAATCACCATTCTCCATTCTCCTCTCTACCTGATCAGGGACACCACCACCCATGTCAACTTCACTGACCAGAACTTACTCCCCAAACTCCCAGAAGAAAGCACAAGTATAGGTACAGGCATTGATTCCCAGGTAGAAGTCAACTACATGAATCCCCGAAAGGATCCCCGAGCCCAACTCCATAGCTGTGGTCTTTCTTCTGCTACAGCTTCAATCTCCCCAATAAAAAAACACATTCTCCATACCTGTTCTCCCTTCAGGCCCTCTCTCTGCACCTGAGAGACAAACAGGAGTTAGCAAAAGCATCATCATTTCCTCAACAGCAACGAGACACTCTCAGTCCCATCCCAGGTATCTACTCTGTATGCCATGACGCAGTGGTTTCTGACTCTTCTCAAATACGACCCAGTGTTTGATGCTGAAAGCTCTTCTTGTAAAAGGTTTTAACAACACACATTAAGAATACATAATAATGGGTTTCATTGTGGTCTTTTCATGCATGCATATAGTATCCCCGATTACATTCTTCCCTCAGCAACCACTAACCTCCTATATATAGATCCCTACCCAAGTTCTGTCATCAGATCAGTTCTGCTCTACGTTTACAAGTCAGCACTCTTTCAGTGACCCAATCACATTACCATATGAGGGCATGGGTCCCCGCCATCAGTGACTCACCACAGAGCCTGGCACACCAGGGGGTCCTGCAGGCCCCATGTCTCCCTGCAGAGAGACAGAAAGGACATTACCAGTTACTGTTGCCACATTCTCAGGCTCTTGCTTATCCCGAACACCAAGAGAATCTTCTCTGTGTTCCACCACACATATCATCATCATGCCTGGACTTCCCTCCACCTTGGAGTATTCTAGAAGTTCCTGATTCTTATCTTGCTGTCAAGCCCACAGGCTGCTGGAAGGTATGAGACTTTTCTTCTCTCTTGCCAGTGTCCAGGTCTAGTGGCTTTTGTGTGAGATTTCTCACATACACAGTCTCATTAATAGCACTGGACCCCCATTCTGAGGATAACAGATGTAGCAGGCTCTGTGTTAGACACAGGGACAGCAGTGGTCTCTGGCTTTGCAGGGGCTCTTGTGCCAAGTTTGTGGTTTAGCACATGGTCAGCATTTATCAAACATCCACCCAATGAGTGCTAAGAAAACGCTGTGAGGATTCCCATGCACTTTCATTGTCATCATACACAGTCATGTCCCATGTCTTCCCCTCCTTCCTATGTTGGTCACCTGGGCTATGTTGGTTCTGGTTCTATCAGGTTGCAAAGGCCATGAACTGCATCTTAATTCAACATGAGACATATCTGTCAACTGTGGCAATTCAAAACTCTTGATTCCATGACTCCAGTGCCCATTAGCTAAGGCTGGGATGCTGCACCTAGCTAACACACCTAGCAGGAACATTTTTCTTTTATCTCCAGCCCTGCTCAAGCAGTCCAAAGCATTACTGAACAAGTGAGCCAATGTATAAGGGGGAACTGAACAAATATGAAAGCCCACTAAATCTCAAGGCTAAGTAGGAATAACTAGACAAGGTGTGCATGCTTGCCACTGCCTACTGCATTTGGGGATATGTTCAATTGATGAGGCACATCCACTATCTGCTCTCCCTTCAGACCTTCCCTTTGAGTCCAAAATCAACACAGGAACCTTTTGTCTGCCCAACCCACCATGTCCTATCTCTGCCTGAAAACAAAATAACAATCACCATTATTTGTGCACATCACCAAGTGCACTTCTAAAAAAAACCAGTTGCTCTTTGATCTGTTTTACATGTGCATGTTTGTTTCTGTGTGTGTGTGTGTGTGTGTGTGTGTGTGTGTGTGTGTGTGTATGTGTGTATGGAGGGCACATGTGTGTTTATGCATGTGAGTGCTGGAGGCCAACATCAGATATCTCCTTCAATCACAATTAATTGAGGCAGGATCTCTAGCTAAACACCAAGTTCACCAGATTGATTATCCTATGCTGGCATAATGTTATTGTGCAACGTGTAAAGTTTACTCTTGTTCATTCAAATCATGATTTCTCTACCCCACTATCTAGTTTCCATCTGGACATGGCATAGTGGTGTCTATTCTAAACATCTCCTTTTTCAAGTTTGTGTAAACATACCCACAATTTGTTTTCTGTTATGCTAATACAACGCTGATCGGCCAATGCTGAGCAGTAGAGAGAACAGAGTGGCACATCCAGGTCCAGTGAGGGGAGGAGGAAGAGAGGAAGTAAGAGTTTGAGCCACAAGGAGAGGTCAAGCATGTGGGAAAAGTGAGGATTATTAAAAATGCAAGTGCAATGGGGAATTTGGCTGGCAGGATGCTAGACTAACTTGGAGGGTTTTGGATGGAGTAATAATTGCTCAGTATTGTGCGCAACACTAATTAAATAAATCATAGTCTCCACATGTTGTTACTTAGATAAATCGCTGGCTAAAGATAAACTGCTGCACTAATCTTATTACATTAACGTATCACATTAATAATCTTTCTACAATCCCACGTAGTCAATTTGTCTTGAGGATCTCTTGTCTTTGACTTCCCACTTAGGTGCCAGGGATACAGGCAGAGCACCACACCAATCTATTTTTTATTGTAAACAGAGTTACAGTTCGATAAAGCCACCGAGAACCTTCCCAGACCCTCCACTGCTCTTTCATATGTGAAAAAAAATGTGCCTAAAACACAACAGGAAAACCTGCAATTTTATAAGCTAATTTTAAATTTTAATTTAAAAATGTAAAAATGCCTGACTGACAGCTTTTCTTGCTTTGAATTCATTTTTGTCTCTCATTATACTAATTGAGTTCTTCCTGAGTTACCTTATATTCTGTTACTATAGAATGAAAACTCACATACACACACACAAAGAGAGAGAGACTGTACCTTCATAACAGGTACTCATGAACATAGATGTCCCATATACTCGTGCTCTAGCTCAAATAATCCCTCTGCATTTCTGTATTGATATTTAACTTCTCCGAGTTAGTTCTGGTCACTCTATACTTCCATAAGCTTTATTCATACTTTGGTAACATATGAATGGTCGTAGCATGTCATAGTTAGGGTTACATCGTTGAGATAAAGCACCATGACCAAAAATAACTTGAAAAGAAAATGGCTTATTCTACTCATTCTTCATACCACAAGTTCGTCATCAAAGGAAAATCAAGGCAGGAACTCAGGGCAGAAAAAGAAGTCAGGAACTGATGCAAAGGCAATGGAGGAGTGCTACTTACTGGCTTGTTTCTCATGGCTCATGGCCTGCTTATAGCTGACCACCACTCCAGGACCACCACTCCAGGACCACCACTCCAGGACCACCACTCCAGAGACTGGTACCACCCATAATGAGCTGGGTCCTCTTATGTCAATCATTAAATGCCCCCAGAGGCTTACCCACAGGGCAGTCTGATAAGGTCATTTTCTGAACTAAATTTCCCCCTTCACAAAGTGCCCTATATATAAAACTATAGTATAGTATACACCTATACTGTAATTTTGTGTGGATGCCCTACACACATATGGACAGGCAACATTATAACTGGCTGAATAATGAATCTCTCTGGGCTCACCATGAAAAGCTATAGCTTGTTATTAAGATGACTAAACAAAAGCAAGGGCCAATAACAGTCATGAAATAAATCAATACATGTTTAATCTCTTGCAGCTCATAATGATATGAAATCTCTCAGTATATTCAATTTTCATTGAATAAAATAATATCCTGCTATTCATCCATAACAATTGTATACTCATAACCAATAGTTATTGGGAAGTTTCTATTGGCCATGCCATTCTCCAAGGACCTAATACAGATGAAGTATGTCTCTGAGTTAACAATTTTTTCTCTCTTAGAGAAAAAGTAATTGAAGCATAGAAATGTAGATTGTTCAAGGTCAAAAATTTAATAGTGAATATATTCAAATCTTTTCCAGAGTCATATTTTCAATTATATGAAATAATCCATTTTTTTTTTACTGATTGATTTAGCTACCCTCTAGGATGACCCCCATATTCCACTATTCATACACAGTACAGGAATCTTCACAGAATGGTGGTCTCTAAGTGCCCAACGGCAAGAACAGAAGGTTGCCGTGTGATTTTCATGCTGAGGTTCTAAGAAGAGCTGTCGCTTCTACTAGGTAATTTGCTGTTTCACTTTATTCAGGCCATGTGCTCTGTGAAGCAATCTCCACTGTGAAGCACATGTGTGGAGAAGCTATGTAGCCCAAGAGCACTGGAGAACTGGGTCCACCAATGACTACACACACAACTATGGGAGTAGATTCTACAGCCCTAGGGGATCCTTGACATAGCCACAGCCCACCTCAGGAGACCTCGTGAGCTGAAACAACTTGAGTGTCCCTGCATTATTGCTCCGAAATACCATGAAATCTCGAATGCTGTTGTTAAGCTACAGGAGTTTGGAGTAATCTGTTATAAAGCAACAAATAACTTGTAGGGTTTTGGATGAAGATGAACCAGTGCAGTTTTCAACACAACCTAAGATGCTGTGACATATACTAAGGTGCCTCTTAGATGGTCATTTGGATTAAATAAAAACTATCGTGGGGTGGTCTTAGACAAAATTATTTTTTTTGGGTCTCTGTCTCTTATCTGTAAAAACAAAAACAAACAAACAAACAAACTGTTCCTATGGTTCCCATGGCTTTTGTGATGATTATGAGGTAGCAAAGATCAAAAACCTTAGATTTGCTCTCTCATAATGAGGTTAGGGGCACCAAACCACTTGAGCCTTGCTGCTATGCAATTATCTCTATGAATGCCACAAATAATGTTATTGTGACACTGAACTTCCACCTTTGCATTTGCCATGAGAAGCAATAACTCAGCATTTCCCCAAGTATGAGAAGATAAACAAAAACAGGAAGACTCAGATTTGGCCTTAGTGACTTGAACAAGTAACTTACTTTAGGATTTTACAACCCTGTTGGAATGTATTAAACACCTGAATACTGGAGTAATACAGCGATGCAAATCTCAATTGTATACCAACCCAACAAGGAGAAAAAGTTAACTCAGCTAGAAATGAAGCCGAGGTGAGCAAGAGGGAAGCCTAACATTCTGCAGCCCTGTCCCTCACTGGAGAATTTTTGCCCCTATTTTCTATTGATTGACTCTTTGAGTGATTAGCAATGCACACATCAGATGCTCTGTAAGGAATTCACAGAAATCCCTTCTTTTATTTTAACTGTTTACAGGAAACCTGTCTATCCCAACATGACCAGCTGCCTCCTGCTAGAGTCACTCTGAGAGGCAGAGATGCAAGGCTGCTCTGAGCCAACCACAGCAACAATACACAGCATCCAACCCCCCCGCCCCCAGCCTCCCCATCCGCCTCCATCTGGGCCACTCTCTCATTTTTATTTCTTCTAGGTCCCTCTAGGCCTCAGTAAGAATATATTCTATAGTCCTCCCACACGTGAGTCTATCTCATCATCTTTCCTGCTGTGAAACTAAACCCACACCCCCTTCCCTTCACTCTTGCTTTCAGACTGGAATGCTTGGCAAGGTTATTCTCTGTGCACTCATCTTTGCTGCCACTTCACATCCTGGAAAGAACCTTACTTGCAGCCCGTTTGATTGAGATGAAAAGTTCTAAGCACCACGTGTATTAAGCTAAGCCTTCCTGATAGCACTCTAGTGGGAAGGGATATGACTGCTAGCATTTTCAAAAATGACACAAACCATTTATAGGGCTGCTATGAAGAGAGAAACAAATGGCAGAAGAATATGAGGAAGTACAAAAGAGTTTTAAAGATTATTATTTTTTTCACTTCTTCATAGCATTCCTTAGTCTAAACAGCATTTTAAATAGCAAAATATTTTAGTAATCTGGACTTTGGGTAGTGTTTTCATTTAGGGTTTGTTTTTAATGGCCATTTATTCTTGAGGTAGGAAAATAATTCAAACGCAACAGGCAGAACTGACTTGGGAATTCCTGATACCTAGTGAGCCTCCTCTGTGTGTACCCTTTTCCCAGAGTTCAACCTTCCCCCAGGTTCTGGCTTGCTTACCTTCTCTCCCTGAAGCCCTGCCGCACCAGGAGGTCCAGGTCTTCCCTGGAGGAAAATAAGCAAAGGTGGATTATAGCAGGCTCCAGGGTGTACAGAGATGAGTGTAGAAGTGGGGTGGGGCATTCAGGGAAGTGTAGTTTGAACAGTGGTTGAGTGCTTTTTAAGAGCCCAGGTTCCTCTGACTCCAGGCTTCCCAGCTAGCTTCCTTTCCTGCTAGGAAGTTCTTCCTCGAGAAATCTGAATCCTGAATCACCATGTTGCCATTTTTGGAATCATGCTGGTATTGCAACTGGGCATAACAGTTGAGATAGCACGGGAGGCCACCTTTTATGTAAAGATGGGAATGGCAGAGAGAGGACCTCACAGGGTAGGAGCATAAACAACCCAGATCTGCCTTGGTCCAGAGGGCAGAGGGAAAAGCCTGATGGACTCCTTTATAAATGCTTAGAGGTCTTGGGCCTGGGTGGTCTCCAAATGAGAGAAAAGAGATAGAGTGTGTCTATACTTAGGCCAAGACTCTAAAACTGCTGCAGAGAAACTGAGGCTCAGAGAGGTAGGGATTGTGATGTCAAAGGCATTGGGCTACTGTTCTTCAGGTCCTTCCACTGTGGTTCCTTCTGATAAAAGCCAGCAGGAAAGAGTAAGCATGCACACAGGAAAAGGGAGGAGAGACCTGGGTTTGCCCTTTACGTGCCTATGTTAATGCTCCTCAGGCAATGAAAGGACTTGCAGAAGTGCTGGACAAGCTGTAGCCACCCACCAGGAGATGGAATGCAAGGGGAATTTATTGTAGTCCATGGGAATGTGACCATCTGTGCCCAACACTCTCACTTGCTCCTACTCAGTGGAAGTCCAACTAAGCCACCAGTGTCCAGTTTCCAGTTTATCCTTCCAGAGTCTAAGACTATGATGCACTTTCTCATGAAAAATTCTTGTGTCCATGACAGCACAGTCATGATTTATTCGTGGATTTCTCAGCTCCATCTCCTTCATCCATCTCAATACATCCTATTATACACAACATCATCTCCTTCTGCATTAATGTACCCTGCTGTACTCAACTCATGCTTCTTGCTGAGTATTTGGGTTGATTCTAACTGCTGTGCGTTGCAGGCACTACCCCTGTATGCCCACTCCTCTGAGTATGGGCATCACTTTAGGGCTTTATGCTACGACAATATGTATTATCACCCAAGATACAATGGAGGCAAAGCAGTGTAATTGTTGCAGTTCCTGTAGTGTTGGAGTTTACAGAATCAACCCAGTTGAGGTCATGGGCCTTGCACTACTGTTACCCTCTCTGAGCAGGAAGGAAGCTGAAGTTCACTCATTCTTGTTGCAAGTGTCATAGCCCCAAAGCCCCAGAACCCACCTACCTGTTTTCCAGTCTCTCCAGGCTTTCCAGGAAATCCATCTATGCCTCGCTCCCCCTGGCAAAGAAGGAAAATGAAGAAATGAAGACTGAACAGTCTCCAGAGAGCAACTGGATGGATTCCCCTGTGGTCACTGTCACAGAAAGGAGGTAGCCTAGGCCCTGAGTGTCCAAGCATGCTCAAACCCCCATCTCCATCAACCCCCCACACACACATATGAGAGAGCTAAGCACATCACAAGCCAGCATCCACACTTCTATCTACTCGCCATCCCATCCGCTCAGATTCAGGTGCAGTCGCTTTGACTCTCTTATCCCATGCAGTGCCTTGGGCAAGCATCTTCCCTGTACTTTGTGGGAATAATAATCCTTTCCCCCAAGACACCGATGAGTCAGTGAGATGTGCCATCCTCCTCTCTGCCGCCTTCTAGCTTCCTTTAGCTGGAGCCTGTGGAAGTCAGGTGTTCCACGTGAGCACACTGGTGTCTAGTGTCCTCACCTGGAGTCACCACCCAGAAGGGCGGTGAGGCCTCAGGGGAGAGGAGAAAGTAGACACTCCACCAGGGCCATTACTGCTAATATTAGGAGCCTCTCGGGATGCCTCAGCTGGCATGGCTTCCTTCTTTCCCATGTCCACCCGCTTTTTCTTTCTGCTGGCTGCCCTGCTCCCTTTGGGCTCAGCTTCAGTTCACTTCCTTGACCTCTTGAGCTAATTAAATGCCCTATTCTGCCTCAGGGTTCACTCACGTTCCTCTGCCTTGCCTCCCTAATTTAATTTGCATTTATTATTCTCTCTACAGGTTGGTCCATTCTCTACATTATTGTGTCCCTTAGGCCCAGCCTAGAATCTCATGGTTCAGCTCCAGGTTACACTAAATTGCAGAAACACATAGAAACTATTCTGGACCCTTCTGTTTCCCAATTGCTTTATTTTCCAAATTGTACTTTGTTTCTTTTGTTTGTTTGTTCTGTTTTGTTTTATTTCCTTAACACCGGTGCCTCCTTCCTTTGAGAAGTTGGTTTTGGACATTTGACTGAAGATTCCTGCCAAGCACTAAAGCATCCGAGGAGCATGACTCTGTTGGCCACAGCCTCCCCCTGTGACTTCAGGGAGGGTGATGTTTTCCCCAGAAGGTTGCCCCACTCCTATTTCCTCTGAGGACTGCTGGCTAACTGAGGAGTGTTCCTCTCCCTGGGGGGTGAACATTGATGCTTCTCCTGCCCATGTGAAGCAGGAGATACGATACGCCAGAGCTGCCCAACAGAGCTTCCCAAGTGCTACATCCGGTTAACCACTCGCAGCTGGCCCAGTGCCCTCCTCCCCAAACCTAATTTTTCGAACTTTGCAGGTGTCCAGGAAGCTAGTTCTCTTACCCCGTGGCTTTTAATTTCTTTTTATCTGCACCCATGCAAATGTTACCACCATGAGTGTTTTCTAATCTTCTAGAAATTATTCAGCATGTCTTGAACATTGATTTCTACTTTAAAGTACTATGTGGTGATTCTTTTGGAATGCCCCCTCATCATAGGAAGCTCGGGCCATGAAGAGAAGTAATGTCTGCATATTTTTTCTCTTCCCAGGGGTTCCACATCTGTTATTATGCATCATCTCCTTCCTGTCCCTTGTGATGTTGGCAGGCTTGAACACAGACAAATGAGAAAACCGAGGCTCAGAGTGCAGAAGCTATTTGATCGAACCGAGTATGTGCAAGTGGAAGTAATTCTGGGGCATCTTGACCCTAAATCCTCAGTCTATTTTCACTACCTTAGGGCCTGGGTAGGGTTCCCAGAGCAACATGCTGGGCTCCACTGATGCCTAGGCTGCCTTAGTGTCCATGGGCCTCACTCCTCCTCTCTATCTGGGCTATGTCTGTGTTCAAAGTCACAAGAACAGAACCACATGAAGGAAACATGAAAAAAGCAGGAGCCACTGACCTCCAGTGCAGAAAACTCTCCCTGATAAGTGTCACCTGGCACCTGAACTCTCCCTGATATGTGTCACCTGGCACCTGAGCCCTTCCCAGAGCTTAGAGCAAAGGTGGGCCTGATGACCAAGCAGTGGTCTCCCAGTTCTGCTTCAAAGCAGAAGGCTCTCCCTATGCCCCAGTCCTCCATTTATTATGTCTTCACATTTGAAAACCAAATTGAGTAAAATCCAGAGCCCAGAGTTCCCCCAGATGCAGCACAAACAGGACAGAACAAAGACAGGCAGACCTGGCCGCCATCTGGACCTTGTCAGCTCGGCAGTCTGCATTGAGTCTCAACCACAAACGCACCAGAAAGCAAGTGGGAATACAGGCAGATAAGCATCCATCAGAGAGGAGCAGGAATGCATGAGAGGACAGATGAGGAGAGCGGAGAGGGAACTGAGAGAAGTGAGCCATGCACTGAGGTAGAGAACAAGTCAAAGAAAAATATTGAGAGGGGGTGGCAGATACAGAGGCACTGAGGCATCGAGAAAGGGACAACAGCAAAAGAGCTTAGAAGAGGGTCACAGAGACAAAGAGACAGAGGGAGAGGAAGACTGAGGACTGAGCCAAAGAAACACAGAGACTTACAGAACATACACAGGTAGAGAGACAGAGATGAGACATAGGGTAAAAGAAATATAGGCAGAGACAGATGGGTAATGGGAGAGAGATAAACAAAGGGGAAAGAGAGAGAACAGAGAACAAAAGCACAGAACAGAGAGGCTGAAGAAGAAAGCCAGGATATATAGAGGAAAGAAAGGGAGGGAAGGAAAGAAGGGGGGAGGAAGACAAGTGGGAGGGAGGGAGAGAGATGAGGAACAAGAGAGAGGGACAAGAGAGACAGACAGATGGGAAAAATAGGAACATCAAAGGACTAAAACAATGATAAATAGAGAAAGAAACAGACAGAGGAGGAGGCAGGAGGGTTACAGAGAGAGAGAAAAGGAGGCAGAAAACACACACACAGTGACAGAGACAGAGACAGAGAGCCATAGCACAGCACACAAACAAAGTCTGAAGCTAAGATATGAGGGAGATGTCAGCTGGGATGCCAGCTAGGATGCCAGCTGAGCTAAGGCAGAAGAGAGCAGCAGAATAGGCTGGAGCCACACACCACCAAAAGGCTTTCTGTCTTGTGCTCTGCTGGACTCGATACACTGCACTGGCTACAGCAGAGTAAGCAAGAACTGACGGCCTTGGTAAAGACTAAGAGACCCAGGTTCTGGGTGAGCTGGCTGTGGTGAGCCTCACAAGCCAGACCCAAGCACTGCTCCCCCCTCACATAGTACTGTATGAACTCAGATCAGGCTCTTAGCCTCTCTCTGACTCTTTCCCAACCCCCCCCCAAAAAAAATGGAAAAGCAAGCAATTTCTCTGGTTCTGTGAAAATTAATGGTTTTGAAACATCATGATTAGAGCAATGACTGGCTGGTAGAATGAGTAAATGAAATGTCAGTTAAGCAAAGTGCAGATGCACTATCTGGAATGAAGGAGCCAAAAGGCAGGTTACAGGGGCCACACATGTAGAAGAGAGCAGCCTGGGAAAGCAAAGCCAAGAACAAAGCTGGAGGGGAATATGGAGCTCTGAGTTCTACTGCTGGGTCTGTCCCACAACTCTCTCCATCTCTAGACTCAGTTTTCTCTTCATGTTGTGGTAATGAAACATGAAGATGAAACAATGCAGTTGCAGCATGAAAACACTAACTGGCATGCCCAACCTTCTGTTGGATCACACGCAGCACAGTCCATCAAAACACTATAAACTTATTTAACATTTATAAGAGCCTTAATATATTTGTGTGACTCAGTCACTTCATTCCTGAGCCTGGACTTTGCAGAGAACAATACAGTGAGGCAATGCAAATAGGGACATGCCAGTATGGTCTCTGTTCCCATATTCTCAAATCAGCAGGGATCTGTGTATTGATCACATGAAGGGTCATCTGCTGAACTGAGAACCGACCCACTTAAGCATGATATATACAGCGAGCTACCCCATATGCAATGAAGGAAACCCAACCTCAGAAACCAGATGGAACATGCTAGTTAGAAAAGATGTGAGATTCCCAGTCATAGTCCAGTCAGAAAAGTCCATGGACCCTGAAGGAGTCCACTTCCTGCCATGCTCAATGTCTGACAGCAGAAGGGCCAATCATCCCATTCGTGGCAGAATGGACTCAGCTGCTCCCACCGTGGCTGATTCAGCTCAATGAACTGACAGGTAGCGGTACCCACAGACTCCAACGCAGAACCCAGCAGTCAGTCCGGAAGCACAGAGACCTCCTGCTTGCTGTATTCTCTACCACACTGTGTCTCCAAAGACCTGCACTTGACCAAAGTATTATGTCCACCCAGCAGGGGATGCTCTGCCAGTCCTCTGAGGAGAAGCCCAGTCTCCATGGAAGGGGAAGATGGGAGTCCTGGGAAATAAGAGTTGTACAGGCTGCCCACACCCTCTAGGCACCTTTAAGCCAATGATGGCTATCCCAGGGAACTCTACCAAAGGACTATCTCCTTCCAGGTTCTAAGAGTAATCCAGTTCTAAAAGTAACCCAACCTAGAGATTCTTGAGGGCAAACTCTGAGAGTTCTTCAGTGCCTGATGCCTGAGATCTCAAGATTCTGGGTAGTGTTCCCACAAATGTTAACCCTGCAAACCCAAGAATGTATTTCTCTAAGTATGGCACACAAGGAATGCACACAGAGGAGAAAAACTTGTTACAGTGAGACCCAGCAGACAACATGACAACTCTGAAGAACAACTGAGTTCACTACTATGGTCAAGGGACAGAGAAGCCCAAGTAGATTGTACAGGTTACTGGGTGTGGGAGCGTTAACAATTTTGTAACCTGTACAATCTACTTGGGCTTTTCTGTCCCTTGACCATAGTAGTGAACTCAGTTGTATCCCTAGACACCTGACAAACTCTGGAGAGAGGTCTGTCTCTCAGTTACAGAGAACACACTCTTAGGGCTGTCAGTTGCCACAGTGACAGAAGAAAGCTGGTGAGAGAGCCACCATATGCTGGGGTGAGGCCCAGCAGATAGAAGGACCTGTCTCTCAGGAAAGGTGGAAACTTCCTTCCTGCTGCTGTAAGAAATCAGAGTGATTCCTGAGAATATAAGCTATATTAAGGACACATTAAACATAAGAACTGGAAAGGGTCCTGATTCAACATGTTCAAGTGAGGGAAAACGGATGTTCAGAGAAGAATCCAGTTAGTCTTAAGCCTCTCTGAGTAGAAGCTAGGGTAGCAGAAGCCATGGTATCCTGATTTGAAGATGATATGATTCTAGATGTAAAAGACTCGATAACAACAACAACAAAATCAGTAGCCTTCAAGCTGGAGATGTAACTCACAGGTTAAGAACACTGGCTGCTCCTGCGGAGGAACCAAGTTGGCTTTCCAGTACCCATGTGGAAGCTCACAATAGTTTGTAACTCCAGTTCCAAGAATCAGACACCCTTTCCTAGATTCTGCGGGTACTGGGCATTCATATGGTGCCCTACATGCATGCCCGGAGGCACTCACAAAATAGAAATAAATAAATCTTTCTAAAATGTCCTTAGCCTTCTTATAGCAAAGACAAACAGAAACGATGGGACATGGGCAAGCACATTTTATGTGACTGTGTGAAATGAACAAGGTGCATATGAGAAAGTCTATAGGATTATATCATCACCTAGGCTGTGGGTACACCAGGATGGGAAGATTGAAAAGTAATCTTCACTACATTCCAAGTGTACTGAAATAGAACTGCAATGCTTACTGAAAATATCCCACGACGGACAGAAGAAATGCGTGCTGTAAGAAGAGAGAGTGGGGTGGAGCCTGCCAAGAGTGTCAAGACCTGCCTGAGAGGAGGAGACAAGTCCTAGCTCTAAAAGAACCCTTGTCCGGGCCTTAAAAAATGGAAGCACGGGCCAGGGAGAAGGACTGTGAGCTATTACCAACCGCTATGTGAGGAGGGAAATTTGCAGACCTTGGCTTCCAGGGACACTCTGAACAGACATGGCGTTACACAGATCGACGGCACAAATGAGACCAAGACATTATATAAGTTTCTATGTAAAGTGTGAGTCTCTGGCACCAAGTAGGCCTTCTGAGCTCTAATCCAGGGATTTTTGGCCTAGAAACTATTACCTGTCTCAAGAGGACTGAAGGCTATGGCACTACATAGCAGTCTTGTGTGCAGTTTGTTTTCAGGGCATGAAATGAACTAACACATGTATACCTGCCATGCACATGTACACATATAAACACACACACATACATACACACACACACACACATGCACTAAGTGAAGAATTCCCATGCCCCAGCATTCTCTCCCTTTTCTGTGGAAGCAGCACTAATTGGCCGGTATAGATTATAAATACCTTTTCTCCTGGAGGTCCCCTTTCACCTCGTTCTCCTTGAAGACCCTGGAGGGAAAAAGAGCAATGATTCGCCTACAAGTAGTTCACCTCTTTAAACATAGGACACTCTGATGTCTGTACAGTATCTAGCTCTGGGGATTTGCCAGACTCCACCTTCCTTCCAGGAGTGGACACTGTGCACATGGGTAAAAATGGCTTAACAAGCATCAGAGGTCTCCGGGTTCTATCCTGCTTCTTTAGGGAAAGGGGCTCTAGGAAGGTACATTTAAACTTGTTCCCCTGCTGACTCGTGGGTACCATGGCCTTTAAAAACTTTTCTGTTCTAAGAGAAAATTAACATTTAGTGTCAAATGTAATGTTTCCCTTAATATTCAACCAGCAAGTGCTTATTCTATAGGGTTGGCTGGAAAGCCAGCTCCTGACACCCACAACAAGGAACAGAACCACCTCCCAGACAAGTGACTTTACTTACTGGAGCTCCAACTTGCCCGGCAGGTCCTGGTAGCCCAGGGGGTCCCTGAGGCCCCTACAGAAGAGAGTCCACAAAGAAGGATGGGATGGAAAGAACAGACAAGAGCAGCTCAGGCAATGTTCTTTTTAGAAGGGCACAGTGCTAGTGCTCCCTACACGTGTGGGAGCACTCACTGCCCATACAAGGGTCCCCAGGCGACACTCCCTGAGCTCTGTCTCAGCCTCCGTGGCTGTTCCTTCCACCTGATGCCTGGTGAAGCCATGATCACAGCCAGGCAGGTTGAACTTCAAGGAAAGGTTAACGGCACTGCCTCTGGGCCATTATGAGCCTACATGCAACAGTCCAACTTCCACTTGTCCCAAGTCCCTCGACCTTCTCATGATCTGACCTAGACAGAGTCATGCCTTCCATATGTGCAACTGATTACCGTGGTTGATATTTTCCAGTTGCCATGTGGTTTGTGCAGCCTGGGTAAGTCCTGGAAAACAGGCTGCCAGAATTCTGAGCACAGTCTGGCTGACCAGAAACTTCCAGTCAAAGGAACTTCCATATCAAACTTCCAGATATGCATATTTGTGTATATAATATATATATATATATATATTAGAAATATACTAGAATAAAAAATGGGCATTCTTCTGTCAAAGCTATCCCAACCTTCATAAACTACCCTACACACACATCACACAAAGACACACACACAGACACACACAGAGACACCTACAAGCTTTAGTGCTTCACTGATTTTAGTTGAAAACAGGAAATGAAAAAGATGCCTGGGGCCATAAGTATGTAAAAGCTATATACATTACAATAACATCCAAATCACTGGCTACCAGGCACCAGTGGAAAAGGACGATTCCTCAAATCTCTATTATTATAGGGAATAATTTTTTCAACTGTATGAACCATTTTTATAAGGATGTAGGAAGAATTATATATGTGTAGACATATGTATGAACTTGCCTAAGGAAGTAGGCAGGAACCCATCCAAGCATCTCATCTATGCCTAAAGCAACTGAACTTGCACCCCCAATAATTGCCTGTACCCTGAGAACATCAACAGGTTCCACCTGTACTTACCCGCATGCCCACCTCTCCAGGCAGCCCTGGTTCTCCCAGCTCTCCAGGCTCGCCCTGCACAAAATCAACACATGGTCACAGCCAGCACAATGCACACTCAGGCACACCAAAGTGGCTGCAAGATGCCTGGGTGTTCATTCCCCACAGCACAGAACTTATCAGGAGTGAGGTGATGGGAAGCTGAGTGGTGAAAACAGAACTTACTCTCATGCCTTTACTGCCGTCTCTTCCAGGGGGCCCAGGTGGGCCCAGGGATCCCTAGAAAGAAAGAGAATACCAGTCAGCATAGGATAAAGACAGAAATGTGTTAGTGGAGAATGCATCAGGCAGGCGGAAGAGGCTTGACCAAGAGAACAGGTTCCTTTACCGTGACTGTTTCTGTAACTTCAAGTATGCTCTGTTGACAACAGTTCTCCATGCTATCTTTGCTTACAAAACCTTTTCATAGACAAATGCAGGGACAGCAGTGACACAGAGCACATGGAGAGATGGGCATCAGCCCCTGGGAACCTCAAGAAGAAACCCGAGTCCCGTATAGAATACACAGAAGTTGCTGTTAAACAGTGGCTAGGGCCAGGCTACTGTGCCAGGTTACTTTTACCATGGGCTCAGAGAAGTTCCAGGGTTAATCACACATGCTGAACAAAAAGCGGGAGCAAAGACAGACTTTGGTCAGCAAGTTTTATATCTATCTGGCATTTGGGGAAAATGAAAGAGTTCCATTGCTCTCCAGGTTCATTTGTCTATCCTGACATGAGTACATTTAGGTGCACGTCTAACAGGCAAAGTTCAAGAGGAAGGGTTGATCTGAATGAACACTGAGTGTTTCTATGGTCAGTCATTTTCTAGGACACGGGATCCCTGTGGACTGTCATCATCATCTTCCCTGGGGGAGTGCCACCATGGCAAGGTGGCTTCCTTGGCTTCCATTTACCCATCAGAAAAATGGGGAGAAGACACCTTATTTGGTTCCCCGGGGATAGGAGGGGCTAATCTCTTCAGGTAGGGGTGAGTCCTGAACAGACCAAGCTTTGGCTCAATGCAAATGATTAACCATGATTAGGTCTTTCAAGAAAGAACCATCAGCAATAGTAAATCTGATATAGTAAAGAAACAACAAAGACACTGCGGCCCTGGTCCATGGTTACTGTATGTTTACCATGAGTCCAGTACTAGGTGCTCTGCATGCATCTCTGAATGTAACTCGTCACCACAGTCAACATTAATCTGCATTTCACTTAGCTCATGAAATGACAGCACAGGAAGGTGAAATATTTTGCCCAAAGCCACAGTATTTACTGTGGAGAGCTTGACTCAGGCCCCCAGAGAATGCCTTTCCACTTCTGCCACAGCATCTGCACACACATCAGGCCAACAGATTGCTTCACAATCCTACAGACCAAATACTATTACCCTCACTCTATATATGATCATCATGAAGCATAGGGTGGTCTCTCAGGACCCTCCAGAAACCCACATGGCAAGATGAGAAAGGATGGAAGAGTCACTGCCTTAGTATGCCATCATAGTGCCCTCTCATCAGAAATACTCCAGTCCCTTTACATCATAAGAGGTAGAATATCAGTGCAGGGCCAAGAGGCTGAAATGGGGGTCAAGCACAGAAGGAGATCAACACTCCATGTGCTCCAGCTGTCTCCAAGGCACATGTTCCAGATCCCCACCTTTCCCTGTTCATCCATTGGAAGTACCCCAGCCTCCTTAACTAGTTTATATCCCTCTATCCTATAATTAAGTCAAAGGTTTTCCAAAAGAATAAGTACTTCCTCTTAGAAATTTCCCTCCAGGTTTCACTTAGAATGAGGTCTATCTGGACACTTAGCGCAGAGTTCACCCAACACACTGGTTACCCACTTGAAATAGCATGTCCTTTGAAAGATCAGCCTGTCTTCTGGCTTCTACAGGTTTGGATACCTGCAGCTGAAAGCTGGGAAGAGGTGTCAGATGGGCTCCTGCCTTGGGAATACAGGTGAAGACAGCTGGGGCACAGCTGGTCCAAGGGGCATCTAATAAAGGAAGCCAGGCTGATAACAGTGACAATGCCAGAGAGAATTCAGGAGAGTTCCAGAACCTTTGCCTATCCTCACAGTTGTCTCTTTTCTGGCTTGTTGGTTCTATTACACAGGCACCCAGAGGAGGCCCTCATGACTCTGACCCTTCCATTATCTTGAAACTCTGAGATAGGAAAACAAGAGGACATTTCCAGTGCCTGATACAGCACAAGGACTATGCAGACGGTCCCTGGGTATCAACCCTTTCTAGAGCCCTTTGGCTTTTAAGGGAGGCTACAACAAACCCCTCTTTGTATAATAAATACTGAAGGATTATTTTCTAAGTCAGATATGTACTAACTCCTCCCCTCTAACATATATGAGTTTGTGTGCGCTATTTTAATTTTTTTCAAATTAAAATTTATCATTTTTCCCTCTTCCTTTCATCTCTCCAACTCTTCCAATGTAGCCCACCTCACTTTTTCTCAAATTTATGGCTTCTGTTTCTTTGTTACATAAATATATCTGATTGTACTTGTGTGTATGTGTGTATGTGTGTGTGTTCCTTAAAACCTGCTCAGTCTATACAATGTTACTTGTATGTATGTGATTTCAGGGCTGATCATTTGATGTTGGAAGGCTTATCTCTGGGGAAGACAATTTCTCCCACTCCCAGCATTCCTTGTTTGCCTGTTGTTCTTCATTTAGGCTTGAGGCTCTATAAGTTTCGCCCCTCCCATGTTAGCATGTCTACTGGTGATATCCTTGTTTAGGTCTTGTTTATGCAGCTACACTGATCAGACCTTTGTGGGTGCAGCTTGTCTGAGATTTCTAGGAGATGCAATTTCACAGCAAGCTTCCTGGAATCTGGCTCTTAGAATCCTCTCTTCCTTAATGACCCCCTAGCCTTAGGTGCAGAAGCTGTGTTACAGATGCATCATTTGGAATTGGGTGCCACTAAATCACCTCTCTGTGTTCTGATCTCTTGTGGTCTATTGTGATGGTCTCCAGTAAGATAACCAAGCCAGAAAAACTCACCTAGCCTGAGCAATTTCCATCCTGAACTCAAGTTATCATGAGATCCAGATCTTTCATTATATGGACCCATTCTTAGGAAAAGCAAAGCCGAATGGGCCCAGATACATCTTTCATGTTCTAGGGCCCTATAATCTGACACCATAAAATACTGCCTTGCCAACACAGTATGCCTTCCAAAGTGTTACACATAGATTCACCTCCAGATGCCCTGGGAGTCTGTGAAAAGAAAAAAAAAAATCACAGCCTGAACCAAGCTGTTAATGTGCCATGAAGATTATCACTGAATTTCTCCCATCCTTAATCTCCTTGTTTGTAAGATAGCTGCATGCTGCTTTCAGATATGAATGCACACATATTTTATATACTACAAAATATTTTAGAAGCTGAGAATATATCTCGATGGTAAACACTTGCCTGACACATGGAAAGCCATGAGCTTGACCACTAGCTTGCAAGATCGATTGATCTATCTATCTATCTATCTATCTATCTATCTATCTATCTATCTATCTATCTATCTATCTATCTACCAGTCTGTCCCCTGTTGAAAACTAACAATGTTTCCTTCTCCATGCTTAACAAACTGACCAGCTAAGAATGTGAAGACAAGAGGTCTGAGAATTAAAGTTAGCTTGGATATACAATGAAACCCTACCCCCCCCCACACACACCCAAATAAAATAAAAATTTAAAAAAATATATAGCTGCCACAACCACAAAGAGAGTCAATAAAAAGTGAAGAAATGGAGGCTGCCCTGGAATTGGTAATGTCGGCACAGGAAGACTTCCAAAAGAAAGTTATTGGATTTCCACAATAAAGTGTCCAATAATACTTCAAACCAGAGCAGGCAACGTAGGGAAAGAAAAAACAAGCAAGAGAAAGGTCTGGACTTCCATGTGTCCTTTGTGGTCTGTTAGCTTAGCAGGGCAGCACAGTCCCTCCCCAAGTCTGACTGCCTATGTCCTATTAGGGTTCATATGTTGAAACCTAACCCCATGCAGCAGAATACAAGGTCAGGACCCTTAGGAAGTGAAACTACAAGTCTCACAAAAGAGGCCCAGGGAAGATGGTCGATTTCTGCCATGTCAGGACATAGCCATATCTGCCATTTATGAAGTACACATCCTTCAGCTGACACCGACTGCAGGCATTGCCTTCCCAGACTTCTCAGTCTTTACACAGTGATCAATACATTTATGTTGTATAAGAATTAGCTATTTATGGTTGACAGATGCTGAAAGAAGAGCAGCCATTGGTAGGTTCCTCATACCCCAATGGATGACGCCATATCTGTATGCATATGGGTAGAATTAATTGGACTCAGTGGATTAAAATGGATGGATGGATGGATGGATGGATGGATGGATGGATGGATGGATAAAGGTTGGAGGGAGATGTGTGATAGGAAGATCCTGGAAAGAGTGGACATAATCAGCATACATTGTATACATATATAAAAAATTCAAAGAATAAATTAAAATTTACCCCACCCCCTTTTTTATAGCAGCAGTATTGAGCTAAAATATGTTTCCTCCTGTGTCTTGAATGCTTCTTCCTGTGTCTATTCACTGCAGAAGGCATGATACTGGGAGGAATCCTGCTACTGGTCCAAGGGTGGCCAGGTAATGCTTTCAAGACAGGAAACTTCAAACCAAGCAAGGTGTTACTGCCATTTCGCCTGGGCTTTCTAAGCTTACACAGTTTACCTTTTAAAGAGTAATTCATCACTTGGTCTGTTTGAAAAAAATTGCAAATGGATAGTGTACATACATCCATTGAAATAAGATATCTAAGGCTGCTGGGAAAAAGGTATTCCCAATTCCATGCCTAAAATTCTGACCCAGATTTGCAGCTTCGACTCCAAGTCTAGACTTTGACTTCTCTGTCCCATAGTTATTCAAAAGACAATATCTAGCAAGACGTTACTCATACACCTCCATCCAGTTGTCAGCATCCCAAGCCTTGGGGACTTCAGCACTTCACTGAGCACGTGTAGTTTCTGGATGGAAGATGTCTCTTGCTCTCTTGGAAAGCTGACTGCCTCGGCTCATTTCTAAATGCTTCCAGCTAGAGGAACTATGCCCAGTGCTATTCTTCATCCATCTGCCAGCACACATGCCAAGAGAGAAAAGTATTAGAAACATTCTAGACAGTGGCCCTCAAAGTGAGAGGATCTTGGGCCGGCACTTACAGTACTGCCTGGAACCTACATAGGCAGCCATGTTCCCTAACCCACAACAATGTTAACGAATGAGATACTCCAGGATCTGACTAGTTGATTTAATAAATCTTTCAGGTTGTTCTTTGCTGGCTTAAGCACAGACAAATACAGACTATGGAGTGAGACAACATGATCTCATACCCAACCTCCGCCACATACACTGGTAAAATCACCAGTTCCCAGGTTCACTGTAAAATAAGGACAAGAAGGTCCAACTCAAAAGTTAAGCTAAAAGGTGTATGAAGAATCCTGGGAGTAAGGGCTTATAAATGCGTGATCCTACCATTACTTTTAGATGTCATGTGACTTGTTTTATATACACTGAAGAAAGGACTGGACCTCTACACTGGCACCTTTGTGATCTTTTCAGCGAACACTCCCTCAGATTTCTGGGGTCTTAGAGGCTGCAGAATTCCTTTTGGGGTAAAGAGGGTGGAGCACAGGAGTGCTCTGGCATTCTACATCTGCCAACCTCTGAGGAGAAGAACTTATTAGTGTTAAGGGTATAAAAGATGTCATTTGGTATTAAAAATGGAACACCACTGGTGTAAGAGTAATTATCCATAATGCTCACGAGCTCTTTCCAAAAATATAAGTCATTTATTTTCATTAGTTCATTTAATCCTTGTAAAAATCCCATCTGGTTCTAGTATTATTATATTTGCCAAGCCACAGAGAAGAAAAGCGAGGATTACAGAGGTGAAGTCATGGTCCCTTGTCACGCAGCTGCTAAGTTGGTGAGCTATGGGCCTAGGACCCAGTGAGTCTGTGCCTAAGATTCTCCCACTTAACCTTGCCTAACACAGTCTGGGAATCCAACATTTACCTTTCCCATGTAGGCTCTCAACCTCTGGCTTGAAGCCCTTCATCTTATGATTCGGCAAGCACCTGAGTGTCAGATGAAGGGAAAGGGAAAATTGATGACTTCCTCTATTCCTTTTCAGCCCTGGCCTCTGAGATTCTTGAAGCTAAATGTCTTCAAGGTGCCCTTCAGCACCACAGATAGTTCCTAATGTGCCTTTGTTTATTCTTTCAGCATTTGCCTTCAGCCTGCAAGACTATGTGAAAGCATACAAACAGTCCAACTAATTTTCTTAAATCTTTTAATTTTTGTAAAAGTAGAAGAAACTTGGTTATAGATTTCTAACTCAATAACCATGTAATAATGCACAAGCACAATAATAAAATGGCACTAATTAACTTCAAAGTTTCATACAAATATAATTTGCATCTTCCTGTTTAAAAGCTCCATAATGAAATCGACATGGAAAACAAGCTGATTTATATACAGAACTGTTTTAAGAGCCAAGAATTCTGACATACCAACATTTCATTCAGAAAGGGACAGTGAGTGAATGGACATGTGTGTACCAGAGATCCACAGCTTCCGGTGCAATAGCCTACCTGCTCTATTATCTTGGACACAGCCTAGACTCCCTCAGAATGTTTGAAAATTAAACACTGGATTGTGTTGAAAAGATAATCAAGAGGTGGTGTCACGAGCTTTACCATTACAAGCTACTGTGTCTCTAGACAATGTGCAACCAGCATCATAGACAAAAACCATCAGAACTGGTCAACAAATATGCATAGCTGCCAAAGCTAACAATACCTTCCGCTTCCAGAGAGAAACAGAAAATTAAAGGTGTACCCATTAATCCTTTCTCGGACACTCCTTGAGAGACCTGTTGTCCACTCAGCTGGAGAACTTGAAACAACAGTAAGCTGAGTTACATATATCTTACAGAATGTTTTGAAAAGTGACAAAATACTCTATTTCTGGCCATTAATTATTTCCCTAATCATGATTTTGCGGTGTGAGACTGGACTGCATTATTCACGTGTAATTTTCATTCTGTAACCTGACTTCATCCTTTGTTTCTAGTCACATACATAAATTATTCACGTGTGTTTCTAGCCTCGCTTATAAAGTCTGCTCGGGCATGTAAGCATGCGTTTCTTAATGCTTCTTAGAGTATGAACACAGAAAGGAAAGTTCTGATGGGCACTCCCTAGGACCTCTTCCATATTTGTATAGGTCAGATCCTGGATGACATAATCATCCCTATTCAAGGGGCTGACATAACCCATCCCAGGGCACAGCGGCATAGGATCTGCTCCCATTAGAACCGGAGCTCCAGTGACATCAGTGACATGTGCACCATGAAGTCTCACAGATGTCTCTCAAGGGCAACTGCGTCATTCTGAACACATTAATAATGAACTAAGAGCCACTAGTGATGTGTCAATGTCGCATTAGGGAAAAGAGAAGCAATTCCTCTTGGAGTGATTTAACTAAGAGCAAGCCCATATTTGATTCCTTGACTTCTCTCTCTCTCCCTGTGTTTTCTGCCGTTCCCTGTCTGTTGTATTAATCTGAATCTATGCCTGCCTGCCTTTTGTCTAGTGAATTTGTCTGTGCCTGTGTGTGTGTCTAACAAAGGGCTTTGTTCTGCATTTATTCAACAGTACAGAAAGCATCACTGGGTTGGGAATGGTATACTTTACAGAGGTCTTAAACAGAGTTTTACAAGGGATGAAGTTACTGACTCCAGCTGGCTCCAAATGCTATCAGCGATGTTTGTATGCTGTCTTTAACATTAAATATGGATATTCATTTTATATGGCTTCAATGTATTTTCTGTTTTCCACATTTAATACCATAACATGCACACACACAAAATGAATTACTCTGGGCCAGGAGCATAGGGGGAAAAATATCAAGTCTAAGATCACAGCTATATATTAGCTTAGGTTGTAAAAAAAAAAAAAACTGATTATATGGGAAATCCGAGGCAAGTAAGATAAGTTGTTACAGTCTCCTCTTAAAGGCAGGTTAAACAGGCTGATCATTCAGCAGGATGGCAGTCTTAAGTGATCTGAAAGTGTATTATTAAGTTAGTTTGTGAGGTCCTAGCAAAAGTTTCAGTCCTTTAGAATATAAGAGGTGTTTTCAGAATAATGGGAATATGTTGCCACAGGCAGTGAGTGAAGTGGCATGCTTAATGGCTCTTTGCCTTCATGTCTTTATCGATGGCCATCTTAAGGGTTTCCTTAGAGAGTGAGTTGCACATCCCCCAAGGTCTGCTCTGCTGTGGCTGTTATGTGGGAAGGAAACAGGCTAGAACTCTCATAGCTGGGGAACAGCTCAGCCCTGCCACACGTTCCAGTCCCCTGGCTGTCCTGTCCAATCACCCACATCAGCTCTATCTCTCAACTCCCCCCCCCCACCCCATTTAAGTCAGGTCTTGACTTATTCGCAAATTCCTCTGGACAGTCCCCTCTCGGATCTATGTTCTTCTTGCTATTTGAGCAACTTTGGCCTCCTGATCACACAGATACTTTCCACTGGTTCCTTATCACAGCACAGAAAGCCTAAACATACTTTGATATCTGATGTCCTACCTGGTGGTCCTCAGGTAGTTTCTCTGGTTCTTCCTCCATTTTGGCTGAGAACCAGAAGGCACTCTCTGCCCTAAACAAGACCTCCTCCTGTTATGCACTCTACTGGGGAGTCCTACCCAGGCCTCCACTTGTCCGGCACTGTTAGACTGACTGGCCAGTTCTTCAGTAGACTGTTCTTTGGACCCCCAAAACACTTGTTTTCTGCTTTTCACTTCTCTCAAACACCATTTCCTAACCCCACCTGCTCTCCCTTCCTGCTGTGTCTATATTTGTTTCTACCACCCAGCTCAGGGGCCACACAGAAGCCAGGCCTACAGCCAAGGGGCTTCTCCCTATTCACATCCATGCAAGGATAACATAGCTATACACACCTCCCACAAATCCACCCTTGAGCCCTGGAGAAATGCAATAAATGGGGGCTCACCTTCTCACCCTTTTCTCCTTGGATGAAGGGTCCTCTTCCCTAGAGAAGGAAAGCAGAAGTCAAAGCTTTACTGAGGGGACATCTCTGTGGTGTGGCATTACCCAGAAGTTCAAGCAACTGGATAGTATCTCCCAAACTCTGCCTGGCACCTCTGAAAGAGATGCGGCTCTTACTCACTCAATGTGGGTTCTCATAAGTGTCTTCTCATTTAATTTTCCAATAATCTAACATTATAGATGTTATTTTTGTTATTTTCATAACAGCCTTATCTGGATATAATTTGCATACCATATAATTCACCTTTTATAAAAACATCTGCTCCCCCTTCCCATTCCCAGTACTAGACAGACACTAAGCAGGTTTCTTTTGTAAGCAGCTGTAATAATGTCTACTCAATGATTGCCTGCTCTCACTCAGCAAAGCCCAAGGTTCACCCATGTTGTACCCCATAGCACAATTTCCCTTGTTGCAGACTAATATGGGAATGTACAGACACAGCACACTTAACTTACTCATCCTTTTTACTACGGTCACTGGGCTGTTTCTACTTTATTAGATCTAGAAGACTATGCTCCCAGAGGCCCCAAGAAGCAATGTGGAAAGGCTCCCATTTTGCTGTATCGCTGGTTGCTCTGGCTTTCATTTGGAGTGAAGTATGCAAGGTTTTAGCCACTTTGTCCATTTATCCTTTGAATTCTACCAATTGTGTGCCATGCATCTTGAGGTTATGTTGTTGGTTGCTTATGTTTTTAGTATATACCTTAAAGAAACTTTAAAGAACTGACTTTTCTATCCAAAAGTCTCTCTCTCTCTCTCTCTCTCTCTCTCTCTCTCTCTCTCTCTTTTTAAAAAAACTGTTCTGTTCTAAGGTCCATTTTTGTCTGACAACAGTATGATCATTCCAGGTTTTTTTTCTAATTTCAAAATGTATATTTTCAATCCCCTCTTCTATGTGTATCTGTGTCTCTGACTGCATGTGTATGTTTAAGTACACATGCCTGTAGTCTTGATGGGTATAGAACTCAGGGCCTTGTGTCTGCTAGGCAAGCACCTTACTACCGAGCCACGCTTCCAGTTCCCTATTTGTATTCTTGAATGTATAACTCCTCTAGACAGGATAGTAATCAGACATTTTTATACCCTGTCTGAAAGACTGCTTTATAGTTGATCTACTTAACACACTTGTTAATAATGCTACCATTGACAAAAGTAGATGTATATCCATTAGCATAATCATGTGAGTGTCCAAAGTAAAGGGGACACTACAAAATAACTAGTTTCACGCATCAGAAGGGTACTGCTTTGGAAGAACAAAATTCTAGAGATGGACAGAGTGAAAAGCAAGGGGAAAGAATACTATGGCCATGTCCAGTAGAGAAGGCTTCATCCCAAGGCTTAGACGCACTCAGTGCATGCATTCACCAGGCTGTCAGCCCACATTGCTGATCAATATGACCAGGCCGGGATGCAAGGGGGTGCCCTGGGCCTCCCACATCAGCCATGTGATCCATCGATATGAGAAAGCAGCATCTGACTTACAGTGTCTCCTTTCTCTCCCTTGGGGCCAGGAGCACCCATTAGTCCAACAGGTCCTGAATCTCCCTGAGGAGTTAAAAACAAAAGGAGTGTTAGGTCAGATCCTCCCCAAAGCTCTCCTTGACTTCCATACTCACAGGCTGCCCACAGCCAACTTTGCCCCAGTGCCCCAGAAGAACTGAAGTCATCCTGGGTGAGTGCATCATGAAGTCACCTGTCCTACCTTGAAAGGAAATGAAGCACCTAAGTTAAATTCCCTCACATTTCTTGACTTGATTCACAAATCAATGGGCCCTGCCAGACCTGAGCATTTGCATACAGGGCCTTTGTGTGAATGCTGAAACCATCCTTTATCCTGGTGTCAGCCTGATGCAGAGAAGATGTGTACAAATAGCATGGCATATAAATTCAAACTCAAGAAAGGCAGGAAGCAGTAAGAATGAGAGACAGAAAGCACAAGGTAGGATGGGACGAGGAGGTGATATGGAGAGGAGAGGAGAGGAGTACAGTGTTCATATATGATGAGAAAATTCTACACGCAGAAGGAACACGCAGAAGCAGAGGAGCAACGAGGCACAGCTGTCTCTATGTCTTTGCCACTGTACTCAGTCCCAGACAAGGTATGAGATGTGCAAAAGTAAAGAAGCCCATGCATTGATCATTGGTACCTCCCACCCATCAATGTTCCAAGACCAAAACATTGATGGAGAAGGTAGCATGCTGGAGAATGGGGGAGGAGTAAGAGGCTGTGTGCAACCAAGGATAGAGTACTATACGAGAGCATGTGGCTTTGTGCAATTGCTGAGTTTGCAAACTTTGTGCTCAAGGAATTTATGCACTTTACACAATTTAAATATTTCCTAAAGGCAGAGTAAGGTGATGGATCACTGTGAGTTTGAGGCCAGCCTGGTCTACAAAGCGAGTCCAGGGCAGCCAAGGCTACACAAAGAAACCCTGTCTTGAAAAACCAGAATAAATACACAGACAGACAGACATATAATTCCTAAATCCCAAGTCTTAAATGCTTCTGGAACCAATCAACTTGCAAAGACTGATGAATTAACTGACTTGGGGAGTTGAGCCTGTTGGAGCACATGAGTTGTGGACCTGATCCTGGGCAATTCTGCCTTTCGTTCTATAAACTTTCAAGCTGAGAGGTGCAGTCCTGGGCAGGTCAGAGCCTCAAAGCTTGAACCTCATGTCATTTGTTTGTACTGCAGCACCAAAAACAGCTCCAAAGCAATTCTGAGGCTGCTGAGACAGTGATCTAACACACCCGGGCCATGCTTCCATGGAGGTTAAAGCAAGGAAACTATTCCATGCAAATACTGACCTTCTGACCAGGGAGTCCCACAGGACCAGCAAAGCCCCTTTCACCCTGCAGAAAGAAAGGCAAGAAAAAAACAATCAAGGCCATATGTTAAATCTCCCATCTCCCATATAAGCGAATCATCACTCCATGGGCTCTAAGACTAGTCTTATGCTAACTCAGGGTGGTCATAGAAATGAAGGGAAAACTGCTGAATTCAGCTGAGAGTCCTGTTCTCCAAATGCAAACCTATATGGACAACTTTCCCCATAATCTCTCAGTGCAGCCACTGGAAGAGCAAAGCTATAAACACACTCAGGAATAGAAAGGGAAATGGCCCGTGTTCCCCTTCATACACGGGAGCCAAAGATGTCACACACAAAAATCAGAGAGTAGAGCAGGGGTTCCAGGCTGGGAAGTCAGGAAATGAAGATAGCACTGGTCAAAGGGGTCAAGTTTCAGTTAGACAAAAATAAATTATAGGTATTTGAGATGACCAACGTTCATCTTGATTCACCATTCTGCATAAAAGAGGCAATTAGAGCATCTTTTTGTACCTTATAAATAAATAATATGATTTTTCATTAGGCAATAAAAATGAATAAAAACAAAATAATTTTATGAGCTGTTTTTTTTCTAAAGGTATAACTTAAAAGGGAAATGATGATACCTGTTGTCGATTTATGCTACAATTATTTACTGAAACGCCAAGCCTGACACGTCTAAAGCAATTTCTAGGCATAGACTGCATTCAAATTTTAAAAATGCATGAGATATTTTTAGTGTGTTTATACATGATCCATATGCTGTAGCCACCTCTAATATTGCCAAGCTAGAAAATAAACACATGGTTCTTATGTTATAAATACAGATAACAACACATTACTGGGCCATTTGCACCTGATCCCATCACTAAAAGCAATGAGCTAGAACTCCTGTTCTAGTTTGCTTTTCTGTTGCCAAAAAGCAACTTGGAGAGAAGAACATTTATTTCACCTTACACTTCCAGGTCACAGTCCATCAATGTGGAAAGTCAGGAAAAGAACACAAGCCTGAAGGCAGTTACTGAAGCCGAGACCAGGAAGGGATGCAGCTTGCTCTATCTATCTATCTATCTATCTATCTATCTATCTATCTATCTATCTATCTATCTATCTATCTATTTTGCATGACTGTTTTGCCTACAAGTGTGTCTGTGTACCTGGTACCGACAGAAGCCAGAAGAAGGTGTCAGCCATACTGGGACTGGACTTACAGATGGTTGTGATGTACCACAAGGATGCTAAGAACCATACCCTGGTCTTCTGGAAGAGCAGCCAGTGGTCTTAACCACTGAGCCATCTCCCTGGCCCTTTACCTTCCCTGCCACAACAACCATCAATCAACATCAATCATCAATCACATGCCCAATGGCTAACCTCATAGAGGCACTTCCTCAATTGAGGTCCCCTTTTCCAAAGACTGATTGGTATGACTCTGTTAATGGGTCCCCATTTACTTCAGAGCAATAACAAGTGTCCTCAGCATATGCCAGTGAGTATAAATACTTCTGTGTACTTAGGACCTCCTACAAAGTCCATCAGAGTGCCTTGGACACTGTTCATGTCTATCACCATGACTGATGACAATGATGTAAGCAGGGGCCCAAAGAAATAGTTGGCACCACATATCAACTGAAGTGAAAGACTTGAAAAGCTGGACACAAAGTGCCTACAGCCAGAACTCTGCTTCATAAAGAGGACTGTGACTCCATGGGCCTCATCCTGTGTTCTTACAGACACACAGATGCATTAGACAGGAGCCTCACCATCACAGGTGGGCAGGCCTATTTTCCAGATGGAGTGAGTAGGTCTTCTTGTTCACCTGTTCCTGAGAAGATGGTTAGGGTGACCCAGGTCTCAGGATCCCCTCTCCATAACTGCACAGCAGACCAAGACTTACAAAGGCCATTCTGCTGGTCTTAAAATTATAGCATGCAACACAGTGTGAAGGATATAGCAGGTGTTCATTGTCTATGGCCGGAAACGAAAACTGAAGACTTGAATAAAGGTATAAGTTATCAGGTGATGGCACCCAGAAAACGAGGCTGAGCATATTGAAAAGCTCAATCAATAGAGTCCCATTCTGTGAAGGGGATGTGAGAAAGTGTGCCATTCTCCCCCAACCCCATCTGTCCACCTACTATCCATCCATCTTTTCAGACTATGTATCCATCAGTTCAATCATTATGTAAGGGCTGCCTCTATGTCAAAATGTGCAGTAGCCCCCAGCACACAGGCAATATTCAATCTCGTCAACTGTATCTTAAGATTTTATAGAAGAAAAATAAAATCAAAGAAAATATTATTAGTCCAGTATGTATATCAAAGCCTGGGAAGAGAGAAAGGAATATATATATATATATATATATATATATATATATATTCATATATATATTTTGAATATATATATATTTTGAATATATATATATATATGTGAATATATATATATATATTCACATATATATTTCATATATATATATATGAAAAGATGGTTTTGGATAGTTATCGAATAGGAGTAAATGGCAAGGGAAGAAAGGAAGCATGGACACAGACACAGATACCATGCTCAGCAAAGAGTTGCTGACCATGCTTTGGAAGAAGAGCAAGTGTCAGCCAGAAAACGCTGCTCAAGGAAAGGAAAAGGTGTTTCATGCAGGTTTGGTATCTTCAAATGGCCAAAGGTGAGAGAGATGAAGGCCCCTGAAAGACACCAGCAGTTTTTAATCTGATGTTGTAACTGAGAGAGAGACTGAGACATGAGATTAGAAGCACTATATGAGATGTGTCACACAGGAGGGGAAGGAGTGGAGAGGGATCTGTAAACCATGCCAAGGAGGTCAGTGGAGAACCAAGCACTGGTGAGTTAGAGTGTAAGAAGACAAGTAGCAAACAGAGAGAATGGGATCCCCAGCAGGGACCTCATGAGACCCACCCAGACACAGGCCTGAATCCAAGGGAAAGAAAGCATTTGCTTGGTTGGGGTGGGTTTGGCTGTAACTCCTGTCTTTGCACAGTGTCAGGAGAGAAAACCTCCCCACCCCCTTTCTCATGGGAGCTCTACCAGAAAGTGGGACTCAGGAGGATGTGAGTTTAGACAGCTGCTTCTGAGACATTACTGGCAGGCAGAATGGATTTGTTCACAGGCTAAGGCAGCCTGAGCCTGAGCCTGCAGCCTCCCAGTCTGAGTGTGCTGGTCTTATGTCCTCACTGCTTCTTCCCTAACCTAGGCACTAGGCATGGAACGTCCTAATGCCACCTACAGCCTGAAAAAAAAAAAAAAATCAAAGCTCAACATATAACTAGTGTTTATCAAGTTGACCTAGTACATGGTAACTTCCCTTGACTAGGAGATCCTTAGTGACCCATGTCTTCCCAGGAGCCTGGCTCTCTGCATAGAATAAGAAGGGCTGGAGTGTGTGAGGGTAACAGTGAGGGGCAAAGGAAAGGGAATAGCTATATTGGCCAGACGTGTTACTGTTGCTCAGATATCCAGAAGTGTCTGATCCAGTTATCTTCATCTCTCATTTCACTTGGGTCTGGGTGTCGCTAGTAATCGCTAGTACTGGACAGAGCCTCACTGCCCTTCAGTGTGCTGGCGCCGTGCAGATGGGGACAACCACATGTAGTGGATTAAGACAATGGGGGGGGCAGTTCAGAAGCTCTTCACTAAGACTATCCCAGGACAGTCCTACTCCTTTCCAAGGTTGTTCTTTCTGCTCATAACAGTGTGGTGTGAGTGTGTGTGTGTGTGTGTGTGTGTGTGTGTGTGTGTGTGTGTGTGCGCGCGCGCATGCACGCTTGTGTCACCACTCTATAGACAAAAAGCAAATAAATGAAAGCCTTAGGTACACACAAAGAATTTAGTGTGTCTAGTGGAATGGAGGTATGAATTTCTGCAAGCATGAAGCACTTTGTAAAATTTAAAACACCCAAACCTTTACTCATAAACACACACACCCCACACACATAACTTCATATATTCAGGTTAGTGAGTGTAGCTAACAAAGCAAAGACAGTGTTGGCATAAGTAACAGCCACAGAGAGCCCAGGAACAGATTATTAGCTGCAGGAAAACATTAATTAGAGCTAAGCCTGAGAGTCTCTCTTCCCAGAATGCACAAAGGTGAAGGAACAGACATTTCAGGGAACACACAATGAACCGAAGGCCTCTGTGAGCCTGGGGCCATCCTGGTCTGGTAGGCCAGGTGTGATGGGAAGCTCCCACTTTGCCTCACTGTCAGAGTGGTCCTGCCAGCCAGCCTTGACTACTGCACTCAGCTTGGACCTGAGGGTAGACTATGGAACTGAGGGTGGACTACCTTTTCTCCAGCTGGGCATGAGCAGTTGATGGTCTTCAAGAATCCAATCTGTTCGCTGCCGGGGGTGGGCAGCTGTGGAGGTGCAGGTGGAGTCTCTGTCACCACAGTCACCTGGCACTGGAAGGAAAGGTCAAAGGGTCAGAATCTGAATATTCCCTGGTGAGAACCATAATCTCTGGGACTACGAAGGAACTGGACAGGCAAAGAAAACCTAGGAGCGCCTGAGGACAAATCTGACAGCAGGTCTCTAGCTTAACGTGGACAGGCTAGGCAGCCAAGCTCTAGACACTGGGCAGCTTGGCAACCTGGAGGAACCATTTCACTCCCTTGGCCTCAGTGTTGTTCCTGTAGGATGGAGACAAGGGTGTGTCCTTTATCAGCTTCTGAGAAGGAGGGAATGACATCACATGGGGAAACTTTCATCTTACAGTCTCATACCTATATAACTCCCTAGCCTTACCCCTCCTCTTTCTGCCTTCCCTATATTTTCTCAGCTTCTATTATCCCCCTTCTTTCCTTCCTTCCTTCTCCTTCTCTCTCTCTCCATACCCATGTCCAGGAACCTCCAGATCCCCAGCCCTGTGTGCTATAGGAGTGCTGAGAAGAGCACAGGAATGGAGCCCTTACTGTGTCCCTGAGCCTGGCACTGAGTATGGAGCTCACCTTTCAGCTCTAGGAAGCAGTCTCCATTCCAACCCCATTGTTCAAGCATAGCTTGGAACTGGGATTTGGTAGAAAAATGGGGAGAAAATGGGGTGTGAGAAGCGGGTGATGATGTCTTAGGGGAGCAGACCCTGTATACAGAGGCCTAGTGGGTCCAACTCTTGGCTCTGGAGTTATTAGTGTTCTGTCCATCCTGCTGCCTATCCTAAAGCATGGAAGTTCCCCCTCTGTAGGAGCAATGACTGCATCAGTCCATTGGTGACCTCCTTCTCAGGGCACCCTCCAACCTCTGCCTTCCACACTTTCCCAAAGCTGGGTCACATCACTTGGCTGGAAGCTTTGGGGCCACCCTGCTAAGCTTGGTTTCCCCCAACCCACACTGCATAAATGGTTAAAAGTGGAACATGAACCCAGAATCCTCCCCCCACAAACACACACTGGTGGCCAGTGTCACCCAGGTCCCAACTGCTAATTCCCGAACCCTGAACACCTCAGGATCCATATGCCACACGCATGCCCAGCCCACTCTACACGCCCGCTCACCGGACCCGATGGGATGTCACAGCAAGTCTCCAGCTCTGCGTGTCTCGAGTCACAGTAAATCACAATCCGCTGCAGGTCAAACTGGAAAGGAACGTGAGGAGAGAAGAAGGAACTGGAATCTCCATGCCATCAGACTGCCCTCTGGCTCTTGCAGTCTTTCCTAGCCTGTGCTGCACAGCCGGGCTGAATGGGGAAACTCCGCATTGTCTGAGTACCCAGCTTCCATGTAGAGAAAGTTGCCCTTGCATGGGAGGATCGAGGAAAGGGCTGAGCCCATGCACGCTTCCACTGTACATGCCTTAGCCTCAGCCATTCACACACTACACACACACTACATACACACACCCACACACACACACACACACACACACACACACACACACACACACACACACACACACACACACACACACACACACACACACACACACACACACACACACACACACACACACACACACACACACACACACACACACACACACACAGAGGCACACCTGCTCCTGTCCAGGTCACCACTGCTACAGGCAACATAGTACACTGACAATGGGACAGTTACTAGACTGAAAGCTCAGTATGTCCCTATTCTCACCCTTTGGTGGCATCTTCACACAGTAGCTTAAATAATTTTTGAGATAAATATCTACTGTGCCTTCTACTTTTAATACCCTCTACCTAAACTCAGAAACTTAAAACAAAAAGATCTCAAAATGTAAGAACATCAGGGTTAAACACACACATACAAGCACATGCACATGCACCCACACACATGAGCACACACACACACACACACACACACACACACATATGCGTTTCTCCACACTGAAGCCTGTGTACAGGGCAGCAAGCTGTAAAGTGACTGGAGACCTGGAATATGCCTGCTTTCTGCATCCCAGACTCTGGCCGTCAGAGACAGGTCTGCAGAGCCATTGCCTTGCACTCTAGCTGAGGATGCCGCACAGTAAATAAAATTCAGCAAATTTGGGCAGCAGCCCAGGCTCCAGCCCATAGTTCACCCTGCTTTCTGGCCAGCTCCCTTTTCAGGACTGACCCGGGCCTCTCCAAAAACTACACCCTCTTTCCCATGCATCCTGCCCTCACAGACCCACTGCCCAGAAAGATGGCTCCCTCCCAGTTTTCATAGGCAGAGTGCTCTCATCTTCCACCTTCCTCTCGCTGTCCAGGCTCAGGCTCACACCTCCCACTCCTCACCCTGTCTATCCATACAACAGCACCTGGCTTGTAGCACCACGGTGTATTTCCTCCTCTGTCCCTAACCTATTTCCTCGGCTACGACAAAATCTCTGCAGGACCTGGGGGACGAGGCTCTGCTCTCTCTTGTCCCCAGCTCTAGAGCAGCCCCTGACACAACAAGGATGTGGTCCAGGCAGATCATCAGTGGCTGAAAAAAAAAAAACAAAACCTGAACTTTAACAAGCAGAACTGGCAAATGAGGGTCTCTGCCTGTGTGGGGCTGGGATGTTTGCATGACTCCAGCCTTCTGCTTCTACCGCGTGCTCCTCAAAGCGCACCCCCTCATGCCACTTGACTCTCTTCAGATCTGCTCATGTCTATTTCATTCCCTGTTGAGACACCAAGGCAAACTGGAAGAAAAATGGCAGAATGCATATGCTTGATTTTGAGTAAGGCTGGCCTTCAGGAGAGGCCTGCTTTCTATGTTAGCTGTGGTCTACTGACTGCACCTGGGTCGTCAGAAAAGTCCCACCACCGCCTTTGATCCTTGTTACTCCAAGCGCTTTAACCCTTTCTGCCAACTCTTCCCAAGCTGCAGAATTTCTACACATTCTATCTTGGGCCTCATTCCTATCTGAGAGCCATACTCGGGTTCAAGCTACAGCAGCTAAAGATTCAACTATCTCCTGGGTCAGAACACAGTTCTGAGACCATATCCCACATACAGGCCCTCATTTAATGGCCCATTGCTAGCTTTGGCATGGAAACAGATCAGGAATGTCTGAAAACATGAGCTGGGGCCCACCAGGCTGAGTCTAGCATTCAGCCTAACTCGGCTATCATGAAGTCACCTCAATTCTCTGACCCTCCATTTGTCCTTCAATGAGATGATGTCACAGAGCTATAGGGGGGACTGGGGGACTCAGAGAGCACAGCACTTGTACCATCCCATACATCAAGCCTAGACAGGGTGAAGCTTTTCCCACTGTATCTAAATCCCCAAACCATACAGTCATAAGTATCCTAGTACATCCTGTTGGAAGGATATAAAGTATACTGACTTTTCCTCCAAGCATTTATCATAGAAACACAGCTATGGATGAATGTCAGAAGGCCCAAGATTCCTTGCATTTTGACACCAACAAACCTTTCTCACTGATACAGGGAAAGGAGGTAAATAAGAAATCTTCCTACTTAAAGCAACAGTCCAATTTTCCACACCCACAGTGTCAGATAAACAGGGATGCTTCTTGACTGACTATGATGGTCAAATTCAAAGGTCAAGGTAGCACCCAGACCTAGTACCTCAGAACAAATGACAAGCACAGAGCTGAGAGAGACACTGACCGCTGACCCCCTTGTGAATTTACAAATCGGAGCAGTACCTTCCATTTCTGTTCCTGACTCTGCCTCCTTAGTGTGACTAAGTGACATCACAGTACTACGACATGGCAGAGTAAGGCGCTTGGAGTTTACTATGACCTTACAAGGGGTCACTGCCCAGAGGCCAGCAGAGTCTGCACTAGGTGCACAAACCAAAATGAAAGGGCTCCACCATGGAGCGCTGGGCTGTTTCTGGTTCTTTACTTAAAAACTGGATCGTGGCTATTTATTTAGAGGATTTCCTGGTCTCACAGCAGTGAAGTGAACAGCCTGATAATGTTCACAAGGCTGATCCCTGCCAAGGAGGGAATATCACTTGGGTTTGCACTTCTAAGAGCCACTTTAAAGTGGTTGAGCAGATGTATGGCCAGTGGGAACTAAGCAAAAGGCAGGGTGCATGTTAGAGTGAATCCCTGGGTTCCTCAGCCCATAAAAACTACTCCTGGGACTCTAGCTGGAGACAGAGAAACAAGCAGGAGAGGGAAAGAGACACCTCGGGCTGGTGGAACGAGATAGAGGAAAGAGCCTCAGAGTCTCAGGGTTCTCCAGCAGATACCAGACTCAGAGCCTGGGCCTCACACCCGGAAACAACCCTCTCTATTCACTCCATGGGTCTGATAACTGCCAACTCGCCAGTACCAGCCCACTGTCTCAACAGTTGACTCTCCAAGAATCCCACTGGATTCCAGCCCCACACCCACTTTCTGCCCCTGAATATTGACCCAACTAAGATTGGACCTCTTCTATCTTTTTTCCCAGCAGGACTCTAATGAAATCTCAGGCCACCTCCTTCCCAAGCACCCTCTTTCGCCTTCCCAGGCACCCCTCTCTGCAACAGATAGAGCTTCCTCAGGTACAGCACTTGGGCACATTAGCATTTTTGGCCAGGTGTCACCTGCAGGCTGATTTCCAGGATCTATGCAGTTAGCCTTGGACTTGTTTCCCGACTCTCTCTTCCACCTGCTCCTCAAGCTCCTGCCCTCTGGCAATGCTGATTACAAACAGACATATTCTACCTTGTATCCTTTATTCTCTATGTATAAATTAACCTCCCCTAGGAATCTACCCTCATATCTCTCTCAGTGCTCCTCACAGCTATCACACCTTGATTAGTTTGGACAGCCAGCCTTAAGGTCCTATAATATATGGTGCCGGTATCTAGTGTGGCATTTACGTACCCAGACTGAATGATCTCAGTGAGTCTTCCTTCCATAGAAATCCTGGATCATTAAATTCACATACATTTTTTTTTTCCATTCGGGCTCAACATAACTGACAGTATATCAGACAGCCAACCTTATACAGATACTGAAAAGCAGCATCCACCATAATGGAATCTTCATTGCCTCCAAGAAGCTACTAAAACACACAGGAAAAACCAAATGGGTCTTATGCTGCTGCTGCTGCTGCTGCTGCTGCTGCTGCTCTGCTACTGGAATTAATATGGCCTGGAAGGACCAGGTTGCCATGTAAAGGATACAGGATTTAGGGCCTGCAAGCCCTCTGTATGCCTGTCCATTCCAGGATGGCGTGGCACCACCTAAATATGATTTGTGATTCTGTGTGCATTTGACTGAACTTATCAAAGTACTGTTGTCTCTTGGCACCCCTAGGAGCCCTTCCCATACCCAAATTCAACGATGCTCAAGCAAGCTCTTTATCTTAAAGATGACTGGTGTTTGCATGTCAATCTAGTGCTTCCTTGTAGGCACCAATATCACTAATGCCCAGCTGAGAGTCTAGCAAACGTAATGATCTCGATGTATATATAAAGAATGTCTGAATGAATGAGTGAGTGAGTGAGTTAATGAATGAACGAAGTATGAATGAATGCACGGGAAATTTGGACTCCACTATGCAGCTTTCCCAGTCAGAGACCTCCCTCCTCCTGGGAAAGTCCATGATGACGATTAATAAATAGATGATAAATTAGAGCTGCAGATGTGGGACACACTGAGGCATCTAGGTTCTGAAGTCCCTTCTGGTGGCCCTGGCACCGACTGCAAGAGCCACTCAAGTACTCACATCAATGGGCACACTGTCGTAGAGACGCTTGCCAATCACAGTCTTGCCCTGGATGGCGATGTTCTCCCTCTCCTCAATGGGCAGTGTCTGAACCAGCACGCAGTCAATGTAGAGGGACACATTCTGGGCCTGGATGCTTAGAGCCATCTTGTGCCAGTCACGGTCAAAGAGGTCATCAACCCGGGGGCCTCGGAAGACCACCCGTACGGCATCCTTCATGGCACCCACAGCATTGTACTCAACTGCCTTGTTCTCACCGTCCAGCCGAATAGAGACCTAAGGAGACAGGCACACGGAATCCTTGAACACCTACTACATTTCCTGAACTCATGGGACAAAGCATGGGTAGAAGTGGGGAGGGTGAGGTCTGTCCTGACAATGCAGACACATCCGACTATGACTCTCTCACCAGGATGCACAATGCTGTCTGGCCTGAGGCCAGTCAGGTGCCTTCCTAGGCCTTGATTTCTCCTGAGCAGGAGGGCATCAGTAAGCAGCTTGCAGGCTGCTCCAGTCTGGGTAGTAATATTGGCTGTGCTTATGCACCATAAAGAGGCCATGCACTCGGTGAGAGAGGAGGCTCCTGGGGCTTCCATGAGACTTCAAGATGACCAGGGAAGAAGGACTGAGGCACGACACCAATCAGAAATCTTAACTAGCTTCAGGGTTTTTTAGGACCCTACCCTACCTAATGGAGATGCCAAGTGTCAGTCTGAAGGCAGGCGGTTAACATATCTTGCCTCTCATCTAGAGTATTCAACTGAAGCTCTGTGAGAATGAGGCTTCTTGGTTGGTGAGGGCCTTGACTATCCCAGTTGCTCGTGTACACTCAGCCCTCTGCACAATCATCTGGCACAGAGAAAGGCCCTCAGGGTTGCCCAACCTTTACGCTCCTCTGGGATACAATGACCCCTTCAGAGTTCATGCTCAAGAAACCAACTCACACAAAAGTATCTCATAAGTACATTTACAATTTCCATAGTGGCCTGTGGCTTCACACAGGCCGCTTCTGCAAGGAGGTCACTTTTATTTGCTTGGGGGGGTGAATAGCTGTGTTTTCAACAATGTTCCCACTTCTGCATGTCCTCCAGCATGCTCACTGAACACACTTCATGTGAGAGGTAAGCCAGGTATCAAGAATGCAGCAGTGAATGGGTGGAGACTTGGACAGTTCATGAACATGGGGTCATCAATTAAGGTTAGTCTTCATCTGCCCTGACTTGGAACCCCCTGCCTGCCACCTCCTATGGTTGCTAATCCAGGCTTGCCTCAGCATGCCCTTGCTGGTTCCCACTCCTCTTCCCCACACCTCCTAACCATCCATCCTTTTATTTTATTTATTTTATTTATTTTATTTATTTTATTTTATTTTATTTTATTTTATTTTATTTTATTTTATTTTATTTTATTTTATTTTATTTAGTTCAGCAGGTTATATACTGCCTGATCCATACAAACCAGGAAGTCACCATGTCACTTTGGGGCTTTGTGACCTCAGGTTATTCAACTTCTCCGCACTGGTTCTTCACTTGTAAAATGGTATAATAGTGACACTTACATCAGAGGCTTGCTGAGGGTGAAGTAAATAAGTACACACGTAAGCACTTTGCCTCGTGTTTACATGCCAGGCACTGGTCTAAATTTTAATTGCAATAACTTAAGCAGGTAAGGTCTCAGATGGAGACTGAGGTCTTTTCTGATGATCCTGGGTTGCTTCCTGGTGCTCTGATACACAGTACTCACAGTGCAAGCCTGGTCTTCTCAGGTCTCTTTCTGGCTCAGCTGCCCTTCAATACAACCAAGCGGTACCTCAGTTTGTTTGTTTTTTATTGGCTCCCGTGCATACATATTGCAGGTGTGATAGGATAAATAGCTGAGAAGAACTGGCTCTAACCATCTAATACAGCACATATGGTGTGATTGTTTCATGAGTGACTAAAGTCCTCTATTTCTTCAGGGTAGTCTCACAGACCTCAGTCCTGGCCCTGACCATCTTTGGAGCTCCTTGAAGGCTTGGCATTTCCTCTGATATTTCTGTCTCTAGAACGAAAGAAAGCAAGCCAGGGAATCCACAGGCCCAATATGTATGATCACCAACACGAGATGAGTGACCTCCTAGGATCCACTTTAACTCTCAGATGTATCAGCAAATTGCAGTAGCTCTATTTCCGAGCTATATCCAAACTCGGATGACTCCATCAGGAGGGGGATAGAAGACATGGAAGACAGGAAGGACAAATCTCTGCAAGTGCCATAAAAGAAAAGACCCAGACTGTGGGGGCGGTGTGGCTCACACCACAAGAATGTAATGGCAGGTGCCCAGTCCTACCTTGTCAGACCAGAGAAACTGGAGAAGCAAATCTATGGTTAACAAGCATTGGTGGGTGGACAGGAATACAGAGCCGACAGTAGCCTGTCCATGCCTTCAGTCTCCCACACATAGGAAACTGGATCCCTCCACGATTAACACTGAAAATGAGTTTGCACCTCCATGTGACCACAGATGCTATGGGAGAGTTATCCAGCAGAACTAACAGGCCCAGACAGGCTTAGAATAAAAACACAGACTTGGGTCTTAACTGCTTGGGTTGAAGTCTCAGCTTCTGCTCTTATTGCCTGTGCAAACTCAGGTCAATTCCTAAGCCTCTCTGCGGCTATTTCTTATCCTGAGGTGGGAATAGTAAAACCAACCTATCTTCATGGTGATTAGGATGATGCGGTACATTAAGAATTGAGAGCCACTTGAACTATACTAAGAGCAGGTTTGTGTCAGTGAACCTTGAAGGACAATGCCAAGGTCTTCTTTGAGCACAGAAGAAGTCCGTTCTATTTTACTCTATTCTATTCTATTCTATTCTATTGTATTCTATTCTATTCTATTCTATTCTATTCTATTCTATTCTATTCTATT
>NW_026596079.1:4432701-4545504 GCF_907164565.1 Psammomys obesus | reverse complement strand
TTCTATTCTATTCTATTCTATTCTATTCTATTCTATTCTATTCTATTTTTCTACTCTACTCCAGTCTTGTATTCTATTCCATTCTATCCTATCCTATCCTAGTCTATTCTATTTTATTCTGTTATGATAAATCCTACTTATTGTTAGAATAGACTAAAATTAGTGGCTGAATGCTCTGGGCATCATCCACTTCTCACATTGTTCTTAGCACCTCGGTTGTATCATGTCATTTACTTATTGTAAGAAGAGAAATAGAGAGTAAGACAGGAAGAATGGGAGAGAAGAGCTTAGAAGGAAGTGATCTAAGAGAGTGGAATAAGAATTAGGTACTTCCACCTGACCCTATTTTATCGGGTCTCATCAAAGCTGGCTGTATCATCTTCCTCTGTGGCCTGGCACAGCTGCACCCCCTCCGCCAGGGGCCTCCCCTATCAGGGGACTAGGGAAAGGCCGTATGGGAAGAAGAGAGAGGGTGGTGGGATTGAGAGGAGACAAGGGAGGGGGCTTCACGAGGATATAAAGTGAATAAATTATAATAAATATATAAGTAAAATATAAATTTGAAAAACATTAAAAAAAAAGAATTAGGTACTGATGATTGTCTCAGACCACTGTTCATGGTTGCTGGAATCTAATCACTTGGAAAATTTTTGCTTTGTTTTAACCCCATATAAAATCCAAGAGTGTTTCTCCCAGCTGAAGGTGAGAATGTCTACACTTTCATATTTCAAATAACAGGACAGGGTTCAGGCACCAGGCCTTTGAGCCCTGAGAATAAGTGGATTTTGGCTTGCTCAAGAATAGAGGGTGGCATTGCTTCCCGTTCAAGCTGATGCCGTGTTAATGACCTTTGCTTTGAAATCTGCCCCTCCTCACTAAGCTAGGTGCTGATGAGGAACTGTAGAACTAAAAGCCAATATTCTAGACATGGGTAAAAGCAAGGGCTTGTAACTTCACTTGTGAGAAAACTGAAGACAACCTTCTTTTATAGGAGCGCTACTTGTGACAGTTTCTACTTTACATCAGACCGTGCTGGATGCTTTGCAAACATGATTGTATTAACACCTGATCCTTCCTCGGACTATTTGTGATAAGTATTCTCATTTTCCACTTTCAAGCTAAGGAAACTAAGACTCACAGGTAGTCCTACCCCATGACCTACACCAAGAGAGAAGGAGACATAATATTTGGTCCAGGTCAATCTGACCCTGGGCCAGTTTTTTCCACTATTTTATGAAGTCACCAATAGAGAATGTGCTATAAGACAGCAGAGCATATGGTCACTTCTTTCTCTAGACAGAAAGTCTCAGGGGATGTGGTAACTGGGGGTCTAACTTTAGAAGGTTTGACCAGGGAAGGAAGAGGTGCTGGACCTACAGGCTCTGTGGAGCTCCATGCACTGTACCCCACTTCTGTCTAGACCCAGAACTGAGGATCTTTCAGTAAACACAATGGTCATGACATTTTCCTAGGAAGACACAGCACTTGCCCCAGGAACAGGAAGCACTGCTCATACCTGTGGGATGCCGTACTGGTCAATGACCTGCCAGATGTACCAGTCTTCTTTCCGAGATGTCTTCCTGAACCGGAAAGTTGTGACAAAGGCATACTCATCAGGCAGACCTTGGGGAAAAACATCCCTGAGGACAAAGAGAGACAAATGGTTCCTGGATTAGTGAGGAATCGGAAGCTGCCATGTCTGCTCAGCTACACAACCTGGCAGTGTGACCCCTAAAGATGCCCACAACCTCCTCTCAGCTGTACCATCACCTCTTACTAAGGCTAGTGTCTTACTAAGACCTTCTACTGACCAGCACTATGGCCCCTTCACTGACTTTGCCCCCAGTGCTCATCTTCTGGCTCCCTACCGTCCCAATGACTGATGGTCAGTGCCGAGTGACCCTCCTCCAGGAATGGTTGTGGTGGAGACTCCCAGACTTCACCTCTCCTGTGCTGATCCTGTGTTATCTGTAAGAGGGAGCCAATATCAAGTTGCTATGGCCTCGATGTATGTCTTAACAAAATCCATGTACTAAAATCCTAACACGTAGATGGTGGAGAGTTAGCAGGTAATAAGTGTGAAACCTTCATGATAGGATCAGTGTCCTGGTAAGAGAGGCCCCCCAGTGTTATTTAGCATTTCTGCCACATGGCATTACCATGAGAAGACATCATCAATGAAGACCTGACCTTAGATATCCAGAATCCAGCTCTTTAAGAAGCTTCTGACACTTTTCGACCATGTAGACTGTAGAGCATTTTTCAGTCAGACATGAAATATCCTCTTCCCTCCACCAGTCCCTGAGTTCAAATCCTCACTACAGGATAGCCCCTCTCCTGAAGGTGACCTCTGTTCCCTGTTGCTCTACTCTAGCCAGTTCTTAAACTGCTCATCTTTTTCCTAATTCAGTTACTATGGAGGTCTATTAGCCAATCACTCTGTATCTGCTCAGAGCATCTTTGGACCACCTGTCCTTCCATCTCTTCCCATGTATGAACAAAGACACCTGAGCTTCCTCCTGACCCAGCCCTCCAAAGCAATTTTTCTCCCTTTCTTTCTCCCCTTCCCTATCTTTTCCAACATAGTTTTGCAAAAAGTAACTTCCACACTTGCTCATTTCATCACCTCTCACCATCATCTGAATGAAAAGCACCTGTTTCCAGCCTCACAAATCTCCCCAGTTTCCTTGTGGAGATCCTAGTGAGAAAGTCTGATAATTCCCTACCCCTCAGCTCCTACCTCAAAGCAACCGGTACAGCAGGCAGAAGCTAAGGAATTAAAAATACCTGAAAGCAATCCAACGTTGTCTTCTTGCAAAACCCTCCCACTTCCCAGACCAGGCTAATTTTCTCAGAGGACACTGAGGGGGTAGTCTCCCATTGCAATGGAGGACACCAAGTAACATCCTGCCCCTCCCTCTGGATGACAGTGACATTCCTTCTACCAAAGTTGTGAAAACAGAGGTGTGTCTCAACACCAGCAAATTTTGCCAACTTCCCCTGTACCTGTGTTCTATTTTGGATTGCCATACTATCAAAACAAAGTTTAGCCCATTTTTATATTTCATCAATCTATTACTCACATGATCCCAATATAGTAATCTAAGTCTTCATTTTAAAATGAGTACTCTGGGAAACTTAATATAACAGGGGCATGCGCTTTCATCTCGTTCCACCCTGGAAAGAACTTGTGAAGGATGTGTTTTGATCTTTGCATTGTAGGTCAGGGAACCTGGGCTCTTTGGGGCTAACTCAAGGGGATGTTGCAGACAGAGTTCAGACCCAGAGGTTCTGCTCTCTCCATAGCTTTTGTCTTAAAGCACCAGCCAACTGTTCTTTCCTTCTGCAGAATTTGGCCAGGATGAAGCCATAGCCTACTCTGGGGGTGGAAGGCTGCCTCTGGGAAACACACAAACCATGAGTTTTGCTGCTGGGGGAGATGGAGGCTTTCTGGCCAGACAGTCAGGAAGGGAGGTGGGAAGGCATCTGGCTTCCTGGTTCTTTGATTTGCAGATCCTCAGGGATCCTTCATGTAGCTAAAGAACTTAAAAGCTAAGACTGGTCCTCACTGGCTCTCCACTCACAGATCCAAGCTGAGAGGCAACCCAGTTGTTCAGTATCACCCTCTGAGGTAGGGCATCACTGAGAATCATAAGCAGACTGGAGGAAAAGAGCCTGTCACTTTCAGCACCCAGGCTTCCCTCGGGAGTTAAGGACTCCTTTGGTTACCATGCCTGTAGAAAAAGATGTCCCCACCTAACACACTTTTCCTTTCCTGCTCATTTCCTTCATGAATCAGTCTATTGTTTTCTGTCTGAACACGCTTTTTTCTTATAATTTTGAATTATCTCAAAAGACATATGCAAGTGTGTGTACCCAAACAAAAGATGTGTGTATATACATCTATAATATAGATGTGTACACACACATATAAAGAGAAAGAGACAGACAGAAAGTGTAATGCACATGTACATGACTACACACATACAATCTAATGGAATCAGTAGTCAAGGGTGGGAAATCCAATAAACAGTTCTTTCCATAAATAACATAGCAGATATGAGATTGCAGGGCAAAGAACAAGGCTTTGGCCTCCAAGTAGCTGACCGTGAGGACAGTTTCTGTCTCCTGCTATCTGTGAGGTTTTAACAAGTGACTGCCTTCCTTAAAGGCCCAGATGTTGTACCAGATAGATGAGAGCAATGCCTGCCCTGTTCACCTCACGTTATTACAGTGAGAAACAAATGGAGGAAGACGTGTAAAAATGCCCTTTACGTGTTCAAGAAGTTTCACTAATGTTGAAAGTGACATCTTTCTTTTATGAATAAAATTAATCTGCAAATTAAATCATGGTTGTATAAGGATAGGTACATTTCAAAGCATCAGAGAGTGAAAGGAATCTATCCTTTCTTGAGATGTCTGGATGTTGTTTATGACGCTGTGCCATATGAAACACGACACACAGAAATCCCCACTTGGGAAAATGGCTGGTGTCACATCAGCTAAACCCATCATCCAAAGCTGTGCCCAGTCCTCTGTTCTGTAGATTAAGCCTAGAGATGTTCTGGTAAATGGCGGCTGTTCCAGGAGAACAAGGCATCTCAGGCACCTGTTACATTTGTATAACTCTCTCCCTTTTGTTCTTTATTCAATTTTCCACTAATGTAGTATCTCTTGTTTCTGAGTAGTGTAGCTGGTGACTTCATAAGAAGGCGTGAAGTAAGAGCGTCAGTCTGGAGTCTGACCATCCTTGCATTCCCCTAAATGACCGATGACTCACATCTTTCCAGGCGCCTGTGCACCACTGCAGAAGAGCATGCTCAGTAGAGTGCAGACTGCCCCACAGGTGAAAAGATGGAAGTAAGAGAGAAGGATCCATATGCCTCATTCGCCTTTACTCTTGAGGAACGTGGGTTCCCAGCCATGAGTGCGGTGACACTGCACTCTAAAACAGTCAGCTCACAGGATGGTCAGTAAACTCAATGCTGTACTAAAGCCTGTATGCATAGCTCATCATGGGTAGCTAAAATCTGATGTCTCTCACTGTGACGAGACTCTGGAAGAGACAAGGCTTAGGTCTCTCCCAAAGCTTCTAACAAACAAGTGAAGACAGTTTGAAAAGAACAGCTGAGTCCCTGGCCTCAAGTTCACCGTGCTTGGCGCAGGGGAGTGCTGTGAGAAGAGTAGAGGAAAGGAAGGTCTCACTTAGTGTGCAGTAGAATTATACTTGAATGAGGAGCAATTAAACTTGAATCCAGGACTGAGGAGAAGACACCTGCCAAGGCCTGACAGTAGGAGGGATGCCCAGAGTGCTCTAAATGTACGTGAATCCACAAAAAAAGACTTGGGTCAAGCAATGAGACGCCAAAGGTGATTCTGAAGGCCAGTCCAGCCTTTCGGGCCTCTGAGTTTAAGAAGACTAAGAAGCAATTAAAGAGTTACAAGATGGAGGAGGGATCACATGATACAGGAGCACCCTAATTTGCAAACCGTCTGTCTCTTCTCCAGTGAACATACAGCATGCACTGTGGGATTGCTTTTAGCTCTTGACTGGAGATGCAGTGTGATCAGACACTGGAGAAATATGCCTGGCATAGATTCTTAACATCACAAGGCAGGGATACTCATGTCAGGTGGAAACAGGAGAAAAAAATGAGGCATCTGGTAATAGACAAGGGACCCAGGCAATCTGAAAAACTGGGTCTTCAGTGGCCAAAAACATTAGAAGATACTCAGAGACATACATCTGCGATATGAGGCCATGACTGGTGCTATGTGGTGATAACCATAAAAATCATCGCCATTTAATGAGCTGAAAGAAAACTGCATCCGTAAATGGATGATCAATATCAAATGTATATGAACAGATGAGCACAAAATGACCAGAAAATCAGTGGCACAGTGAGCATGGAACTGCAAAGAACCAGCTTAAATTCCTAGACCTGCAGCTAACATCTTAGCTGCTGCACCTGCTGCACCATCTTAGTGTGACCTCAGCAGGCACCACTGTGTTGCAGTCAGCTCAGTGCTGAGGGAGCCCCTGTGGCTGGCTGCACCCTGCTTTCCAGGGCATCCAAAGGTTCTGCAAGGAGAAACAACCACTCACTCAGTTTTCTGCACCACAGGAAAGGAACCCATCCGTACATAGGAACTCTGTGCTCCATTTTCTCTCTTTCCCAAGATTTCCTTCACATTGAACAAATCCATCAGGTCAAAACCTGCACAAAGAGAAAGTTGGGAGTGAGTTTGGCAGAAGAAAAGTATGAGAGACACTTTAACAGCTAGTTCGCTCTCTGCTAAAAGAGTCAGCCTGACCAGCTAGCCCCAAGGGATAGGGACTTAGATGTAAGAACACATATTGGGAAGATGAGAGCAGCTGATCCATAAGCTACGTAGCATCATGTCCAATTCCCCCAGTTTAAGGCACTGGGGCAGGAAGACATTGGCCCACACACTGGAATGTGAGAACCAAGAACATCCCAGATCAGGGTCAAGCACAAGACAAGAGTACTGCAGTGGGAACCCCTGTTCTAGAAGTAGCTCAGTGTCCAAATGGGTTCTCTAATAAGGGGAACAGGGACTATTTCTGACATGAACTCAACGGTGAGCTCTTCCACCTCCACCCCATGAGGGAGGAGCAGCCTTGCTAGGCCACAGAAGAGGACATTGCAGCCAGTCCTGAAGAGACTTGATAAGCTAGGGTCAGATGGAGAGGGAGGAGGTCCTCCCCTGTTAGTGGACTTGGAAAGGACAGGGAGAAGATGAGGGAGGGAGGGTGGGATAAAGAGGGAATGAGGGAAGGGGCTACGGCTGGGATACAAAGTAAATAACCTGTGATTAATATAAAAAATAAATAAATTTTAAAAATTTTCAAAAAAAAGAAGCTCAAATGTCAGTGCTAAACCTTTAAGAAAACACATAACTTAAGGTCTTCCTTCCTGTAGCCATATTGTTGCCTTTCACTTGAATGTGCTTGGATTGTTGTCTGTAGCTTTGAAATATCATGATTTTAAAGAGAGAAACATTAGAGAGAAATAAAATGCCTTTGCAGTATTGCATTAAAGAAAGGTGAGTATTTCTGCTTTCTCTGATTTCCCCTTAAGAGATGACTGAGAATTACTGTCAACATAAAGTAAAAGAACAACCATGGCCATGCTTGTGGGCTTTGGACTTGTGGGTTAGCAGGGTGATGGAAGTTTAATTCTTCTCAGTCACATATTTGTGTATGGGAATGTCCATGATTTGTGGCCAGCAGATGGCCCTGGCTGTTGCTCGGAGGACAGTGAAGATGCCTAGTAGATGAGCCTGTTCCAACAGTGACATGAGACCTTGAGGGCACACAATTCAGTAGGCCATATGGGACTCCCATAGCAAAACTCAGCACTGCTGAAGTAAAATGCTCTACCCAAGTTGTCTTGGCCAAACTGTAGAAAGTTTGGAAAGTCCTGCAGCTGAGCTCCCCCTCACCCCCATGCCTCCAGAGAGCAAAACCTGTTCTAGAGGCTGACAGCGTTATGGAATTCAGACATGGGAGCCCATGGCGCTGTATGCTTCACTTTTAGCTTTAAGTGGAAAAGCCTGGAGGACCACACCAAATGCTCACTGAATACCAGATGCTCCGCATAACCCTTAGCCCTGGGTGACAGCGTGAGCACTTCCTTTTTCATATAAGCTCTGAATGGGGACTAGCAGATGGAGAGGGTAAAGTGGGTCTTCCTGGCACTGGTCTGCTGGGACTTGACTGACTCACTTGCTCCACAGGCATCAGCTCCTCCATCTGTAAGCTGGGTGGAAGTTGAAACTGGTCACCTCTTATGCGTTTAGTGCCTATAATTATTCATCATGGTTCTAGCGTTATTCATTATGGCATAGTTTTCCTTCCAAGAACACCTCACTTCCTGTTAACGGTGAGTTTGAATGCCAGGTGTTCATGCAGCAAAGGGGCCCTCAGCTCAGCAAGCACGCCCGGAGACACAAGCTAAACCTTGTCTGCTGACAAGGTAGAAAGAAGACCTCCTGTGCATACCAACTGAAGAGAAGGATGTTACAGGTACTCGTAATGTTTAATGAAGCCAAAGAACCCTATGCCCACACAGACTCTGCAGATGCTATCTGACTGTTGAGCATGCTTTCTTTTTCTTTTTTTTTTCCTTTCATGAAAATTTTTTAATGTTTTTAATTTTTTTTTATTTTTATTACTTACAGTTTATTCACTTTGTATCCCCCCTGTACCTCCCTCCCTCCTCCCCTCCCAGAAAATACAGGACTGCTTTTGTCACTCAGCCTCCACTGCTCCTCTGAGCATAAGGGCTGCTGGCAGCTACATTATACGCTACCCTCAGATTCCAAGGCTTGGCCCAGGAAGCAATCAGAAGTCCAAGGCCACCATTGTTAATTCTCGAGCAGTCCACAGATCCAGAAATGAGCTCAAGAAGGATGTCCAGCAGTTAGATAAAATCCAGTATACCTCAGAAATTTATGAAATGGGTTTCCTGCTCACCAAAAGAATTCATTTCCCTTTCCTCTGGCAAAAGGGACATATGACTCTCCATTGACATATACCTGTGGTGACTATTAAAATATCAAACTTCATCCTAGCCTCCAGGTTCTTATATGCCCTATTCATGTGTGTTTGCTATACATTTCAAAGGCCATCTGGCCCCTTTTACCCTTTCTCTACCCCAAACTACCAGGCTGCTCAAAATCACAGGCTTCACCTCCCCCAGCTACTCAACCTCCTTATGATCAAATATTATTTTGTATTCTCTTTCCCTTTCCCTTTCCCTCTCTCTCTCTCCTTCCCTCCCTTCCTCCCTCCCTCCCTCCCTCCCTTTCTTTCTTCCTTCCTTCCTTCCTTCCTTCCTTCCTTCCTTCCTTCCTTCCTTCCTTCCTTCCTTCATCTCTTGTATCTCTTGATAGTCCCACTACTCTATTCTCTGCTTCCCTAGCCCTGGCATGCCTAGTCAGGTTGGGGTTTTTGGTTTGTTTGTTTTCTCTGCTCTAGATGCTTCCTGACACTTCACAATATTCTCTCTCTCTCTCTCTCTCTCTCTCTCTCTCTCTCTCTCTCATACATAATGAAAACCTATCCCTAATAAAGCATCCATTTTAGCAGTTGCTTTACTGCACATCACATCAATCATTAGCTAAGAGTGAGTTTGAGATCACATAACATTTGATAAAAGAGACCCTGTCTCAAAAGAAAATTAAAGCAAAGAAACACACACACACACACACACACACACACACACAAATCAAATACATTCTTTCCTTCCTGGTTCCACTCTTTTTGGTTTCAGTGAAGTTCAAAGAATTAAACAGGACAGACTTCAGACAAGAAGCAATTAACTAAGTGACAACAAATGGCACCAAATCACCTGAAATAAACAGGGGCTCACCTCAGAGGAAACTGGAAAAACTCTTGAGTGGTAAAGTGACTTTGAGGCCAGACAGCCCGAGATAGAGTAGCAAAGCTTCCCAGGCTGAGTGACACCTCATCACAACCCAGCTGAGTGCACAAAGAAAGACCTAGGCCACTGTTCAGGAAAGCTATATAACACTTACAGTGACCAAGGACTGGCAGAGAAGTCATTAGAACTGAGGGCTCTCCGAGACAGTCTTCAGATCTCCTGTTGTACAGATGGGAAAACTGAGGTTCAAACAAATCAGAAGTTTTGATCTGCAGCCCACCTGTCTGGCAAGCAGCAGGCCGATCTAAAATACATGTCTCAATACCTATTGTCTGCTCTCTTCATCCTCACTTTCCCAGGCCAAATGATCACTACAAAGTGTCAGATATTTAAGGAAATGCCTGGAGGTAAGGCCTTTGAGAACTGTGTTATTTCAAAACAAAGAAGGCCTCTTTGATTTCTCAAATACAATGAAATTGACAAGCTAGATAATCTCTCTGCAACTCCCTCTTCAGCCACAACGTACTTACTTGAAACACTTTCTCAAGGCTGGTACTGATTAAATGGCATTGGGGACAAAGTAGGGTGTCTATGCACCCAACGCCACACACACAGGCAACTGTTGTGTGTGTTGATGACCGCCCCCCAATCCTGCACTATGACTTATCTCCCAGAGCCCCCAGAGGGCAGGGAAGGTACCAGGGCTCCACCGGCTGTGAATGGATGCAAGCAGTTTCATAACAATTTCACATCTATCCAAGCACCCAAAGCAGTTGTTGGAGAATTCCTCCTCATATACCATGGATTAAGGCACTTGTTTAAACTTGTGCACAGTCACATATTTAGGCACAGACAGACAGACACAAAGGCAGCGAGCGCACACAAGCACTTGTGCATGAATGCATACAGGCATCACACCTTTTGCATTCCCCAGCAAGAAACAGAAAGGAAACCAAACCACGCTGCTCTTCAGTCTGTAGGACAGGAAAGCTTTAGACTCCTCTGATTTACACACCCTGTGCTACATTCTTCTGTTCCCTCATCTTCTGCCCTGTTCCCCCCTTTCCTGCTCCACACCTTTCAACACATCCACCTCTTTATCTTTTGTCCATTCATCCAACCTCCTTTCACTCATTCATGTTTTCACATGTAACTTCAAGCCTTTTTCTTTCTCTCATTTTATCCATCCACCTGTCCATTCATCCACTCAAAATATATGTACTAATTTCCTTCTACCTGTCAAAGGTACTACCCCATACCCAGAGGACACAGAACAATGTACAGATAGAGACAGGTCCTTATTTTCAAACAGCTTATGTGCTTACAGGAGTAGAAACTGATGAGACCATCAGATTGGAGTTCTGGGGATGGAGTGAAATGCCAGAAGAGCAGCTATCCCTGAACCTCAGTTTCCCAACTGTGCAGGTACAATATGCATCTCACCTGCTGTGTTGGTTAACTGAGGAAATACATGGTCTCTCAGTGAGTGGTGCTTCTGTTGTTATCATCAATGTCATCATTATGATAAACGCTCCCATCATAGATGGACAAACAGGTTGAATAATGACTTACTTGGGAAATGCTGTCCCATAGGCATGTGGTTGACAAAGCCAACTGTAGACAGAGCAACCAAGTAAGAACGGGCTTTGAACGGACTTCAAAGGGAGATATCCTGCATATAACTGAGTAGGCACATTCCCCTGGCGGAAATAGGTAACGGATTGTCTGAGAGCATCACCAGAGATCACCAAGGCACAAAGTGAAAAGGTCTAATTCATATTGTGCCCTGCTTTCCCACCTAGGGCAGAGCAGCTCAGCTACAAACATGCTCACTTCAAAGCACCTGAGTTATCAAAGGGAAACAGTAAAAGTCACCTTCATCTCAGGAGTTGGACAAAGCATCCATGACAGTGACATCACCCCTTGAGTAATCACTGTGTTTCACAGGCTCAAAGAGCAAGAGCAGATGGATAGCTCTGTCAGCTGTGGCTCCCTCCTAGAGTCCTAGAACCTTGACTGCAGTTGCCTGACGGGCAGGATGGAGCAAAGGTGACTAAGGCACGAAGCCAGTTACCCAGCAGGCTGCCTCACTGGGTCCTTCACGGGAATGAGGGTCTTTTATGGATCTCCAGGCCACCCAAGGAGCGTGCACCGGCCTGGCTCTGCACGGGCATGGTGGGAGTTGCTTTCAAGGAGCATCAGCTACCCTGCATGTTCTTTCAGTTGTATACACAGGCATAGCAGCCTCTACTAGAAAAATCCCCAGGCTCAAAGATACAGATGTTGCTTTGCTGCAGTCCACTGGGGCACACAGATAGGGGAGACTTCCTGGAACTGGATGTGTCTGAACTACAGCTAGTCCTGACCTCACGTGCTGGCTGCCCAGGAAGGGAGATATTCGCATGGCTAGAATTGGACCCAAGGAAGATAGAGGAGGGAAATGGAAAAAGGAAGCTGGAGCCAGGGACGAACCTTGGTGAGAAAAGCAGAGGGGAAGTAAACAGTCCACACACTCAAAAGCTAAGTAGGACTTGTGGGCACAAGGGAAAATATCAATGCATGGCACAGTCATAGCAATGCAGAAGCCAATTCCCTGTACTCCACAAGCTGCCATGGCCCTTCTGCCTGGCATTGTTGGAGATGGTCTTTGAACAGCCCATGAATGCTTCTCTCTGCCTCAGGTCTGCAGTGACATGTCTGCTCTCCCACCTACTGAGTTCCCCATCCATTTATGATGCTGAGTCATCGCCCTTTTCTCTGAAGTGCTTTTATTTATTCATCCATCTGCTCAATCTGCCATTATTTGCTTGCTTATTCACCAACTCCTGCTACACTCATTGTAATGATTTTATTTTTATTTTTTAGGATGGCCCCAACCTGCCAAAAAGGACACTGCAGACAGATGCTCCTCACCGTTGGGCACTCACAGCCACCTGCGTGGTTCAAGCCACTTCACCATGACACTGGTGACAGATGAGAAAGATGAAAGAGTCAGGGAGGCTACCGTTAGGTCTTCAAGCTGCACATGAAAGCAATCCTGTGTATTGGAGTCTCTTTTACCTGTGATTTCCTTGGTTCCTCCATTAGTGTGTTTAAAGCGATCTCCTTCTACCCGGACACTTGGGCAGAGCACATCTGAAAAAAAGCAAGAGGAAACAGACTTATGAGCAAAACATGCCTACTATATCTCCCTGTGGAGTGTGAAAGCAACAAGTCTCACTCTATGTACAGAAGAGAGGGACACACAGAGCATACTGGGCACCCAGTATTCTTTAATCCTTCTATGTACTTGTGTGGTTGTTCACCATTGACCCTGTAAATATTATACCAAGGCAAGACATAATCATGGCATTACCCTCACCTCCACTGAACTCACAGTCTTATTCATCAAAGGGAGCCACATGAAAATCGCTACCAGTAATACAGAATCAGAGGTCAGGGACACCAGGACAGTGCTAGGAGACTCAGGACACAGATGCACCTGCCAGCATGCCCAAAAGCTCCTCTGAAAGGAACAATAACAAATACAGAAATGATCAGCGTTATAGTCTTAAAGGGGATTAATGGAACAGGAGGTATTAAATTGTTATTGAGGATGGAAGAGTAGGGTAAAGGAGGATGGAATACAGGGACAGATAAATAATACAGAAGACCAAAGACCTTTCAAAAAGTCATATGGAAACATATCTATCTATCTATCTATCTATCTATCTATCTATCTATCCATCTATCTATCTATCAACTGTATGTATACGTATACCTTTATTGATATGTATTAGATGTGTATATGCATATCTAGATACAGAGAAAGAAAGAAAGAATTAAAACAGAATCATGCAAGAACAAAATGGCAATGTTTAGGTTCTTTACCACAGGCTAAAAGATAAAATAGCCTAGCGCCAGAATGGGTTGCCTCTTTGGAGTTGTTGGCCAGGGGGTTTCCATAGATCTCCTAAAAATTACATACTAATGACAATGCTTTGCTTACTCCCACAAACTTGATGGTAAGACCCTACTGTTAAAGATACTTGATTCATAGAACATGGAGATATCAAGCCAGTACTGATCTGAAAGCTTTATTCCTACTGGCTAACTTTCATAATGCTGGAAAATGGCATGCACCTTACAATGCTTCAGCAGTAAGCTCCATGAATGTAACCTGACCAGGAGAAGCAAAATATCTCAGACAAAAGCCATGGAGTAGGCCATCTAGCTAAAGAAATTATCACACCATACTGTAGAAATGCCTTACCTTGAAGTCTTTGTGAGTTGTCAACCTTAAAATGAGGTTGAAAGGCAAATGAACTCTTTAGGTCTCTCTGGGAGTCTCAGAATGAGTCTTAGCTCCAGGTTTTCATGTGCATGCTCTAGTGCTGCATGCAAGACCCTCCCACTAGTGAGAAGACCCTAAGTCTACCATGATGAAAACACCTTGGGAGGAGAGACCCACCCCAACATACACTTACAGGGTTGCCTTTGGAAACTGGGCTAGAGTAAAGAGGCACTGTCCTAAAGTGAGTGCCCCCACCCTTCAATACACCTGCTAACCTCCCTGTGACCCAGCCCTGCCCAGGAAGCAATCTAGCTATCATGTCTTATTATGTTAATCACCAGGCACTTCCACCATCCCATATGTGCAGCAACCAATCACTTTTCCTATCTGGGAACATCAACATTTGAGTGCAGGGCTGTTGTGCCCAGTGAGGAGAATGAGTAGGAATGCCCTGCTTTCAAGGATGGGTTTTAATGTTGATCCTATAAGGCACCAACATGTCTGACAGCCCCCACCGAAAACGTTACTTTGGAAGCAGCACCAGACTATCTGTCTAGGCTAAATCTGAGGAAAGAAGCAAGCACTGGGCAATATTTAGACAGCTCCACCCAGGACAGCCTGCAGCTGTGGGGTGGTGAATGATTGCTTTGGATCTGGCAGCACTCCCGAAAAACAAGTTTGGGATGGCCAGTCATTGGAATGAGTCTACACTGTAAATGGAGTTGACTCAGAAGGCTCTCTTCATAATGAGGAACAAAACTCTGCAGGCAGGGGCTAGAGCCCACAGCAACCTGCATCGGGGAATCACATCTGCTTATACCCCATAGGAAGAAAAGATCTGGTCTGAAGACTCTGACAGCAAGGTCAATCTAAAGATCACAGACACAGAAAGTTGGCTGTCTTGTTGGGAGAGAGAGACTTGGCCACACTGCTTGAAGGAATCGTTCCTGAAAGGATTGCAAATTGCCAAAGGCCTTCAGCGTATGCCCTTGCTAAGCATCCTCCATTCAATGAGCTCAAATGGCAGTTCATAGCCTATCTGGTTAAGTCAGTAGAGATGACAGATGGCTCCCCAAATAACTCCCAAGCAAAGCTTCCCAACAATGCTAGGAGTCTTGGGGATCACCTATGTTAATTCTGTCATGCACCCCACAGGCTCACATTTTCAACTCCCCTTCCCCTCCTGCTGGTAGCACTGTCTTTGAGAGGTCCTGGCAACTTTGGGTATATGAACCCACCTAGCAGAAGTGTCTCATTGCCAGGGGTCGGGGGCTCGGAAGGTTATACCTGGATGACATTCCTGCCTCTGCTTCCTAATGGCTGTGTCATAGGATGAGGCACTCAATATGCCTTCCCCCTCTGCTGGACTAAAACTCCCTGACACCATGAACTAAAATCAATATTTCCTTCTGAAAAGTGTTTCCCATGTCAGGCCATAGTGACATACAAGTAGTTAACATGGACTTCTTTCAGGGAGGTAGGCATGGCACCCCTAAGCCCAACTCAGCCATCTTCTAATTTGCTTCATAAAGATATCTCTACATATTATGTGATGGCCTGTTTATTTCCACATTAACCATTGAAATACAAACTGAGCTCTAGACATGTTCTAAATGCCCACTTTGTTCAGAGGACGAAGAACTGGATAGCAGAGCATATCACAGTCCTGCCTTCAGCTGCTCGTGGGCTGGGATGTCCCTACTCCTTTCTTCCTGGAAAAGGAGACTACAGACCTGCAGCAAATCCCTGTTAGGCATGTGTGCCCCAAGTGGGTGCCTGGATCTCACTTTCAGAGCATGTGATCACTGTCTCCACTGTGTTCAGTGTAGTTCAGGCCTCTGTTTTCAGTCAAGAAGAAACATCCACTGACCCCCAAATTGTGAGGGAAACGATGGCTGATCGACTGAAGTTTTTGAGGCATCCTGTTTACCTTGATTTTGATGAGTCAATGAGATCATATCATAGGCTCCAAGGCTCCTGGGATAGGGGTATGACAGTCATTATTAGCCATCTACATAATTCCTACTGTTTACTTCTGTTGGCTACAGAAATGAGAGTGTTTTCAACCCACACACAAAAAAAATCTGACTAATCTGTAATTGGTTATGTCACTAAAGTTGAGTTTTTCTCCCTTAGCAATTGAAAACATCTCAACTTGAAAAAGAAAAAACCACTTCTGAACTGCACTAAGAAGCTGGAGCAGGGAACTCTTTGCAAGTTTGAGTTTCTGTATATGTTAAGGAAAAGCAATGGGTTATGGAAACCAAGGCATTATTCCCTGAGGAGAAGAGCTATTGATAGAGCAGGGTCTCTTCGTTATCCCAATATACATGGATTTATCTAATAACCACTAAGAATCCGCTTGAACAGTAGTTCTGGAGTTAGAGCAGGGACAAGAGCTAAGGAATAAAATTAAGATATATTTAATATGTACTTAGCTAGGGGCATTCTCTTCCTACGAACACGAGAACTGAAAGGGGTGACAGCAAAGTCCCTGCTCCCTCAATATGCATACCGATACTCACCCACGGTGCTCTAGGTTTACAGCAAATGCCCTATGCTTCTCGGGAGAATGCAGGTACTCCGGTGTCTTTACACAGATCAGGCTCCATCAAGCCAAGAGCTGGTCAGAGGCTCTGCCCCAAGGAGTAACACTAGACACCTACTTGAGTCTTTCTGGAAAAGTCACTTGAACTCCCTTGCCCTCAATTTACCATATAGACAAAGTTCCCATTTTTGCATTATATGAGAATGGGGAAAGTTTATGGCATCCTGCACCTTATGTTGGCCCACCCATGGATCTCTCCGTGGGACACACAGTCATACTACCTTTTGGCTTTCATCCATTTTTTTTCTGTTTAGGAAAAGAGGAAATTGGCAATTATTGCGAGCCCACTCTGTGTGCCAGTCACCCAGAGGTGAACAGACCCAGGACTGAATACACACCATTACCCTAAGTTGAATTTGTTCCTATTAGACGATTAATATCTAAGAAAAGTTGGGGAATTCATGAGGTAGGAGGAGCACCTGTCTTTAAACACCACCTTGAATCTAGATCTCTGTAGTAGAGATGACAGGTCCTGGGCAGGGAGGCGAGGGCGGGAGAGGGTATTGGCATAAACAACAGAGGCCAGGCATGCAGCTGGTGGCTGCTTAAGGACAAGAGAAAGCAATTGCTGCTCATTTGCCACCTCGGGGGTGCAGCTGAGTGGGCAAGAGAAAAGATGAAGGAGGGAAGGGGTGACTCAGACACCCATGGACACACAGCCTACTTCCTCCATTGCTCCAGCTGTGTTAGCTAGGGATTATCTATGTTCTCCTACTTCACACAGGGAGCAGATACTGTACCATGCAAAGCAACTTTAGATGTAGCATTAATAGGCATTACATCCCTAATAGCTTCCCAGGGATGGGGCGGCCATATGTCTAAGTTCCATATTGGGCATGCTGCGTGGGCTGCTTCTGGCTTCCTCACTACTCAGTTGGGGGACAGAATTATCTTCAGGGCCAGAAGACATATGTAGCTAGCTTGCTGCGCAGCAGACACTGTTGGGAAGCATGTAAAATACATTAGCATATTTAATTGCATTCTAACCACGGCTTTATGAGTTAGGTGCCCTTAATTACAGATGCACAAAGAAGGGTATGCAGAAGGCAGGAGCTGCCTAAGGCTCACACTGCTGGAAGGTGGCAATTCAGCACAAAGTCGCCTGTATCTGGTCCTCAGCACAATGTGCCCTCTCCAGAGGTGGAGTCACCTGACCAGGGACTCTTGTGTATCGCCAAAGCCTGCCTATACAGCATCCAGTTGGCTTGCCACCTTCCAAAAGAACTTCTGGCTTTTGAGTAGTTCTGACCTTCAGAAGCATCTTCCCCAACTCTGTACCTGCAAGGTTCATTCGTTTATGCATGGGGAAACCAAAGCTCAGAGTGATCAAGAAATTTATCTAGAATCACAAAGCCAGCAAGTGGCAAAAGTGGACACAGACCTAGGGAGCCATACTCAAGCACGTGTACCTTCAACCATTATCCATTTGATCTCAGCCTTGGGAAGTATTTTAGATATAAGGGGAAAAACAGCCCATTGTCCACTAGCTCTACTGTCCCAAAGTCACAAATGTGACCTAATATAATTTCTTGAACAGAGCTGCCGGGAAAACATTTCTCAGCTGAGAAAAATGTCTCCATAAGATCAGGCTCTAAAGTGTTTTCTTAATTAATGATCAGTGGTGGAAGGTCCAGCCCATGGTGAGTAGTGCCATTCCTGGGCTGGTGGCCCTGGGTTCTGTAAGAAAGCAGGCTGAGCAAGCTGTGATCAGCAAGCCAATAAGCAGCACCCGTCAGGGGCCTCCACACCAGCTCCTACCTCTGGAATCCTGTCCTGACTCCCTCGACTAATGAACCGTGCTGTGGAAGTAGAAGCTGAATAAACCCTTTCCTCCCCGAGTTTCCTTGGTCATGGTGTTTCATCACAGCAGTAGTAATCCTGGCTAAGACAAGACCAAAGTATATGAGTACTTGTGCAGAAGCCCTGGCTCACCCCCTAGGACCTCCGGATTGAAGAGGTACAGACATGGTGCCAAACTTCTGGAGAGCATTTATGTAAGCCTCGGAGCTAGTCTGCTAAGGTATATGGCAGACAGAGTAATACCAGAAAAAAAAAATCTTCTAGAGCTGCAAATAGCTGCCCTTAATGGTCAGCAGCAGGCAATCCCTGTCTTCCCTGTTTGCTACGCTCTCAGAAAGGAGCAGGGAGAAGACAGAGCCGAGGCTTCCATGATGCCAAGATTGCACTGTCATATTTGTAACCTAGAGAGGAGGGTTAAATGATAACAAGGTAGGATCCCACAGAGGCACCTCTCTTGTCCTACACCAATCACATATCTCTTGCTGCATAAGGAGAGGCTGAAACAGAGTGAGTTGGGAGAACTGGTCCCCAAGCCTTGGAATAGGAAGCTCTGGGTCACACAGGCCTCAATCCAGCCCTTAGATGCCTATGTCCTTAGAAGGAAGGATCAAAATCAGAATTTCCCCTCCATCTGGGCTGCCAGTGCATAGGCAACACTAAGCATGACACCTGGCATCTACCCAGTACTACTCATTCATTTCTTCACTCCCACAGCCAAGACATATTTTCCATGTGCCCAACACCTCTGTTACAGCTTGTGGGCAGAACACAAGCACGTGACTGCAGTCACCATCTCCCTCCTTCTTAGTGTCTACATGCTAAAGGAAGGTTCAGAGAGCAACACAGACAAGTAAACTGGCCACGTGTATATCCCTCACTACAGAGAAAATACACCTATATGGTGACTGGGTGACGGGCACTGGGCTCCTGAGGGGAGTGGCATGTGAACTGAGAGGAAATGAGTGGGGGAGGGGGCGCAGAGCAGGCAACTGCAGAGCTCCAGAGGCTTAAGGGATTTGGCTGAAGAACACTGGCTGCAGAGGGGAGAAACAAAAATCACCAAGGAACCAGTGGAAAAGTCAGGGAAAGGGTGGACCCTTATAATCCAAGGCAGGGTTTGGAATTCAAGACAATGAAGAGACTCCTACCCAGGAGGGCAAAGACAAGTGTGTTAGAACCTGGGTAGAATGACTTTCTTCTCCTGAAGATGATCACTGTGACAGCGGAGCTCACTATGGGGGTATCACTATCCAAGATAGTCTAAAAGAGACGCCCATCATCCAAAGCTTCAGGTGGCCCAAGGCACAGGCTCATTTTCTTCCATAGAAATGTCCCTTGACTCAGCACCAGTAGGTGTCACCAGAGACTGTGTCTATGGTATCCTGAAAGGGGTAGAACATAGAACTCTAGCAGAACACTGGGGGTCAGCAGAGCTCAGGACAGCCCAGGTAACACATTTCCAGTCAGCCCTCATTGCCTGAGAGATGAGGAGCTGTTTGTTCCAAAGCAAACTTCGCTTTCTTTACTCCACATCTTTAATGCCAGCTATATACCTGGCACTAATCTGAGCAAAAAATAATCACCTCTATCCATGGGAGGTATGCCCAGCAAAAAACAAACAAACAAACAAACAAAAAAAAAAAAAACCAACAAAAAAACCCAAAGCAAAACAAAAACCATGGGCTATAGTGAGTAGGTTATTGAGGTAAGGGTATGACAATGGAGAGGGAGCAGGCAGCTAAAGGGCCATAAAGGGCCAGTGATACCTCAACCAAGAGAGGATGGAGGCAAGAAGATAAAGTCAAGGAAGAGAGGAAGGATTCACTGGAGGTCCAGGCAAGTGGTTGAAAGTAGGAACAATTCAGACACCATGGCTTAAATATGGCCAACAAAGGAAAAACTAAGGACAAAGACTGGAGGGAAAAAATGTCCTGGAGAAGGAATATCATGATGGGATATGGCAGGAGAATAAGCAGGGACCACCAGCTAAAGAGGCTGTCTTGTTGCCAGGCAAGTGAGAATGGCTTGTGCCTGAAGTGTGTGGTGATAACTGTGCTAACTGTCAATTTGACACAATCTAGGCACCTGAGAAGAAAATCTTAGTTAAAGAATTGTTTAAATCAGGTTGGGCTGTGGGCTTGTATGTGAGGTATTATCTTTGCTTAGTGAATTGATGTGGAAAGAATTAGCCCACTGTGGGTGGCACTATTCTCTAGGCAGGGGCTCTGCGTAAGAGAGGAGAGTGTGAGCAAATGAGCAAGTATGTTTACAATCTCTCACTCTCTGCTCTTGATTGTGGCTGTGACATGACCAGCGGTTGCTACCTCCTCTCAGCTGTATCGCCCCTGCAATTATTGATTCTTACCTGGAATTGTGAACTAAAATCAGAAGTTTCTCCCACAAGTTGCTTTTTTTACTAGAAAAGTTTATCAAGATAGCATCAATAAAACTAGGACAGATGGAGTAGAGGTGATAAGAGGTGGCCAGACCCTGCTCTAATATAAAACCAGTCCTGCAGCTTTGGTGGGAGATCAAACATCAGTCATTATCTGGGAATTGCTCAGAGCATTCCCCAGAGCCCATCTCCAAAGACCATTCACATTTGGCATGAGTAATAAATATAAACCAAAAACCCCCCAAAAGACCAAAACCCAGGCCCTGTCTAGCTAGTCACAGGCGTGTCTGTGTCTGTGTGTTCCTCTCACTGCTTGAGTGTAACTGTATGTCTTGCTTGCATGTCTGTATAACTAGTGTGTGTGCTTATGCCTGCATTTATGATTAAATTCAACAAAACTCACGATGGAGGAGGCAAAACCAAAATGAGCACATTTTACAGTAAAATAAGTCACCGGACTCCACAGCATGGACCACTGCTGCCTCCAGGCTTCCAGTAAGTGCAGTGTGAATCAGAGGCATTCAATTAGTCAGCCACAATTCTTGGAAAGCCCTGAGACCCTGTGTCACCTCATGTCCCCACTTGTTCTCTGACAACTGAGCTAGAAAGCACTTAGCTCAGGGACATAGGAAATGCAAAATGTCCCAATGAGTTTAATTATACATGTGCATATATATATATATATATATATATTTATATATATATATATATCTCCTAATATATATATAGATTCTGTGTGTATACTTTATATATACAAATGCTTACCTCAAATGTCAATTTACTTGTGGTTACTATAAGTTACCCCTTTATCAACTCAAAACTAAAACCATAATTTGAAATTCAGTCAGCTCTCCATAGAAGAGAATGGAATGCTTTGACAGGACATGACCCCAGTCACTGGGATTGTCATATCTGGGAGGATACAGCTCATTTACCAGGATGTCACTAGCACCAGATTGATGAGGCTGATCCAGACCCCCAGCTGGGTATGGCAAGACCGGGCACAGGGAACACCTTAGCTCACATCACCTTCTAGTCTCATACAGATATTCTAAGGCCTGAGAAAGTATAAGGGTATTTTAGGGTAGCTATGGGTAGCACAGAGCAGTGACAGGCAAGAGAAGCTTTATTTGGCACATGGAGATGTTGACCAAGACACAGAAAGGAAAAAAAAAAAAAAAAAGAGTCCCTTCAATGAGATTTACAGTTTGCATTCAGTCTGCAACAGAGATCCTGGGAGACATCCTGCCAAGGTCACTCCAGAAGCTGGTGGCAATGACTTCACATTCTCAGTCACCACATAAAAATATCAAAAACACTGTCTGCAAAGGACAGTGCAGTATCACTGTGGGCTTTATGGGCCACACAGTTTCTGCTACAGCCAGCTTGCTGTGTCAGGTAAAGCAGTCAAACTGCCTACAAGTGACACCTGGAGATGGATTCCAAAACTCAAACATTTAAACATGGATGCCTTCCAGGATTTGCCTGAGGGTAATCTCTAGTAACACACCACAGTGGACCATGACAGGCCTTTTATCCTGTGTGGACAGTTCCCTTTACAGAACTCACAAAGACAATCTTCAGATTCTACCAGGGCCTTTTCTGTGATAGGGAGCGTGAGTCCTATTGTTTGGTGTACTTTGATTTTGTTTTTATAGTCTTTTCATAAAAATATCACAATAATTACAGTGGCATTTAGAGCCATAACCAGAGCTTCACTCAACTTGTACCCATCATCTCAATTTGGCGGATAAGGAAACTGAGGCAAGAATAAGGCTGTGTTCATTTGGTTTTCACTAAAGAGAGAAATCTAAGCTGCAAAGGAGTCATTCACTGAAATAAATGAAGAAGTTTGTATTTAGTGTGAGGTTTTAAGGCCTGACTCCACAGGCTGACCCTGATGCTAAAAAATCACATGCTCTAAATGAGAGAAAAATGGGATACCATCCCAGGACTTCCTCCCTGGTTCTCTTAGGGTCCCCTGCCTCATCAGGCATTCACAGAAAGCTAGCATTATACCATCCTAAGGGCAACCACTGATGTTGGGAGACAAACTAAAGCCCAACAGTTTCAAAGCTCAGCACATACAGCATATGTGATTGTAATGTAAACCATTTCAACTTCAGAAAAAATGATGTTAAGGGAAACATTGTTTTCATGTATTCCTCTGGAAATAGATAACAGCCAAAACTAAATGATGATGATGATGATGATGATAATGATAAAGGCTGAGAAAGTAAAATGTACTAGACTTGATAATGTCTGCTTAGACATATATACATAACCAGCCAATTTTTATTTAAGTATTAATGTATATACTCAGAGCCCATGCTCAGGGCCACCAGAATGTCAAGTACCTCCCGGCATGAGCTCATTGTTGTACCCTTTATAACAGTTGTTATCTACCTGTGAATTGTGACCCTTTTAGGAGTCCAATAACCCGTTCACATGGGTCACCTAAAACTATCATAAAACATAGATATTTACATTACAATTTATAACTGCAGCAAAATTATAGATATGAAGTAGCAACAAAAATAATTTTCTAATTGGGGGTCACCACAACATGAGGAGCTGTATTAAATGGTCACAGCATTAGGAAGGTTAAGAACCACTGCTCAAAAAGTTGAGGTACATGGCATCATCCTGACGAACAGGCAGAAGATTACTCATGTCACAGATTAAAAGGGGAGTTGGGAAACCAGTACAGGGACCAGTTCTGGGTACCATGATTTGGCCAGCACTTTCTTTTTCATCGGCTTAACACTAGCTCATGCTCCTTTTGGCTGAGAAGCAACCTGCAGGAGGCCTGGCAGATGGCTAACCAAGTAAAGGTGCATATTGCCAAGCATGATTACTTGAGTTCAATACCCAGGCTGCACATAGTAGAAGGAGAACACTGACCCATACAAGTTGTTCCCTGTCCTCTACATGTGTGCCTCCCATAGTAATAAATAAATAAAAGTGCAAAACTGTAAAAAAATAAATAAACAGCCTGCAGGAACAAACTCATAAGCACATAAGAGTTCATCATGAGAACTTTCTATACAGCAAAGAACCAATAAAATAAATGGTCATCATCCAGAAGATGAGACAGAGCTGCCCACTCTAGCTTAGCAGTAAGTGGAGGGCAGAGCATGTCAGCTGTATGAGCAGGGATGGGAGTCAGCCAAGGTCATGCAATAAGCAGGCTTGGACGTGGCTGGGCAGAGCCAGAGGAAGTTTTTCTTAAGCTCGTATATTAGAAGCTAATTCATTAACAGTAAACGAAGGGTGGCTTTTGGCTTCTCATGCATTCCAGTCACACTCTAATAAAATTTCCCGGCCTGCAATCAGGGTTAATAGCTAGATTATCATTTCCAGCGGGCAGCAAGGACATGACAAGCTTCCCCAAAAGGAACTCATGGTGACCTTCAGGGAGGGTGGGGCCTGGACCAGCTGCTTCTTGTGGCCCACGTGGTCCTCTGCCAAGCCACAGGCCTGACGTGGCACTCCAAACCCACAGCTGGGCTGCCACCCATTCCTCTCAGCCTCTAGATACACCCAGGGAGAAGAGATTGGGTGGGTCTCTCTGTGGTCACAAATATATTCCCAGATGTAAAATGTGTCTGTTTGGATACATATGTGGTATACAAGAGGTGTGAGTGTGTGTCTTTGGGGGAGGTGTCTGTGTGTGTGCACGTGCTTGTGTGTGTGTGTGTGGTGTTTGAGTAGGTGTAGAGTGTGAGATGTAAAGTGAATGATGTGTATGTGAGGTCTGTGGTATGTGTATGTTGTAGGATCTCTTAGTGTCTGCAAACTGGATAGCAAATGAGTGCTAAGGAGTGAAGTAGACAGCATGGTCAAAATGCAGGGTAGGTATTCTCTAATGAGAACCCCATTACACACTAAAGAAGCAGATGTATTCCCTCCTCACATGGAACAGGACTCTCTCATCCCACTCCTAGTCATACTGACAAGTGGGACCTGCAGTGATTGAAGTTGCATTGGAAATGGATGTGAGCTAAGAGAGCAAAAGAATTGTAAATGGAGGATGCCCACATATCATGACGGTTAGAGGACCATGGGAGCAGGGAAACGGCCCTGTCTCCAAATCCAGACCAGGAACTGAACTCAACAAGAAAAGCAAGGACCAGAATTGGAACTTGCCTACAGGGAGAGAGGATAGAGGACCACCACAGCCTTTCCTCAGAATAGAAGTAGGTGGAGGCTTCCTCCACAGCAGCAGACTGGCATTCCAAAGACCCATTCACATGGGAGATAAGCTATATAAAGATTGTCCCGTGGCCACCACAGAGACCTCTAGGGTAGAGAAAGAGCTTAATTACAGCTGAGGCTCTGGGTTAAGCCTGTCCACAGCACAGACCCAACCGCACACACTTGAGGAAGCTGAAGCTGAGACTGGGTCCCCTGAGAACCTCACTCAGGCCACAGAGAATAGGGAGTTGGTCCTGTGGCATGGAGGTACTCGTCTGGATGTGCCTGAAGTCAAGGGGACCATAAAACCCAGCACCACAAGCAGCTGCAAAGCCTGCTTGTTCCCTACGCTTCCCTTGTTCCCTTCAGTAGCCACACTTGCTGAAAAATGAGAGAATATAGGCTTTGAAAGCAACCAGACCCCCACTGAGCTTCACCAACATCTACATCACCTCCATTCAGCATCACCCCATTCTGCATCAGAAACACCAAAATTATTTCCATTCAAACCATCAACATCAGTATCATCTTACCCCATTCGACATCATCTCTCCATTCACATCCTTAGTCAACAGGAAGTCCATGTTCAGAATGGCTCCCATTCAGCTCAGGCCACACTGTCACTCACAGACATCTTCCATGTACAGAGTCTATTTCTGGTGCTTGGATTCTGTGATGTGCCTTGATTTGGTCTTCCCAGATGTTTGCACGATGTTATTGTTAGCCTTTTTATTTTGTTTTGCTTTGTTTATACTTGAAGTGATTGTAAGGGGATTTTTGTTTCAATTGTCACCAGAACAGACCAGGCCCTCCTCATCTCGCAGCTGTGTTTACAAAAATGCCTTCTCCCTGGGTGGCTAAGCGTTAACTTAAATCTCACTTCTCTTTAGGCATTTGGAGAATCCTGGCTATGGAAGGACCCGGGTGATTTTCTTAAGGGTATCATAGTGAGCATGTGTTGTCCTGAATCTAGTTGCATCGGTCTCTCCTTCTGATGCCTTCTCCTACTCACCATGGCATTCTTTTGGTATAAAACCCCCTTCCTCAAAGAAGAAGGGGGAGTAACTTTCCACTCTCAAATATTAAACAAGATTGTTAAAAACTCATAAAATTCAGCCTATTTCCTCTCCAGGGCTAGCAACTGGACTATGAGCCATCACACCACCTGCCCTGGGCGAAGTAGATGGAATGCCAGGCCTCCTAGGAAATGGCCTGCTCTCTTTAGTTTGCACAGGCTTGTACTGCCATCCTCTCCAACAACACACCTCCATTCAACCCTGTGTCCTGCTCCCAGGAAGCACAGTGACCAGTGATGGCCTCACCTAGAGTGTTTGGGTGGGCTGATGGATGTTCATAAGTCCAGGCCCAGGGAGAGAGCAGGCAGGCTAGAGAGGAGTAGAAACTCCCTTTCAGTTCTTCTTAGCTACAGTCCAGGAAATAGCTGACTGAGTGCTTCCTGTGCAAAGCTCTTCCTCGACCCTCGTTAATTCACTCATTCATTCAGCTACTCATGCATCCTTCAAACAGAACTTTCATCAGAATGCCTTCAGTCAAACCCACTTTCTACTTCTCACAGAAGACAGCATCACCCGGTAAACAGATGCCTGTGATTGGGAAAGAGAGGAATGAGACATAAATTCATTCTGTGAAGCCACTTCATCTTTAACTTTTTCAAAACAAACACATACAAGTAATGTGATATGGATTGAGCAGGTTGTATTTATATATTTAGAGTCATACATATATTTGCAACAATAGTGAAAAAAAAAGAGGCCATGGATTTGATAAAGAGGGTACACTGGCAGAGGTTGGAGGGAGGAAAGGGTAGGGGAAAATGATGTAATTACAACATCAAAAAATATTTAAAACGATTTTTAAAATAAATACAAATCAAGAATCAGCATGCTTGTGAAGTGCTAGACGCAGGCTGGCGTTTTGGAAAGCTTGGGCTTTCCCTCCACTGCTGCATGAAAATGCAGGGATGCTATGCTTTCTGGGGGATGCTACCCCCAGAAAGAAGCTGTAAGAACAGGGCCAATATCTGCAGGACAGATCCTAGAATCACCACCATGTGCAGTGGAGGAGTGTAACTACCAAGAAAATTCCAAAGTGCAAAACAAGACAGAGACTATCTAGAACAGATAGATAGAAGAAACAACACGCCCTATTTCTAGCCGTGAAGCACAACCAATAGGCATTTTCCGTAGGTCTTGTTCAGAGATTTGCGCGAGGTACCCTGGGAACAACTTCCAGGATCTGAAGACTGCTTTGAATAGGGTGAGCCTCACTAACTGTGCCGCTAAACTACCATAATTTCATCAGGCTGCTGGAGAGGCTGCCTGATGGCTAAGAGATCTTGCTGTGCAATCCTGAGGACCACTGTGATGAGCCCAGCACTCACATACCAAACACCTGTACGTCCAGCTCTGCAGCAGGCCGAATGGGAGGACCACTGGAGTCTTTTACAGAGAACTCTGCTTCAAATGGACAAGCAGAGGGTGAGATAAGAAGTCAGTGGATGCTCTCCTCTGACCTCTAGCACATGGACAGTTTAGGTGAGTGCACCTAAACACACATGCATGTACACAGACACACATGAATAAGCAAACAAGTGAACACGTCTTTTAAAAATGTCACAGCGCTCAAGATATAGCCAGTTGGGTAATAGCAGCGCTTGCCTAAAAAATGCATTCTAAGTCCTGTATCTCAATTTACAGCATGTTTTTTAAGGACTCAGTGATGGGGGTGGAGTACTGAGGCTGATGACTGCAAATTGTTTCATAAAAAATAATATCGTGTAATTATTCTTCGAGAATGTTGTATATGTACACAAGGTATTTTGATCTAAGCCTCACTCCCAGCCCCCACAGAACCGACCAGTAAGTACAACCTGCCTGCCTCCTGAGAAAATAACCACAACCAAACATACAAAATAAAAACAGGGCAGCTTCCTTCTTCAAGACACCAGAGGAGGGTTTTCTGTCGTCTGTGCTATGAAGCACTGTTGCTGGCTCGGAGGCAAGGTTGGGAAGGTGAGCCCTCACCAGCTGCCACAGTTGGAGGAGAACAACATGTGCAGCAGAGAGGCTAGGAGCAACACTCTCCTCCAGCCCTGCTGTCCTATTGGCTGTGCAGCATGGCTCAGGAACCCATCTTTCAAGGGGTTTGTGCCATCACCATTCAGCCTTGCCAAGATCTGGAACCAGCCTGAAGCAGATTCGCAAGATGGCAAAGCCCTAGGGGTCAAAACCAGATGCCTCTGGCTTCTCAGAAATCTACCTCAAGGCATTCTGGGATGAGGGCTGGAGCTCTTAGCCCTGAACTTGCATTCTGGATTTTTTACTATGACACTATGACCGTGCTCTCTAGCTCTTCTCAGCCCATACTTCCGGCTAGCATGAACCTCCATCAATCCCTTAGCCCAGCCCTGCCCTGCATTTTCCTCTCTAACCCGCCTCCACCCTGATCTACTGCTAAGAATGGCTTATCTTCAGCTCTGCCTGCCAGGATGTTAGCACCTGGGAAAAGAAATGAGCATTTGGGTTGTAAGGAGGGATAAATAAAGTTGATTGTTAAGTCCTTGGTCAATGCCTTATCTGCATACAAGAAAATGGGTTCTCTCCACTTAGCCTCTCGGGACATCAGCGTTCTCATCTGTCAAGCAGAACTAGTCGTCAGCACTGATCTCTCCTTCTCTGCACATCTCCAGGTCTCTGGGGAAGGGAAGAGATCTTTTTCTTGCTCACCTCCTACTCTCTCCGCACAGATCTGACCATGCCCACCCACTGCCAATCAACCTATTATGTCCTCACCTTCACTCCAGAACCGTCCGTACTCAGACTCCTCAAGCCTGGGAAAGTCAGCAAGGCCACTTCTCTGTGACTGCAGCTCATGGTTATATTACAGTTCACCAGTGGGTCAAAGCACCCCTTGACCCCACCTCACCCCATCTGTCAGTCTCACATCCTGAGCACACTTCCTCCAGAGAGCCCCCACCCTGCATTCTCAGCAATGACCCCCTCCCCCCAACACATGAGGCTCCAGCCTGGCTTCATGTATCTCTGCACAGCTGACTTGAAGACTCCACCTCTACAGGGTCTATTGCCCCAGAAATCAGCACAAGGCCTCACAGATGTAGATCCTCAATAACCCAAAATAAATGTCCTTTAAACCCTGGCTTAACAAACAACACAGAGACCATACTGTGGTAAGAAAGTCTACAGCCACACCAGTTTCTAGAATAATCTGTGTTCCTCACTGGGTTTCAGGACAGAGCTCTTTTTAGGAAATGCTCTCTCTAACCCTGTGGGTTCTCAACCCATAGGGTTTTGATTTCTTTGGGGTCTCGATTAAAGTTTCCACAAGGTTCACCCAAGACCATCAGAAAGCACAGATATTTAATTATGATTCATAACAGTAACAAAATTACAGTTATGAAATAGCAACAAAAGTAATTTTATGAGTCAGGCATGGTGGTGCATGCCTTTGATCCCAGCACTCTGGGAGGCAGAGGCAGGCAGATCTTTGTGAGTTCAAGGCCAGGCTGGTCTACAAATCAAGTCCAGGACAGCCAAGGATAAACAGAGAAACCTTGTCTCAAAAACCCTAAATAAATAAATACTTCATGATTGGGGGTCAAAGAAACATGAGGAACTGTATTAAAGGATTACAGCAGTGGGAAGGTTGATAACCACTGCTCTAAGCCATCCCCAGATGTCCTACTGCTGGCCCCATCCATTGCCCCCAAGTTCCGAAGGCTGCCTGCTCTCTTAGCAGAGGACCCACTGTGGTTCCCAGCTGGGGACTGCTCCTTTTCCTGCAGTAATCAGCATAAGAGTCAGAGACTCTGGTCCCAACACTTCTGCCCCTACCAGCCTCAGTATACAGCCCTTGCTGGGCCTGGAAGGGAATGCCACACAGCATCCTCTGCTATCCAAGAGGGACAAATACCACCACAATGAAGAGGTGGGAGGTGAAAAGTACAGACAGGCTGGGTGGAAGAGGAAATCTCTCTGTACTTCCCATCCTGGTGAGGGCTGTCGTCAGAATAACCCCTCTAAAATCCTAGAGCTTAGATACCAAGGTCAGCCATGGGACTGTTGTCTGATGCCCATTACCCTTCCCCCATTACCCACCACACTCAACAGATTCCAGGCAAACAATTTAGAGGCCCGGGAGTCATTTTGGATGTCAGCAGGTCACCGAGTTTGGAGAAATACAGATTTGATCCTTCCAGACAGAATACATGGACTCAGCCTGCCACCATTTTCTATCACTCCTGGTAACTCTCTGGGAGACTCTGCTATGGACCAGGCTCTGCCTCTAGCTCTTTTCTTAACTTTTAAATTTTTATCCTTTTAATGTGTTTTTCTTAAATAAAAACCCCATTAGTGTAAGAAGCTCACAAATTTAAAACATCACACAGACAGATTAAGGTAGCTACTCGAACAAGCAGTTGCCTAGCCCCAAACTGTATACATCTCAGTGAACTTCTGTAGAGTTAGACAGGCTCTGCCTCTAACTTCAGAAGCTCTATGAGGTCAGCAGACCAGGGACAAAGAGGAGACGGGTCACTTTTAACATCCATGTCCTTTCCATCTCTGTCCACCACCTGTACTCAAGGAGGGAGAAGCCAAGAAGGTGTTTGGATGACAGACAAGCCTCTTCTCTGTGTGGGCTGTCACTCTGCCCTTGCTTTGCTAACCCCACGGAACGGTGGCTTCACCTGCCCAGCCCCTGCTGCTTGCCTACCCAGTCCTCCTCTGAGCTTGGCACGCTGTCTGCCTCCCCCAACAGAAACTTCTGCTGCCTGTGCAGGTGATAGGTGGGGACGGCCTTGGCAGGGGACAAGCTCCACAGGGAAGGCGGGGCCACTTACTTTCACAAAGCCGACGCCTCAGCTTGCCACGGATCTTGTCAATGGCGTTGAAGTCTGAAACATGGAAGACATGCGCAGACTTGGGTTCTGAAGCGATCTCATCCAGCTCCTCCTTCAGCGCGGCGCCCACACCAACAGCAAAAATGCGGATGCCGGCTGCGTGGGCAGCTGCAGCAGCGTCCAGCACCAGGTCCTGGCTACGGCCATCTGTCAACAGGATGGCCACCTGCTTGAAGGCGCGGTTCCCAGGCCGCCCGCCTGCCTGGACTGAGAAGCTGCGGCTGGTGATGTAACGCAGCGCATCGCCAGTGTTTGTGTTGCCCCCGTGGTAGGTGATGCGCCTCGCAGCTGCCTTCACCTCCTCACGGGAGCCAAAGTGGCCCAGTTCAAAGGCTGTCGTGGGCCGGTCACTGTAGCGCACAACCCCCACACGGGTGTGGTCAGGGCCCACCTCAAAGGTGTCTACCAGGTTGGCTACCCACTGGCGGACCTTCTCAAAATCCTCCTTGCCCACACTGGAAGACGTGTCCAGAAGGAAGACCAGATCATACTGCACGCTTTTGCAACCTGTGTGGGAGAGAGAGAGGGTAAAGGGGGAATGAGTGGTAGGAAACCTACAGATTTAGTGCCCTCACTCCAAACCTCTCCCTTAGACTTTACTCAGAAGCCTGCCTGCCTGCCCTTTGGCTTACTGACATCCCACAGCAGGGTGAGGCTTACAGAGTTACAAAGAAGATCAACTGAGGATATGTGACACCGCATTAAAGTGATTTATGTCCGTGGGACGCTACCAGGTGCCAAGCTCTTTGATTTAACACTGGTTAAAAAGTGCTATCATTTTATTAGTGTTTGAGTCCCTGTGCAGGTGCCAAAGACAGACTTTAGGTGGCTTCCTCTACCTGCACTCTTACAGTCTGAGGCAGGATCTCTCACTGAACTTGGAGGTTTCTGGGGTTTGGCGTGACTGTCTGCCTGCTGAGCCCCCACAATCTCTCTACCTCCCTCTACCCCAGCATGTGTTCTCTCATGAACCCAGCTTTTATGGAGGTGTTGGGAATGTGCCAGGCCTGGTGGTCTATGGTCTACTTTCCCACACCCGACTCGATGCTAGAAGCAAATTTCCTGCCTGGTCATGTGGATTTCCATGACTTCATGGGGTTCACTGAATGGAGTATTTTACCATTAGAGCATGCATAAATGTATAATATTTATGTAGATTAAACATAGATATATGTTATAGATATGTTATAGAGATGTTCTATAATGCTTCATATGCTTATTTTTTTATAAAAAATAGATTTTACGAAAACCGTATGATGTTTTTAATATAATTTTCTCCCTTCAAGAAGCCCTTAATATGGGGTCTGCCCATCCATTTCATAGTTAGGTGGTTTGAGAATAGGTGTTTTCTAAGCTTCAAAGTGCTGCACAAACACGGGGGGAGCTATTGAGAAGGTTGTCTGGAATCCTCCAAAACAAGGGAACGGCGGCAGAGGAGGCCTCTGGGTGCCCATGACACAAGCATTAGGGTGGTAAAGAACGTATTTTGCTGAAATACCAAGTTGACCAAAGTCAACTGGTGGTGCAGGCCATGACAACATGAGGAAGAGTGCATGTCTGCCAATGGGGACGCAGAGATCTGTCGCATCACTTTAAGGCCCTTCCAAAGGAATTAGCGGTCAATCGGCTTGAAATGTGTTGACTTAACCCCAGAAAACTCAGAAGGTTGGGGAGAGATATATAAGAATTATCACAGCAGCACGGCCAATAAAAGCATGTGAAGAATCTACAGCACAGCCCAGATACAATGAGCAAAATAGAAATCACCGGTTCTGGGTTCCTACAGTGCACAGCAAGAGCCGTCACAGTGGGAGCAGAAGAAGGCCACTCACCAGTGGTGGGTGGGGTGGGAGCAGGGGGTGAGGGTGTGAGCTTCCCAACAGAGTCCGACAGAGTGTGGGTACTGTGCTTGGAGAGACTGTACAGTCTTGCCTCCCAACCCCACTCTGTGTATGTGTCTGTGTGCGTGCGTGTGTGTGCGCGCGCGCACGCCTGTAACTCTGCAGGGATGCCTAAGGAAACCTGAGGGATGCAGAACATTAATTTTATTATTAATTTTATTATTTTTTTATTCTCTCTCACAGAATCTTCTCAGAAAAAAAAAAAAAGAACCTTTCTCGTGGATGAAGAGACATCTCACAGAGAGATGGCTCAGCAGTTAAGAGCACTGGCTGCTCTCCCAGAGGACCCAAGTTCAATTCCCAGCCCCCACATGGCTGCTCACAACGGTCTGTAACTCCAGTTCTAGAGAACCTGTCACCCTCACACAGACATACAGGCAGAACACCAACCATCTTTATGCCCCCTCTCTTACAAGTTCTTCACACAAGCATACTCTCTTACACAATTTTTTTTTCTTTGACACAGGTCCAGTCTTTCAGAGTCCCTCGCACACTACGGCACACTCTCACGTTCTCTGATGCATTATTTTGCTCTCACAGGCCCCATCTGAACAGCATCAGCACAAGCATCGACTGAAGGATGGCTGATAGACTTGCTATATTGGTGGCACTCTTGCACTCTTGGTCAAAAGTGAATTCGCAGGATCCCACCCTCCCATGCACACACACATGAACGAACGTTGACCACCCCACCCCCAATGTAACGTCTCACCTGCACGCTGGGCCTGGCAGCCACCATGCCCTCCCCACAGCAGCAGCATCCACAGAAGGCAGGCTGAAGGACTCCCTCTGGGGACGGCCATGGCTCCCCTGCTCTTGGAGACAGGCATATCTTGGTGAGGAAGAGATACTTCAGGGATCTAGCGGAGCATTTCCTGTATGGAAAAAAAGATGCACTTTGAGAATCCCTGCAGAGCTTAAGGGTCAGGAGGAGCAGGGAGAAATCCCACATGCAGGGGCCAGTTCATCTCCAGCCTCAGTTTACCCTTATGTGTGACCTTATGAAGAGCGAGGCCACGGGACCTGGCCATTTCCTTTCCTGGTTCGTCCATGCGGTCTAGATGCTGGGTGATCTACAGCTGTGCCCTTCCTAGATCCCTCCACTAGCGTCATCACAGTCCCCTAATGAATATGACTCACAGACCTACCATGACCGGCCGCTCCTGATCTCACCAGCCCAGTGGGCTCAGGATGGTGGCTGTGGACTTTCAAACAGTTTCCCACAGATACCAAGTCTGCAGCAGTCCTTCCCCTATGGAGAATGCTTCCCTCTGCCCAAACTCCACACTTGCCGAGAGCCCAGGAGGAACTCAGCCAGGACATCGCTCTTCCCCCTGGCATGACCCTCCATATGGCTGAGAGCCACCCTCAGTGGTGTCAAGTGAACAATGAACTCCCTTCTTTTAGCAATAGGCTGTCGCCTCATCCATTTGCCGCCCTGCCTCACCTACCACCCTGTGATGCTTGGGGTTGACAAACCAGGGCATGAATTTACACTCTGTATGCATGTGCAGCCAGTACCTATCATTGTAACAGCAAGTAAGAATCTTCCATGGGACCCATGCACCAGATTTAAATGGAAGGGCAATGTGACATGATTCCTCTCAAGTGCCTGCTCTATGAAGGACCTGAATAATGACATGAGGAGAACATCAAGAGGCAAATGCAGGGTCAAAAAGAAAGGTGTTGTACCTAAATAGAACAAGCACAGTAGTCATAGTTCTGGGCTTGGGGGTCAGAGGGCACAAGGAGGAAAGCAACATGGGAATAAACAAGTCTGCTAGTAGCCCAACTCTTCCACCCTTCAACACCTGTCTGCCATGCCCAGGACCTAGGACAATTCTAAGCAATGCTGTGCACCTCAGAACATATTAGCTTTATGGATGAATGATCAAAGACCAATATCAATGTCAACCTTCAGTCTTACTATCTTGTAGTGGCTAGGAGTTATTTGTTAGATAAATAGTGATGCCATCGGAGAGCTATGAACTTAGATGGCTAGCACCATTTATTATCTGCCACATGTCAGACATTGACTCTGGTGTGATCTCCTGTGTCCTCTCAAGGCAGGCTCCATTCACTTCCGTGAGGGGCAGGAAAAGACCGGGATAGAGAAAAGGCACCTCGTTCCTAGGACACTAAGTTGGTGAGAGCTGAGAGGACAAACTGGGATTTGAACACAGGATGCTTCTGAACTGATCTCCACAGATGGAGAAAATACAGTAGCAGCAACCTCTCAGTGACTGCTTTGGGAGGAATAAAAAGGATGGTGGACATGTGGATGAAATGGTTGTGCATACCCGCATTTGTTATTTATCGTGGCTCATGAAATTTGATAATTTCCCTGACTGAGGGATCTAGGCTTCAGCCAACGTACACTCTTCAGCTTTTCTGAATTTTTGATGCATGTCTTCCCCAATGTACACAGGAGAAAGTACAGATACATCTCTTTAAGAACAAAGCTATGGAGCAAAGGATAAGCACTCGGATTTGTGTGAGTTACTGAAGTATCAAATGCCACGACCAAATGCAATTTATGTCAGGAAGGTGATTCAACAAAAACAATAAAGTGATGTAATTATCATATCAATACAAAGACTGGAAGGAAAATATATGTGACCTCTATTGGTATACAAACAAATAAGCATGTGACTCAAGCCAATATCTCTTCAACATACAAAACACCCAGTCCATTAATTAGGACCATAATGTGATTCCTCAGAATAACAAAGGTCAAATCTGAACTCACACAACCAACATCATACTTAATGTTAAAATGTTGAATGCATTTCCTTTAAGGTCAAAAACAATACAAGAATATACAACTGTATTCAACACTTTGCCAGAACAATTCAGAACAAAATAATGATGATGATGGTAATAATAATAATAATAATAATAATAATAATAAATTGCATCCAACCTGGAAATGATGAAGGCAAAGTCTCTGTACCTGGAGATATGATCTTATCTGCACAAAATGCTGCAGACTATGCAAAACTGCTAGAACTAATAAATCCATCACAGTCATAAAATGAAGAATTGGCATTCAAGCATTGTCTCTGCTTCCATGTTCTAGTAATGAACGATTCAAAAAAGGAATGTTATAAATCCCATGTATGACAAGATCAAGAAAGATAAAATTCTTAACCGAGGGGGTGTAAGAATTATATACATAAAACTACAAAACAATGAAAAAGAAATTAACTAAGATATGAGCCAGTGTGGAGGGATTCATGTCATCACTTAAGAGATTCACGGCTCTACCTGAGGTGATGAACAATGGCCATAGCTGTACAGCACACATCTCTAATCAGTGGTGTTGAACTGTGCACTCAAAATGGCTTAGAAAAAATTATGTTAAAGATGTGTGTGTACCCTCTGTATAAAATATGCCTGAATACAAAAACAAGATTAAAATGTATTCTGTTCCCTCAACCCTTCACCAAGATTCAGAACAACACTGAAAAAGAAGAGAAAGAACGTAAGTGCCAGAGGATGGGCCACAATTCCGTGAAATGCTGTCTTTTGGACACGATGTGGTTATCAAGCTTATGAACTAATAGTAACTATAGTTACCTGGAAAAAAACCTGTATAAAATCAAGTCAGTCAAACTTCTGACATAGATGAAGGAGGAGTTATTGAGGATGCACCCCTTACTGAGGAGCTGTTGGTAGTTGAGAGCTTGCAAGAGAGACAGTCATTCTTTGAGGGTATAGCCAGAGTAGGCTTCCTATTTTCAAAAGGATGCTCCCACACCTAAGAAAATATGAACAGCACTAACTAGACTTAGTGGGTTATACTGATAATAAAATAAGAGGAATGAAGTTGGGAGGGGAATGTAAGAACCAGGAAGTTGGGAGAATGGGGAATGGATAAGATCCTATTTTGTTGTATACACATTTGAGATTATCAAATAATACATTTCAAGCATTTTAATTACATATATCTCCCTGCCCTCTATGTTAGGATTTTGTCTGGCTGGAGCTTGTGGGAGTATTGTGCATGCTGACATAATCACTGTAAATTCGTATGTGCATATGCCCTGTTGTGCTTGTAAAATACTGTTATCCACAGCTATTAGTCCTTGATGGCTGCTGGGAGGTTCAGCTTATTTAATGATGTGACCCTTAGTGGGGTCACTACAGGTTAATCCCAGAACTAGCTGAGCAACACAAACCAGACTCAATGGGAAAAGGTGAAGTAGTAGGAGGAGGAGGACAATGAGGGAGAAGAAGGGGAAGAAGAAGGAGGAGAAATAAGGAAGAGGAGGAAAAAGAGGGAAGAAAGAGGAGGAAGAAGAACAGAAAAAAGGAAGAGATAGAAATATTGAAGTTGAGTAGGAAAAGATGGGAGGGTTGAGAGAAAATGCACATGTCCGAAATACACTGTATTTCTCAAAAAGAAATGCAAAAATGTCCTCAAAACTAAAACAAATTTTAAAATTAAGTCAAAATAAGTTAATAAAATAGGAAACATATTTTTAAATAAAATAAAGGTGTTCATATCACAATTCTTCAGAATGCAAGTAGAAAATACAGTTATAGGTGAACACAGATTGGTGATCAGCCCATGGTTTAATACAAACATTAATATGGATTTTTTTTCTGGGTGAGTTCATTGTCTTTGAGAGGGTTATTCTAGGTAAAAGAAGGGAACTTAGAGCCAGGTGTTCAGCAACCAAAGAAACTGGCCATCAGTGGCCATGAGCTAAGGAATGCTGGTGGTTTCTAGAAGCTGGAAATTTAAGAGAAGAGATTCTTTCCTGGAACATTCTGGAAGAATGTAGCATTGCCAGACTTTAACCCAGGGAAACCCACTGCTGATGAAGTCATCTCAGTTGCTTTGATGCTCTAGGCAAAGATCAATTTGATACAGCTAGGTCTGCTCACATCCCATCATAGTCTCTCTGCCAGATCCTGTATAGTGCCAGAGAGAAAAACAACATCTTCCCTTGAAAATATGTAATCCTGAGGCTTGTCAAGAGGTCAACAAGATGACAGAGGTTTTAGGAGCTCGCCTAGCCATGAAGGCAGACTCACTGACCTGAGAGAAAATAATGGGCAGCAGGTTCAATGCTGCAATGACATCACTACTTGGGCACTGTTGGGCTCTCAGCACCTTTTGTGGAAGCAATGGGATACCCTATGAAGAGTGCTGTAATGAACAAGGGTTCTGTGGACACTGGAGTATAGCTTACGGGAGTCAGGAACAGTGTCTCTAATCAGAGGACTCAAGGCCTTACCCAGCATAATGCTAGAATGTTTTAAAAAAATGAGCCAGATATACAAATAAAGCCTGGACCTACCTGTTCCTGACACTCACAGAACTCAAAGTGTCCCCAGGCAAAGCCTGGCATTAGTGTAGATCATCTATGATGAAGACGCACATGTTTCTGTCTCTACCACAACCTCCCAGGGTGGGCATCTCCATGTCCCAACTAACTACCCCTGACTCCCTGTCAGCTTCTACAGAGGGTCTAGCCTAACACTACCTCACCACTCAGGTCCACCATCAAATCTGGAGCAGGCATATGCTTGCTGAGAAGAAAGGAGATGATCCCAATGTTTGGCTTCTTAAGGGAAGGGCTAGGGAAAGATAGGTGTCGAGTGTAAGTGTGTATGTGTGTGTGTGTGTGTGTGTGTGTGTGTGTGTGTGTGTGTGCTGTAACTAAAGTGCATTGTGTAAACGTAATGGCACACTTGCAAGATACACTGCAAGATGCATTGCATCCCTACCGGTGATGCATGTTATGTAGTAGAGATCATAGAAACTCCACCTAGTACACACCAATGACATGCTGGATTTGGGATCAGGTTTCAATGATAGGAAAGATGTCTACTTCTTGGCACTAATCATTACGTATCTCTTGCTCACTAAACTCTGGGGACCATTCTACAGTTTTCATAGTGACCATTGTATTTAATCAGCAGACATGCCAGACTCATTTTTAGAGTAGGAAACAAAATAACAGCACACTTCAGAAACTTTCATCACTTCAATCCCAGGGTGAGTTCAGCCCACCTCAGATTTCTTGTGCAGAATCCTGCCTCTCTGTATGTCTGGAGTATGTCTGGGGCAACACTGAAGAGAAGCAAGAATCTAATCACAAATCAAACCTCACAGTTCCCTTTTATAGGAAGGGGAAGACAAGGATTTCAGAAGAGAAGGGACAGGGCTTTGGGAAAAGACTTCTAGGTAAGAGAATTGAAAGGAAAGATATGTTCCTGTTTGGTTCTTAGCTGACAGTAATTGGCCTGATGGTATTGAACCAACCTTGCATACATAAGATAAACCCCAGCTACCTGTGTGTAATTTTTTCATTGTTGGATCTGATTGACTAAGGTTTACTGAGGAGTTTTATATCTATATTCATGAATGATATTGGTCTGTAGCCCTGCTTTGTTCTGATGTTTTTGTGTGGCTTAGATCTTCAGGTAATGCTGTCTTTGTAGAGTGAGTTAGGATCCCTCTGCTCATTGTTCCTGACATGTCCACAGAGGAGAGCTTGATATGGACTCCTGGCTGTGCTCCCCAGTGACTGAAGGAGCACTTCTAGTTTCCTGTTCTCTTATGTATCAGAAAAGGACCATCTCATTTCCAGGATGGTAGCATGAGTTATGGACAGTGACTTCTACAAAATATGTAGCAGGGATCTGACATAACTAAAGAGAAGGGGGGGAGAGAGAGATTTCATGTAGATCTCTACATTCCCCATCCCACCTTAGGTGGCAAGCCAGTGGGCAGGGACAACCATTGTGCCATCTCCCTCCCACTTGGCTTTGATTGCTTTCCAAGGGCTAGCGGCCAAGTTGCAATGACGTGGGCCACACCAATGTCTCTGGGAGGCAGAACACTGCCATTAGTCCCCCAAAAGTCCAGCAATTAATTTAGTGAGCTGAGTTCTTTCCACTAGCCAACCCATTGCCATAGTAACTGACATTCCTCATCCAGGGACCCAGAGAAGGGGGAGGAAGACAAATACTGGATAGAAACCAATTTAGAGAAAGAAAATGAGACTCGGCCCACTAAGAGGGCAGCCTGGGCAGAGTCCATGCTGCTGAGGGTGGGGGAAGGGTGTCATGGAGTACTACTTTTGTGCTGCTGGGTGATGAGTTGTGCTCTGGGTAGAAAGCTGCCTAGGACATAAAGGCATGATGTGTACAGGACTGGACAGTGAGATGTCTTCCTTCCAATTCCTGACCATTTCGAGCCCTCTAGCCCAAACTCTGCTTGTAGGTCAGAGATGGTAGATTAAGGCTAATCAATTTCCAATCCAATAGGGCTGCCAGGAAGCCAGGCAGCCTGGGTTTGAAACTGTTTGGCTTGGTACATGTCTTCATTCCTCAAACACTTTCATACTGAGGATGATGTCTGTGTCAGGACAAGTGTCACTTTCACTATTGGTTTGTCTTACAGCAGCTCACAAAGTGACGAAGCTGGTCTATCAGGACACATGTTCTAATTCCAGGCTGCCCCAGGAGTATGCACACAAGACCCTGAGCATCTCTGAACAGCTCTCTCATACATCCAACTGGGGGTAAAACACCCATCTCTCACATAAGTAGGAAGCTTTTAAATATGCCAGGGCATTGCACTATTAGTCTCCAGCCCTTAGCTACCTCACCCATAAAATGAGACCAGTGTCCCTCCTTCAGCAATCTGGGGAGCTAATAACTTAGGATAATGGTAATCTTCATGAAGTAGAATGGTACCATTACAGGCCCAATTGGCTATCTACACAGCCTGGTCACCTGATCTACTCCATCGATGTTGATTCCATGAGGTACCAGTAATGGCACTGCTTCCATCTCTGTTCTAATCGTGTTCTAAGTGGCTGTCAAGACCTTCATATACATTGTTTCTGATGCCCCAATGATACATACAGACAAGCAAGAAGATGTTATGTACCTACATGATCAGTTCTCTGATCAAAGAGGATACCAAGTCATGGGTACTAAGAGCATGAGCTTCAAACTCAGGCCCATGAGACCAAGGGTGATGGAGCCTGGAACAACATGCTGGGAGTAAGCAGAGTGGCAACAGCTGCTTCACAATGAACTGCCCACCTCTTGTTTGTGATTGCTCATGCAGTAAGCGGAATACAAGAGTTTGGAGGAGGGCATGAGAAGATGATAAAAGATAAGGCTAGGAAAGAAATGAGATTTTGGGGGAGGATGCGCTTGAGGGTGAGGAAATAATGTGAGCAAAGGAAGCCCAGAGACTTGTGCTATGAAGCACAGCAATGGCCCAGACTTGGCTCAGCATCCAAACTTGAGGCTGCACCTGTTTGCTTGCATGACGTGGCATCTACTAATGAGAATCCAGAAACTGTATCCACAAAGACTATTTAAAGGGACCAATGAGGAGGCCAAAATCATATCAGAAAGGAGAGGCCAACAGTGTTCGCTAAGACAGACATTATCCTAGCTACGGATTCTGTGGTATCAGATGATTGACCAAATAAATCAGGGACTCAGAGAAAGAAGACGGTCCAACAGGAAGGTATGTTCAGCTCAGGCCTCTGGCAGCCAGTCTGTAAGGGAACAGAATGGTGAGATAGCTAGCGAAGAGGCTGGTTGGGAAGCGCATCTGAGGGTATACATGAGCGAATGGAGCTGGAGGCACTCCTGAGAAAGTGAAGAAGGTGAAGAGGGTCCAATGGGTATCTGTTCAGATGATGGCAACCACAATGCCCCATTTTGGATGGCATCAACAATTTAAGGAATCAGACCACAGCATTTCTGTATGTTAGGTTTTCTTCCCCACCCCAATTTTTTCCAGTGACTTTCGTGATAGAAAACTACTCAGTGTGGTGTATATGTACCTTTTAAATAATTAGGTTTTTTTTTTTCAATATCAGCAAGGCCTGAGGAGCTAAACATATATCCCTACCTTGTAAATAGAATGATTGTGTGTTAAACAACAAAACTACATGAGGCCCACACTTTCATAGAACATTGCCCCAAATTGCTAATGATAATGTCACACATATGACTACAGATGGTTAGTGACAGAAAGAATCAGGACAATTACAACTTGATAGAAAAACTCGCTCACTGGATTACAGTACCACAATTCTCCAAACTGTCTCCAGCTAAATTTTAAAGATGTACTCATGCAACTATTTCAATGAGCACCAAAAATCTCTTGAGACAAATGAAAAAAATTATCAAGTAATTAGGAGATGTAGCTGGTTTATAGTGGCACAGACCCGTAGTCCCAGCAACCGAGAGGTGAAAGGAGATTTTCAAGTTTGAAGCCAGTCTGGACTACACAACAAGACACCATCTCAAACACAAACAAAGCCAAAACAAGATGTGGTCCCTGGGAAGCTACCTGCTCCAGTAGATGGCCATTCACCTGTGTACATACAGTCATCATCACCAAGTGGGCTCCACGGGTTTTAAAAAGAGAGTCGTGCATGGAGCTGGGAGGGAAAAGTCATGAGGAGAACAGGGGGGAAATTGGAAAGGAGGAAAGGGGAGCTGCATTGGATCAAACCACTTTATGTATGCATGTCTGAAAATATCAAACAATAAATTTAAAAGATGAAACAATGTATGAAAGAAATAAAGAAATAGGAAAGTAAAGAATGAAAATGAAACTATTTGAGACAACACTTAGCAGGCAGCAGACTGCAGATAAAGGAAATGGCTGAGGTGGCTGTTGACTGGGCACAGACACAGTGTCTTCACTATGTAAGTGGCAGCAAGGAGCCATCTAGGACGTAGAGAAGAACCTTGGAAATCCAGGAGGTTATAGCATGGCACTTCATACTCAGATGACTGGCCTCAATGAAAGACAGAAGATACACGGAGCGAAACATAAATATTTTCCAAAGGAACTATAAGTGAGAAACTCCAGAATTCAAGTAAAGTGCTTCAAGGAAAGACTTACTGACCAGCAACTTCATATCCAGAAAACTATCCCTCAGGAACGAAGGGAAAAGAAAGACAGGAGCATGAAACTGCGCTCCTCACAGATGATGAGCCCTGGAAGAACTTCCGAAGTGAGTTGCCTGTGCAGAAGGGAAAGTGTATGAAAAAGAGGCTGGGGCTTGGGGAAGACTCCTGACATCAGCAGTATGGAGAAAAGGTGGTTCTCGAGGGTTTTCAGCCATTTGATGAGTAAAGCAAAAGTTATCTGATGATACATCGCTCAGCATATGTAGAAGTAGTTCTGAAGATGAGATCTGTAGTTTGAAGAGAAGACACAAGGGATCTGAGTGAAGGGTTCCTACACCCAACGGGGTAAAAGAACTAAAGCAATAGTCAGGGTCAGTTATGCATGCTCTTTGCAGTATTCCTGACAACCTGGTGACACAGATCTGTAATTGCAGATGTGCTAGGGGGAGGCAGAGGCAGAAGGACTGTTAAAGGTGTGCCTAGGATGAAGAGTAGGCTCAGGGACAGCCTGGACAAATGTGCATTCAAACCTTTCACTGAAAAATCAAAAGTGAATAAGAAAAGTTGTTCAAATAATCTATAAGAAGGCAAAAAGAAAGACATAAACTGAAGAATGGGGAAGCAAATGAATGTAAGGAAAACAAATGACACAGTGGAAAAATTTGAGCCCTTTAAACACCTTGAAGGACAAAGCAAATCCAAAAAAATACCTTCAGTCCCTCAGATCAGTTACACAGGTGATATCATTCAGTAGTAGCCTTGTTCACTAGGTGGCAAAGTGTCACCCCTGCTTCATTTATGTTCTATTTACAAAGATTTAATAATGTAATAAAATGGTTGATAAAACAACTAAATAGTGTATATACATATTCTTATATCTATACATAGTAAAATTTCAAGTATACAAAAAAATTTTTTTAAACAAAACAGTGTGAATAGGAGTCACATCTGTGTGCTAGATCACCCTGTTTGTTTTATAGTTGTTTAGGGTTATATCAACAGTGTGCAACGGAGAGGAAACTAGAATCCAGGCTGAGGGGTAGAAGGAAGGAAATATTCCCTATATGTTGTAATTGTTCTGTGCCAGGCATTTGCCCATCTGTTAATTCCCTAAATGGACAGAGGCCTTGTGGAGTCCCCGAGGTTCAAGCTGTCTCCCCACAGCTCAGCTCAATTTGCCACAAAACAAACTTCAACAATTCAGTGAAAAATTATTGAAATCAGTTCACTTTGATTCAAATATTCACAGCTTCAGCAAATGAATGTAATTTGAATAAGATTATATGCCTTCATGCTAGCAAAATACAGCTGAACTACTCTGTTCTATTTCACCTGGGCTGCTATAAACTAGCTAAGAGTAGCCCAGTTGCCTTAGAGACTTAAGTCTATAACACTGACATCTGGAGATCCAAAATCAAGGTATCAGTAGATATGTTGTCTTCTGAGGGCCACTGCCTGGTTCATACATAGCTGTCTCTTCCCTGTGTCTGACATGGCAGAAGGGATGAGGAGAAGCTCTGGTCTTTTATAAGGTTAATTTAATTCTTTCAAGAGAGTTCCAACCATGGCATAGTAGCTCCCAAAGACCTCATTTTCAAATACCATGACACCAACATTCTGGAGGTTAGATTTCATCATATAATTGAGAGAGAAGACAATTCAGAATACTGAAGCAGAAACCCATCATCCTATCCAAGCAAATCAGTTAGAACAATGGCTTAGCATTGGAGGGCAGACAGCTCCGTTCATGGAGTACAAGATTGATGTTTCTGCTGAAGTTGACTAGCAGCAAGCCTTTCCTACACTCCAAGTGCCATGGAAGTCATGGAATATGGGTCACCAGGTATAGGAAGATGGTTTTCACCAACATACCAGGAAGCAGGATGAAGGCAACAGAGGTTTCATTCTCATATATTCCTGAGTTTCAGCTGTTTCAGGATGTTCTTTCAACAGCCCCCAGGATCATCCTGAGGGTTCTGACAGGTAAAGAAGACAAGCAATCCTTCCACACTTTATCCCCTCAATACTAGTGGTATTCCTGTGTGATGCTTAAACTTGGTTTGTCAATGTGATGAGATTTAGAGTCACCACAGAAACATACCTCTCGGTGAGCCTATGAGAGTGCCTCCAGAAAGGCATCACTGGACAAGGAAGGTCCCACCTAATGTGGGTAACACCACTCCCAAGGCTGGGATCCTGGGCTGAATAAAGAAGAAACTAATTTAAGCACCAGCATTCACCTCTTTCTGCTTCCAGACTATAGACGTAATGTGGCCAGCCATCTGCTGGTTCCCGCTGCCTCCCCTACTATGCTGGACTATCCTCTCAAACTGAGAGCCAAAATAAACCTTTGTTTCTTCTTTGTTTGTTTGTTTTGTTTTGTTTGGGCCAGGTGTTTTTATCACTGTGGTGAGAGGAGTAACTGCCACACCATATTAAAACAGTTTGTCCATGAATTCAGTTAAGGTTAACAGAGCACCACACACATAGTAGGTCCTGGACCAGAAGAGAGACTGATACCCCCAATGGCCAGTGTGTCCTTCTGTCAATTCTGAGTAATGTTCCTAAGCTACAATATACTTAGTCTAAAGCCTGGACTCTAAGTAGAGTTGAGGCAGAAGATCCAATGCTTTGGTTCTGGTATATCTGGGTCCCAAGGCCCTTTGCATTGGCAACCTCCTAGTTTCTGCACACTAGTGTTGGACCATGGTCACCTGGGCCTCGTCCTTCAGGCATCAGAATCCATCTCTTGTTTGGGAGGAACTTCCTGCTATTCTAGTCAACGTACTTGTCATGCATGCACTCACTCCCCTGGCTAGCGGGTGGCATTGGAAAGACCTGGATTACCTGGACTGTATTGTTTCTTTGGATACTAGAATCTGAAGACAGGACAAGTGCACAGACCTCATATCCCCGCTAGGAAAGGGGGTGTGTTCCCAATAAGGCGCCTGAGTGTGGAGATGCAAACGGCTATCTGTCACCACAGAAGGGTGATCCTATGTTGAGGGGAGAAAGACAATGTCTGTGACCTTGCCACCTTGACCCAGCTTTTCCCGAGTTCCAGCTTTTGAGTCTCAGGAGTTGAGCTCTCTCTCTTCCCTCTCTTTCAAAGGCAAGCAGGTTCAAACTCTGTACTTTCACTTTAACAACATGAAGCAGAATCTTGCTGTAGCTCAGAAAGCCACGGACAGTGCCCCATCCTCTTGGAAGCTCTGCCTTCACTCCTCCAGGTATCCCTGCTTGCTCTAACTCCCTCCCTCCCTGGTCTCTTCCTTTCATCTCAGCTTTGACTGAAACCTCAATTTAGATACGGTTTGACCTCTCTTTCCAAAGGCCCCTTTTCAAAACCCATCTTGACACACATTCTGCACATCCCCCTGGAGCCAACATTGCAGTGGCACAGATAGGAGAGTGGCTTCGCCCAACCATTCCTCAATCTGCAGGAGCACATTTAAGTGCCCCTTTCCTGCTTGTTAGATTCTCCACACATCTGAGGGCTGTCAGAATACCAGGCCTCTTTCTTTCACATTTTCAGCATGGAATTCTGCCCAGTTCATTCATAGGTCAGCTCAGATTACAGGGGTTTGAGGACACAGGGGATATTTCTGTTTAATGTATTTTAAGAGTGTCTGCCCTGGTGAAGCAATGCATATAAATAGTGTTCTAGACTCCATGCTGTCCCACAGGGCTCCCTTTATTTGGGAGGGGATGAGAAGGCACATGGCAGGGCTCTAGGAGAGCAGTGGGCTGAGCAATCAACAGGTCTGCATAGAGCCACACTGACTTTGGCTCAGCCCTGCCTACATCGCTTTATTGAAGTGGTAGGGGAGCTAGCCTTTCTTCTAGCTTCAATCGCTTCAACCCTAAGAAGGGCAGATTGATCTGACTCACCTGTCACTTGGTGGGAAGAGCAATTGCTCCTACAGAGAGCCTGATTGCTCCTCGATAGCAGGAGTCAGGGCTGCAAAGGGAGAGAGACAGAAGGGGAGAGCTGAGGGCAGGTGCTTGATAAAAGGGAGCTCATTGAAAGCAGAGGATCTTTTTCAGTCTGACTCCACACTCTAACTCTCTGCACCATGGTGTAATCATGCTCAGAGAATTTTCTCCAAAGCCACGGGCTTCTCCAACACCCTCCATCAGCTGGTGCCTGACTGCCACCTCCATCCTTACTCCTCACTCCTCTTAAATGTCCCCAAGGTCAGGAGCTCACTACCTTGCCAAACACTAAGGCCATCTCAGCATTTCAGCAGCATGAAGCAGGATGGGGCTCTGAAATGGGAGCTATCTGTAGATGAGGCGTCTGAAGGAAGGCAGGGAGCTCTGTCCCGCTCCTGATTAGAAGGCATTAACTACATTCAGGGTACCTCTGTTGTAGGGCTATTGGGAGTCCCCTCTGAGGCATACCTGTGGTCTGCACTCCAATTCCCCAAGCTGGCTCAGAGCATGTACAGCCTTCCCCCCGAGGGTGAGGTTCTGTATCTCTGTTTACCAAATTATAAGTCCCCTGCTTCCTTCACTCTCTTTTGTGAATAGCTTACTCACCCTGAGTACAAATGCCCTCAGGTAGGGCGTTAGGATTCTTAGTGCTTTAAACCTCTCTGGGCTGTCCTAACACACCCTCTCAGTCTGACCCAGACTCTTTTTCCTGCCCCATGGCTCTTAACCCCAGCTCACGATCTTCATGCTCTGCCTACACCAGTGCTTTCTTTTGCTGACTTCATGACACTAAGAGACAATGTATGTCCCTCCCCAGGCAGAACAATGATGGATATGAGTGGATATTTAGAGAAGCTGTGCAACAGAGAGAAATGAGTCCACGAATAAAGAGCAATGAGTCCAGTGTCTGGGCTGCATGTGTAGCTTAATAAAATAGGGCTATTATTACATACATACGTGTACTTACATAAATATTTTTCTCAGAAAGCACAAAAAGCCTGGGCGAGCATGAGTCTCTCTCTTTGCCTAGTTACCCAGGCATGCCTCTTTTCTCCAAAGAGATGGCCTCAGCTCATACAGGGACTCTGCAGCCCTGCAGGAGTGAGCACACAGAGATCAAACCTGTCCTTGAAGGACCAAGAAAAGTGACCTGCAGGGTGAGTCCCTCCCCCAGAGAACTGAGCCACAACTATGATCAATGCAAGGAATCAAGGAGGGGCTCTCATCAGTCACAGCAGGGACTCTCTAGCCAGTTTCCTGTGGAAGCCTGAGGCTCTGGCAAAAGCCAGCCTGCCAAGATCTGAGGATGTCATGTTTGTTTGCCGACCGGATGGAGTTTACCTGGCCTTCCACTTCTGGTCCCTAGGCTCCAGCCCAGAGATCCCGTGCACAGCTCTGGAAACTGCACAGCTACCCAATAGAAGAGCTAGATTCAGACCTAGGCCGGTCTCCTGACCACTGGCACAGCCCAGGCCATAAATTAGGGCCCCAGGCTCAGTGAAAGGCCTCCACATGATCAAGGTGCCAGAGTGCCTGGCAAGCAGAAAGGACCCTCCCTTTGTCTACATGCCAGGCTCACTCTGGGCACAGCCCATGCCCGTATACACACTTTCTCAGTTTAAATATTTTATTGACCTATGTAACTTCAATATAAATTCAATTACAACTTCATGAATCTAATACCACTATGAGCCAGGAAATTTGTCACACATGCCGGTATCACCTTTACGATTTAAAGTACTCTGCCAGGTAGCCATTTTAAATAATATTCCCAATAGCTACACTTTTCTTCTTATGTGAATTATATACACTTACCTTTTATAAGGTATGTGATTACCCAGTTTTACCTTCTATTCATTTGTATGAAACCCACGGATTTAGATGGAATGTTAAGGGTCAGGGCACTCTACTAAGCCATGAGTCTGAATCCCAGGTCTCACAGTTACTAGGGAAGGGGTGGAATGTTCCCTAACCTCGGGAGGCCACAGAGGACAGCTGCACAGCTGATCACACCTAGACCCTACCCAGAAACAATCAGAACTCTGTGTCCAATAAAATCAGAAAGAGTCGGCTTTTGTTTATACAGAGCTCAAAGGTACATTATGGGAGGTGGACTCAATTTGTTCGAAGCACTCCCAAAAGACTGAAGAGTGACAGAAGGGGCAGGGAGGGAGCTTCCACTTGGATGGAGGGAGAAAGTGTCTGCAAGTCCAGGATCGCACTGCAGGCTGCCTTGGGAGGTAGTGGCACCTCTGAAGCTGCAAAGGAGAACAATGGATGCCGTGGATGCAGGCCAAAGTCAGAGCCCTGCCCAGGGTACCACAGTGGGCACTCAGAGCACTCAGTGTGAAGTGCCTGCAGCAGGGGTATTTGTTGTCAGAATCCTCTGGGGTCAGCCTGGACTCCCTCGGTGATGTTTGTGTTTCTGTTTTTACTTTATTTCACTTGGCTGTATCTCCCTGTGGTAGGGGCATGTAACACGAGAGCTGCTCTCTTGCCAGGCTGGTAAACACGGCATTGTCAGATCCAGGCACAGCACCAGGCAATAGAGCTGCCGAGTCTGAGCACTGAAACTGATCCTCACTGGCCTCACTGAAGCTTTAGACACATTTTTTTTTTCCACACAAAAATCTCATCTGATTTGGTGCTGTGGTGTGTTTGCTTTTTCTTGACTTTTTGGCACTGGCAGAAGACTACACCCCTGCAATTTGGCTCCTGGGCAGACCAGGCCAGCTGTAACTGCCCACCATCCAGTAGTAGACTGTCCCAGAAACAGCTTCTTTCTAGAGATGGTTCCAACCAAAAGATGCTGTATATTCTGAATACTTTCACTATTTTATCAGCAGCCAAACTAAAAAAGGAGGAGGAGGAAAGAAAGGAAGAACGAGAAGAGAGGAGGGGAGGGGAGGGGAGGGGAGGGGAGGGGAGGGAAGGAGAAAGGTTTTAAAAATATTGTCTCTCTTGTGTACCAAGACATAGCCAGGGGTGAGATGGAAGTAGTGACCCAGGCACTAGGAGTGGACAAATGGTGGCAGCTGTATGTGGGTGAAAAGAAAGTTTTAAAAATATAGTGCAGTTTTGTCACAGGCCTCTGCACGACTTCTGGCAGTATATCTTCAAGGTTACAGCAGGCAGGCACTGTCACAATCTCAAACATTCACTGAGTGTCTGCTAAAAAAAAAAAGAAGAAGAAGAAGGAAGAAAAACAACTTCCTATGTGCATGCTGCTGACCCTCCAAATTTTTTAATTTTTTATTAATTACATTTTATTCACTTTGTATCCCCCCTGTAGCTCCCTTCCTCCTCTGCTTCTAATCCCATCCTCCCTCTCCCTTCTCCACCCATGCCCCTGCCAAGTCCACTGATAGGGGAGGTCTTCCTCTCCTTCCTTCTGATCCTAGTCTATCAGGTTTCATCAGGAGTGGCTGCATTGTCTTCCTCTGTGTCCTGGTAACGCTGCTCCACCCTCAGGGGGAGGTGATCAAAGAGCAGGCCAAACAGTTCCAGTTGTGGTGGCACTCCAATTTTTAGCTTGTCCTGAATCCTCAGTCCCAATGTGTCCTAAGAACAGTACTCTCCCCATGACCTATGACCCAGAAATGCTATTCCTTGGAAACCCTCTGAGGCACATCCTTGCCAATATCTCTGCACTGAAAGATGCTTAAGGCAACTGCAAAAGGGCAGTTAGCCAAGGAGGCTCATCCATTTGAGGGGTGCACAGAGGTAACCTGAAATGTCAGGATCGAAGATCAGGTGACTGATTTCACTAGCAATAAAGCCGAGAAGCGGTCGCATCAAAACATTCATTCATTCAGTTATTCATTATACAGTCATCCACATACTCATTAACTCAGTAAGCCTTGTGCTGCCCCCAGACAGGTGCAAAGTAAGATATTTCAGCCCAGCTACCTTGCTTTACATACTAATAATTCTGCCCCCAACACACATACATATTCATGTGTGCATATCTGTGTGTGGTCTCCCACTAATACTCAAACACACACACACACACACACACACAGAGAGAGAGAGAGAGAGAGAGAGAGAGAGAGAAAGAGAGTCACTTTGTCCTAGTACCTCATGAGACTTGCACTGTCTTTACAGGCCAAGCAAGCAGGTCACCTCCACTCTCCAGATATCTATTTTCTCCTGTGTAAAATGGACAAAATGCACTCCCCTCATCTCCCCAGGTTTTGTAGCTATTATTGTCAAGCAGCTTGGCACGTCTTCAGATTGTTGTTGTTGTTGTTTTTAATAAAGATTGAGGAATAAACCATCCTCAGGCCCCTTTCCTACTCTGAGATAACCACATAAGCCATTCTCATCTTCTGGTTCTGCTAGAGAGCAACAATAGTGTTGAGAAGTTTCCCCAGCATGGGGAGATGCGCGTCTTTTGACGTGAAAATGGCTTTTTCCTCCCCCTGTATTTGCTCTGCTATCATAAGCTAACTCATTTCCCTTTCTGATATTTGTTTATAAACTCCTAAGTAGAAGAACACATGCCATTCACAGCCAGTGCCACAGCAATCACATTTATACCAGTGTAAATCTCCCTGAAAACCATCAGCAACAGGAGCGATGAAGAGAGGAAGGAGGGAATTCAGGACTAGAAAGAATGTGCTTCCAAATGGTTGGATATCAAGCTAACAAGAGCCCTTAAAAGCTCATCTGACCGCAGGTTTCAGCTTTAGCGTAGCCTTTCAAATGCCCCAGGAGATGGCTGTCCACTCCTCACCTGAAAACTCCTCTCAGTGGGGACTCACCACTATGGTGAGCATAGAAAGTTAACTGGATGGCTTTTCCCACTGACCCAGCCTCCACTGCCCCATTAGTCCTAATTCAACCTATCCGGTACCAAAGGGCAGGTAGGTGTCTGTTCCTCAGGATGCCCCAGGGCACAGCGGTCACCTGCTGTTTCCTCTTCATACCAAAAGACCTCTCTAGGTATAATTAATCTTTTCATGAATCTTTTCAGGGTGTCTGTCCTAAAGATATTTCTTGAATGCATGACCCCTTCTACGTGACTTCTTACAATTGACTCAAACATAGAGAGGGCTGGGTTGGTCATCAGGGCAAGCCAGGCCACCCCTCGGAGTCATCCCAAGGATACAGATGACCAGGGATCCCACGAACACCTGAAGTGGTCATCACTTCTCTGGCAGCCATTGAAGAACTTGCAGGGTTAAGGAACCTAGGATCCTGAGGGTTCAACTTGTGCCTAAAATCTGGACATTTGACATCAGTGAATAATAAACACAGCCATGGAAGAACTGAAGTCTCTGTGGAGGGGGGAGGGTGGCCAGAGTGCCACCCACTACCAATCTGTAGGTACAAGAACATACGAGAACGTGTTGGAATTTTGAACAAACCCCAGTAAAAACAAGATACAAATTCATTTCTGCTGCAAACATTTCTAAGGGCTCATGACCAGAGTCCTGCTGGACCCCTTGAAAGCAGCCCCTCACTCCATTCAACCTCTTTCCCAGCAACATAAGGGTGATGGTTCTCTGTGGCTGATCGAAGAGAGCTCCTAGATTTAGGAGACGGAAAACAGCTAAGATATCAAATGTCCGGCCACTTCCCTTGTTAAGGAATCAATCCCTCCTATCACTTTCTCTTGACAAATGAGGAAACAGAAGCCCCCTGGGTGCAGCTCTTAGCTGAGGGCAGGCAGTAAGGAAACTGTACAAGGAAACAGTTACAAGGCAGAGCTGGGCCCACACATAACACTAAGCCACTTGCAGCTTCTGTCTCTAACAGATCAGAACCCTGTAGAAGAACTTCCTAGGACAAATAGGACTAAGCTAGAAGGGATCTTTTGGTTTTCTAGCCTTTCTCCAGACACATGTCAATGAGAGGCAGATGAGGAGATAGAATCACCCCACATAGACAAAGAAGTGCCAGCACAGACACAGGATGACAAGGGATAGTTACAGTGATGTTTGGAGTAATGAGGACATCCCAAATGTCAGAGAAGCATGTCTTCCTGCCATCACTGAGTCTGTCCACACACAAACCAAGCCAAGTAAAGCTTAATCGCCTGGGACATGAAACCCTGGTCTGCTATAGAACATGATATTCAGAAGCAGGCAGACTAAGGTACCTCTCTGGTCTAGAGGAAGGACAACAGCATGCTCAAATAGGAAAGAGATCTAAATTTAGACCAAAAAGGCAAAGCCCCCTGCCCATCAATGCCCAGCCAAAGGGAGGCTATCCTTCCTTCCTCCACTCACCCAAAGATCCTTTCACCCCACCAGAGGCTGGTACATCCCAACAGCTCTAAAAATCAGCTCCAGTGGCCTCTGGTGATGGCCGCTGTGGCCACTGCGCTCTCCGCGTTCTTGGACAGCTCCTGAGAATCAATCAGCTACATCATAGGGATTTCATTGCCCTCTGAGGTTGAAGCAAAGTTTGTCTCCTTCATACTGAAGGCTCCCCAAAAGGCTTCAACAGGAAGTTGATCAGCAATGCCAGGAGCATTGTACTTGGCTCTCGTTCCTCCTTATCCCCCACTGGAGCCTACGACTTCCAAAACAGGCGATTGAGAAAACTGGGCCTTACCTGCCAAGGAGATGTTCAAGGGGTCCAGCCTGGACTTGTGTCCTGGGATCAGAGCTACTGGAAGCAGTGTTCAGGGAAGATGCTAGTCTCAGGCAGTCCCTTTCTGGGACTTCCACTGTAGCACACAGACACTCTGCCTGCCACTGGGGAGGAAATAAAAGACCTAGCACCAAAAGGTGGGAATCTTCTCCTAGGCCATGGGTCCAGAAACACAGCTAGCTTTCAAGGCAGCAGTTGGAGAGCAAGGCTGAAACTTACAGAGTAGAATGGCAAGTGTGTGAGAGAAAGCAAAGCAGAACCGGGCCAAGCGGGTCCTCAGGGAGAAGCCACAGTCCTTTCCAGCCTGCGCTGGCCAGGAACAAAGCTGCCCCTTAGCCTCCCTAGAGGCTCACTGTCCCGACTCTGGGATTCCCCAGCTAAGAGCTCCCGGAGAGGGGAGGAGCCCGGAGTGGGCGGGGTCGAGAACACGGGCTGGGGTGGAGCCAGAGGGGGTGGGCTCAGCCCTAGTCCCACTGGGAGCCAAGAGCGCGGGACCTGGACTGGTGGAGGTCCCTGACCCCAGAAGAAAGGCTTTGGAGAAGGTCGGGGCCGCGCTGCACAGGAGGGGGAAGAGGCCGGCGGCTGTGCAGATAAGGGTCTTAATGCTCCAGAGTCAGAACAGCCTTAAGAAGCCCAGGAGAGCAGGAACAACTGTCCAGTCAGGGACTTTACTAGATATTTTGGTCTCTTTACAGAGAGCTCTGAAATAACCCACCGAGTTTAGAGGCAGCTGCTTGACCAGTTTGGAAAGTTTGGAGCACACAGGGAGACAGGTTGGGGGAAGGGGTGTGATGTGCAAGGCGCCCCTTGTCAAACCCTCACACTTCTTGCTGAAACAGAAACAGGAATACAAATTCTCAGTGCCAGGGACCCTTTCCACGGGTAGCCCTATTTAGGAAGTCCTCACCCCAGCCTTGGGATAACCAAGGGCTATAATTCTGTTGCCCATCTCTGGTGAGGACAGCAGAGGCTCAGAAAGAGCCTTGGTCACCCACCGGGCCTGGTGTCTCCATTAAAGCAGTGAGGGAGCTCAGGTAGGGCTGATGAGGCCAGCAAGGGAAGAGCAGGAGCAGGTGCTGGCCCGGATAGCTCTTTCTGAGCGCTGTTCCTAAAATTGGGCCAGGCAGGGTATTTTATAATGGTCATGATGAGAACATTGCTTAATTGACAAAGTCTCTTCCACCCCTACATCAGTCGTTCTCCTAAGCTGCAGGCTGGCCTTTATTTGGCTGCCTGTGTGGCAACATTTATAAACAGACATACTGGGCTCCTCTGTGACCCAGGGACTCACAACAGCTGCCCCCTGCTGCCTTTTCCTGTTTTGTGTTTTCAGCTACCCCTGTGGCAGTGTTACTGGCTGGCAAAGCGGACCAGAGCCCGGGACAGGCTTGATGATGCTCACTCAACAACGCGCACCCACGCGGTGCTGGTGACCCTGTAGGCTTACTTGCCACCAATTGGGGAAACGGAAATGACGCAAGTCACCCTGTCTCTCATCCAGGTGGCAGAACGGGAGAACGATACCAGGTTGGAGATGTCTTAGATGTGTCCTGCTTTAGATGTGACAGACACGTAGATGAAAGGTAGAACAACTGGAAAAGTCTGCTGGGCAGGTGGAACAGCTGGAGCAAAAGTCCACTGAAAATGGACTTGACACTCTCCTGAGGCGGCCATAAGGCAGTTTTCAGAATGGCCTTTGCTGTCCGGTATCTCTTGTGATGAATCTGATGCCTAGTTGTGAGGACAGAAGCCAGCCTCATTATGGACCCCTGTACCACAGCCTTACTGTGGCCTAGAACCTCCCCCTGTCCCACCAACTGTTGTGTCCAACCAAAGCCCCTGAGATCAGATAGTGGACAGGCCTCTCAGCTCATTCTTTTATCCAGGAAGTGCCTCCCTCATTTTGTAAATTTTATTTTTATTTAATACACACTGACTGTAGATGTTTTTTTAGGGATAAGGTATAAAGTTTCTACTTCTATGTGCACTCTGCTATTTCTCTGGAGATATTAGACAAATATTTCCATCAGCGGTAGAACCCCACAAGCCTGTGTCGATGTTAGGGGTCCAGAAAAGAAGCAGGACTGCCACTCAGACCAGATCCTCCACTGAGGTCTGAGTCAACCTATCTGTGTGGAAATAGTTGGTGGCTTTGATAGGCATTTGCTCTGCCTTCTTACTGTTTGGATGTGAGGAGAGCAGGCCAGAGGCAATGAATAGTGAGCTGGCATTCTGGAAAGGTACTTCCAAAAGCACTCCATCACACTTCCTTCCCCCTTTGGAGCACTTCTCTGCCAGGATGACAAAGCATACAAACATCCAAGATGTACTTACCAGGAATAGGAAATCTGTATACAGGACACTGTACCCACAGATAGGAGGATATGCATTTAACAGGGAGTATGAAAATGTTTCCCCTGGGACATATTTTGTTGTCGTTTCTGTATTTCAAGCACTGCAATAATTAACATTAAAGATAAATAAGACAGACAGAGCTCAGGTATCACTAGTCACAATCTGTTTCTCAGTTGGTGAAAGTCCTTCCCAGAGCAGGGGTAGAACAAACTACATGGACGCCCTCTACCAAAGGTCCTGTCAACAAGCTAAAGCACAATTCTGCCTAGTTCACCCTGAAGAACCAATACGTTTATCACGCTTTACTTACAGAGCACACGTGAGAGGGACACAAACAGGGTTAGGGGAACTTCAAAGCAACCTCCTTGGAAAGTCTGAAGCCAGCATAGGTGATGGCTTCCCCGTAGCTACATAGAGCACCCATCCTCTAGTCCTCCACAGCCATCCTCTAGTCCTTCCCTAGACCCAGAGACCCTGTGCAATTGAGGAAAACTTGATTAAAAACATCAGGTGGGGGTCCTCCGCTGTAGGATTATTGGTAGCCCAGAACGGTCATTATGAACACTCTCAGTAGGCACAGCCGATCTCATGAAGATGGTAGCAACTTAATCTGGATGAAAACATCTTACATCACTGAAATATGTTGTATTCTGTATTCAAATAGAAGCCTTCAAGTATCTGCCTATCTCAGTCCTCTGGATCAGGGCTTCCAAAGGTTGTAGAGAGGCACTGGCCTGGCCATGTCTTCAGCAGTCTCTGGGGCGAAGCCCAGTGAGGTTCAGATTGTTGAAAGGTCTTGTCCAGCCCCTCATGATGGGTCCTTGGTTTCTTTCTGTCAACACAGGATTACCTCTAACAGATTTTTTTTTTCCTCTTTAGGATCATCTGATAGTATCTCTATCCCCTTTCTCAACCTGACCTGAATGAAAGCTTCCTGAAGGAGGGAAGGGGCTGTGAGTGTTTCTTTTTGACTCTCAATTGGCATGCCTTCAAATATATGTTGAATAAATACATGAACGGCTGGATTGCATGATTATCTGGCAGTCATTGGCGTATTGCATTTTCAAAAGGCTCTTTCTTTATGGGTTTGTATTTTGTCTTTCCCAACTGTATTATATAACTTCATGGGGCAAGAAAAGTGTATATTTCCATGGCCATCTAGAAGAAAATTACTATGTGCACAAGAGCAGCGTAATTAAATAGAGATGTAATTTTTTCAAATTATTAAGTGCTTGTTTTTAAGCTCCTCTGAGATCAGCTAAAAACATCCCTCAAATCTGTTTTACAAGGATGAAAACTTGAGTATGATTGCTTAATGTTTTAATTTGTTTTAAATTAATGTATGCTCTACAATTTCTACTTGCTGAAATTGGCTTCAGCTTTATTACATTTATTCATTTTCTAGGGAAAGTTAATCATAATAATATTCTTGTTTATTTCTTTTAAATTATATTTGTACTTATTTTTCAATACATGAGTATTTTATCAAACCATAAAGCTAGTTTTGCAATGTTTCATGAACTCACAGAAGCCAAACTATTCCAGTACAAAGCCAATAACCACCGCTTCCCAGGACACTTGCTTTGAGATGGTGGGCTTCCATTACTCTGCATCTGGGCATTAAACTGGTTATCCAACTGGGGTTTCCCCTTTAGGTAGAAGCCTTGCTGCTTGTGTGGCCTCTGACCGTCCACATGGAGTTAGGACCTCCACATTTTCCAGTGACTGATTCTGAGTGAGAAGAGCAGTGACTGAGAATAAATAAGACCGCTTCCCTGGTAGCAAGATGGCATCCTCAGACTACAGTGTTAGGTGCCTAAGCCAGCCCCCATCCAACCTTTCTCAAAGTGTCCAATTGGAAGAGTTTGAAATGGATTATGAACTCATGAGTTCTGGTCTATCTCCACCTTCCACCTGCCTCTGTATGTTCAGCCACCGGGCCCCAGGTGGAGGGAGGGACACTTCGGAAAGCTGGATCTGATCTCTTGGCCCTGTTTCATCACTCTGAGACTTCCCCACATGCCTAGATTGAGATGGCAAACCCTGGAGCTGCCATGTCCCACCTGCAGTAGCCCTGTTCATTCTTCCAATGGCTGGACCCCAATTATCACAGTGGTCTCCTTACCCTAACCCTGGGTGCTCACTTCTCCTCCCAGACTTTCCACTGCCTTCTCTCCAGGTGTGTCCTCCTCAAATGCCACATTTTCTTCCTCTGAAATTCTGTCTCTGATCTCCACTGGGCTCTATTATTTTTCAAGCCCTCCAGAGCTGTCTGGAGTAGATTCCTGTAAATTCCTTCTCTCCTGAGCAAAACACGAGATCCAGAAGGGTAAAGGGATTCTTCCATTGTCTTCCCAGGACAGTGCCTGCCCAGAGCTGGCCAGCAGTGTGCAATGATGAAACTCAGCCATTGTGCCATGATAGCCCTCCTAAGACTCCCTAATGTCTCCCCAGAAAACAGTAATGATGTCAGCATTTATGGCCACTGGTAAAGTGCTTGTGGCCAAAACAACTCCGGAAGTCTCAGAGGCATCTTATTTCTGATGTGGATCACACCTGGTAAGACCAGGAATCTGGTAAAAGATGTTTAGGGTTGAGTAGGAACTCACTAGAGGGGACAGAACCTGGCTTCCAGCCCAAGCTTATCTTTTCCAGAGACCTTCACTTCTCTGTGCTGTCCTGAGAAATGAGTTCAAGTGTTCTGTTCAGGGAAAGTTATTTGTGAGTATCTACTCGGACACTAAATTCTCATTTCATGGGAACTCATATTCTCCTTCCCACTGGATCTTGTTGCATTTTCTCTTCAGGCCAAGGGATGTTGCCACCAGCTACAGAGTGGGGCTTGCAGGCCCAAGGCTTTCCTGATTTTTTAAAATCTTTGTATGTGCTTTTGTGTATACATTTATAGTGGGGGGGGCAGGCAGGTATCCATGTATCATAGCTTAAGACTAGAGATCAGGTATTGGTCCTTACCTTCTGCATTGTTTGAGAGAAAGTTTCTTATTATTCAACACTGTGTGCACTGGACCAACAAGCCTATGGGCTTTCTATGGTTCTCCTGTCTCCACCTCCTATCTTTCTAAAGGACACTGAGATTACAGATGTGTTCTCTTAGATCAATTGCGTTATAGGTGTGCTGTGAGGATTTGAACTCAGACCCTCATACTTGTGTATGAGGCAAGAAAAAGTTCCGTTTCAGCCTAGTTTCTTTATTTTAGAACTTGTATCAGTTTCTGCCAATGTCAATAACTCCTTTCTGTACAATGACGCCGCCTTGGTATTGTAGGGCATCCATCCTTGGATCTTCCACATCATCCCTCACTGTCTCAGTTGGTAGCACCTCACTTTATGAGCTTCCACTTTACAGGAGAAGAAAGGGAATTTTCTAGGTCTGTTCAGCTCATCTTGGAGCCAGGAGAAGGCTGAGCCACTCTGTAATTTTGAAATCAGTCAAACGGCAGGCAGTGATTGCAGCAGCATCAATAACAATGACAGTTGTGTTTCCAGTGATGCATTGTTCATGAGAAGGAATACTCATAAGCGTGGCTAGATCAGCCCCTTGTAGGAGAGAATTTGCAATTACTAAAGCATTAACACGAGGACGTTGTTAAATATATGATGAGAAGTCACTTCAGTGGTGACCTCAGGGATCTATTCATGACCATATCAAGATGGCCATGCTAGGGTATTAAGAAGTGGCAGGAGGGGAGAGAGAGAGAGAACAAATTTATAAGGCATCACTCCTCATTTATCCTTTCAAAAATCAGTGCTGAAGTGATTTTCTGTGGCTTCCTGGAGTTTTTATGTATATAGTATATCCAGACAGTTGCTGGTGCTGACACTTCCACTTTTAGGCAGTGGGGACATATTCTACAAACTCCATTCTACAGCACCACGTCCTCACCCAACCACGTACCCTGGGCACCTGCCAACATCAGTCTGTTTAGACCTGACCCATTCTGCCAATGACTACCTTGTGTTCTGTTTGTTTTTGCTTTCATTCCACAGATGTTTAATGCTTGTTCTATGCCAGACACTATGCTGAGGAGAGTTTCACTCAGCTTCATATGCTGCTGTTTTCTTTATGAGTCCTCAACTGATAGATGTCTCTTTCCATTTCTTTATTTTTTTGTAGTTAAAAAAAAAAAGCTGCAGTATACAATTTTGCATATGCAGTTAGTCCACTAAAGCCATGATTCCATCTCTGAATTCAACCAACCATGGATTGAAAGTGAATTGAATGTTGCATCTCCTTCAGTTCAACCAACCATGAATTGAAAATGGTGAACAAAGATTGCATCTGGATTGAACGTGCATAGACTTTTCTTGTTACTGTTGGATAAATAATACAGCAAAATAGAAATTTACATAGCATTTCTCTTCTTTTGGTTCACTACAAGTAATACAAAGATGATTAAAAGTGGGCTGTCTGCAAACACTACATACCATCTTACATAAAGAAACGAAACATGACAGATTTGGGGTCTGCAAGAATGCTGGCACAAACTGCTGGAATAGTCCATATCTCATTCTGCCAAAAAACAACCCCAGGTTGGCTAAGAATGCACACCATTGAAGTTTTGATGGGTATATTTTTTGAATCACCTTAAATATTAGACTGAAACAAAGAAGGGCTTCGTCTTGGGCAGAACAATGCTACAGATAGTCTTTGGAGCTCCAATGCTTATCAATAAACTGGAAAATTGGGTAAGGCACACATTCACATTTATTAGTTGTTCCAAACAACCCACACATTAACTGACCTTACTTGGAGGACATGTGGGTGTTTTTTTTTTTTTAATGTGCTATGAATAGATGAATTAGGGCACAATGAGTCTACAGCACCATTGACATTGAATAGGTGATAAGACCGAAGACCAGAGCAATTGAAGACATGCTTGAAGCCTCATTGCATAGCGACTCTGAACCTGCAGTCCAGCAGTTTTCATAAGAGGTTGGGGATACCAGAGCAGGAAGCTTGGAAGGATAGACTTGCATGTTTACCAGCCAATGGTGGACAATTCTAGAAAATAAGTTGGAAAAGTGGGACAAAGAAATGATTTCTAAACTTTCCAAAGTCAGCCCTGGCCACATGGAGCTGCATTATGCACCCTGTTGTTTAAGACAAATAAATCTACGTTCCTAAATTGCATGCCTTTGTCTGCATTATAGGGATTACACATCCTCCCCATCTGCTCCACAAGCATCCATTGTGCCGGCCCTCTGGCTTAGCAGTACCAATTATTTTGACAAACTGCCTGTGCTTACATGCCCTGCCTGGCTTTGAACTCACTCACCTTATACTGGGAGAAAGAAAGGCTTTTGAAAAAATATATTTCCAGAATGAAAATAACCCTGAGTGGTAATCTGTAAGTGGGGGTGAGCTCAGACCACAGGCAAGCTGGATGTGGGAGGAGATGGAAGGGGGTCCTTCTGCTTCTAAACTGCACAGACAGCGAGAGACCTCCTTCACTCTCTGAACATCTGCCTCTCCACTCACTTGACTCCGGGACTTTGGCAGCATACCCACATCTCTGGCCCTACACACATGGTACCAATAATGAGGGCTCAAGAATGCTTCTTTTACAATGTATTATCCAATGGGAAATTGACATGACATCTATTAGTGGACATTAGCCATAGTCCTGGAAATCGCTAAATTCTCAAAATAGTTTGTAATAGCCTTCTTAGGGAGCCATGGAGTTTTTGAATGGTAGTCAGAAAACTGCATGGAGCACTGGGAATACAAGAATCCATGTCTGCCTTAATCCTACTCTCAGATGTATCACATACAAGTCCTGCACATTTTAGAGCTGGGGTCAGGTGTGGCCTGCCTGGTCAGCCACCTGCCCTTGGAAGGCACAAACCAGCTCTACTGTGCTTGATGACTCCATGTCAGTCTCATTGTATTGTTTGGTTTTAGTGACATTGCATACCAATTATGGCACTGTTTCCCTTCAGTTTTGCCTCTACACAATTGTTCACTTTACATGATCAGATTTGAAGCTCCCTTCTGTATCCTCTCTCAGACTGTTTCTGACTTTGTGCTTGTGTACTATACACTGCCTTACTCTCCTGTCTCTTGGCCACAACAGGATGCCTGGTAGAGGCAAGGTAGATGAGGGATTTAATTTGGCTCCTGGTTTCGGACGGGTTTCAGGCCCCCATGATGGAAAGGACATGGTAGGCATTTCAGTGTGTGGTGTTGGGAGTGAGGGGTGGAAGATCTTCATATTATGGTGAATGAAGATGAAGAGAAAGTATGAGGAGCCAGAGGAAGGCTTAACCTTTAAATGTCCCTAGTGGCCAAATCCCATTGGCCAGGCTCTACCTCCGACAACTAAAGGCTCCAAAACCTCTAAAACAGTACTACAAGCAGGGGAAATAAAGCATTCAAAGTATGAGCCAGTCAGGTACATTTCCGATTAAGACCATAACCAACTATTTCATGCTTTTTATTCATAAGTATGTCTTACAGTGTACAAAACACACTCGTAATCAGAGGTGCATCACAGAATATGCTTCATTGCTCGGGGTGGGCACTGCATGTTTCTGCGCTTAGTGACTCTGCTTTAGAAAGCATCAGCCTAGAGTTTCAGAGCTAGAAAAGGCCTTAACAGCTTAGCCTTTTCTTGTCTAACTTGGCTGGGATATGGCACTGCCTTGGGCTCAGAGGTTCTGGGTGCAGCCCAGGCTCCTCTCTGAGAAAGGCTTTGTATCGTTCTGGTGCTTTCATCCCTAGACCATGCTTGGAAGAAACACCACTAATTTATTTTTCTCTGAGCTAGATCAGCAGACGCCAGAGAAGGAAGGGCCTTGTCTGAGTTCTCACTTGTACAAAGCAGCAGATGATAGAGTAACCCAGGCTTGGGACTCATGGTGTGGTGCAGGCTGCCTTCTTTTGCTGGGCTCAGTGACCCTGAGTATCCCCAGGCTGCCTGTCCATGCAGCCCCTGCCCTTTGCCCTTTGTTGTGCCCTCTGGCTTAGAACAGACAAGACTCAAAGAGGGTTAAATAGTGTTGCCGTCTCTGGCTTTTTAAAGGTTCTTTGGAAAACCTGAGGCTTAAGTCTACATGACTCCACCTTCTTCTGTCCTCCTTTGTACTTCTCCTGAAGACTGCTTTCACTGCTGGCTCCAGATAAGTTCTGGGACACATGGAAGCAATTTCAGCTGCTAGTCTCAGAAATGCAGGTTCAGATGGTCTCATCTTTTCAACAGTCTTAAGGACTGTAAAAAATGAAAGGCTCAAGCTAGGAAGATGGCTTGGTCCATAAATGCTTACCATGTGTGATGGCCAGTGTTCTGTCAATGTGATACAAGCTAGAGTCATCTTGGAAATGCCCTTCAGGCCAGTGTTGTGTCAAAGTGACACAAGCTAGAGTCATCTTGGAAATGCCTCCATCAAGAAAATGCCCTTCTAGGTCTTTCTATTTCCCCGTTCTTCCATAAGATTCCCTGCACTCTACCCAAAGATTGGCTCCAATGCTCAGACTCTTTGATCACCTCCCACTGGGAGAGGGGTGAGCAGCCTTGCCAAGCCACAGAGGAAGACAATGCAGCCAGTCCTGATGAGACTTGATAAGCTAGGCTCAGATAGAAGGGTAGGAGGACCTCCCTTATCAGTGGACTAGGAAGGGAAGGGGCATGAGGGAGAAGATGGAGGGAGGATGGGACAGGGAGAAAATGGGGGAGGGGGTTACAGCTGGGATATAAAGTGAACAAATTGTTGTAATAAGTAAGTAAGTAAATAAATAAATAAGAAAATGCCCTTCACCAGATTGGCCTGTGGGCAAGCCTGTGATACCTTTTCTTGATTGATGACTGATGTGGGAGGACTTACATTGGGTGGTGTCATCTCTGGGTTAGTGATCCTGGCTTCTATAAGAAGGCAGACGCAGACTGAGCTAGCCATGAAGAGCAAGCCAGTAAGCAGCACTCCTCCACGGTCTCTGGATCAGCTTCAGCCTCCAGGTGTCTCCCTTCCTTAAGTCCCTGCCTTAATTGTCTTTGATGATAAACTGGGATATGGATGTATAAGTGAAATAAACCCTTTCCTCCCCCAGGTTTCTTATGGTCACAGTGTTTTGGCATAGATATAGAAACTGTAACCAAGATATCTTACAATGCCAAGCACCTAAGTTTGATCATTAGTATCCCTACTAAAATAAAAAAATAATATATCTGGGAGCAGTGACAGAGACAGCAGGAACCCCATGGTTCACTGGACAGCTAGCCTAATCTACTCTGGCAAACTTGAAGCCATTCAGAGACACAGTTACTCTCTCTCTCTCTCTCTCTCTCTCTCACACACACACACACACACACACACTCACACACACACAGTGGTGGGGAGAAGAAGACAGGGAGGGGCTGAAGTGCCCAGTCCAGAATATGAGTCTATACCCATTCTATCACACTTCTCCAGCAGCAGGGGCTTGGGAAAGGGTGTCTGCATTCGTACAGAGAGGGATCTACACTGAAAAGAGGGGTTTGCTGTATACACAGGAGAGTTAAGCCCCTGGATCAGCACTGGACTGGTCACCAAGATAGATTTAAAGTCCCAGGGTGAGTGGAGGCCAGCTTTCACATTGAGGAGCAGACTTGGGCCTGTTTGGAGCCAGGCTCAGAGAGATTCATCAACTGAATCAGGTAGCTAGGGAATGATGGCAGGACCTTCTTGTGTTGCAAGCTGGAGGCAGGTCATATGATAAAATGTGAGTTGAGAGTTTATGAGGCAGTTTTGAAGAGTGACCATGACTTGCTAAGGAAGGGAACAACAATATGCTCTTAACCTGGGAGGGAGAACACTGTTGGAGAAGCCTGTCTAAAGGGTAGGGAAGAGGAATACAGATCACAAACCTGGTCTTCCAGAGCCCTTCCCAGGGCTTTGAACACCCCCTCTGTCTTGCCCAAACACCCAGCCCTCAATTCCCAGCCAGCTTTTACACTCACAGCCCACCATCATTTCCTACCCATCTCATACACTCTGAACAAGTTAACCTTGAAAATGACGTTCAGATTCAAAGCCACCAGTAAGATGAAGTCATGGGAAAGCTGAGACGCCAGCAACCAAAGGGTGGGCCTGGTCCCCCTAGGCTCCAACAAGACCTCCCCCTCCCCTTTTCTCTGCACTTGAAGGCACCCTTCTTTCTCTGGGTACAATACAGTGAATACGGCTGGAATTCCAAGCTGGGTGGGATATTCTTGCATTGTATAGACCACAATGAGCAGTGTTCTGCAGACCACAGGCCTCACAGCATGGGAGTGTATGTGGCTAAAGATATGCTGTTGGGAAGGGGCAGGGGTTCCAAGGCCCTCTCAAAAAACAGTTCCACAGACTTTGTCAGTCCTCAGAGCAGGTCCTCAGAGAATGTGCCCCTGGCTGAGCTGCTGGGACCAGGCCACTTCTTGGCAAGGTCCCAAACATGGAATGCTTATGGGTTCTGGGAGGGCTTAGTTATGGCTGAAGGCTGAGTGAGACATGACCCCAAACAGGAGGCTCACTTTCACATTAACACAGCTTTGAGGTTCAGTTTCTACGTAAAAGAGCGGGCTTCAACACGTCAAATTCTCTTTCATCTTTTTAGGCTTTTCTATCTAGGACTTGCTGTAAACTACACAATGTGTAGACCAAAAAAAAAAAAAAAAAAAAACAAAGATTTAAGGAGCCTTTGGCAAACAGCAGGGAAAAGTGCTGTCAGAGATGCAGAAATGAAACTTTCTCTCTTTTTCACACTCTCTTGAGGTGTTATCATGGTTTTTTATTTCCTATTTAAATGTTGTCTAAGTAAAGAAAAATTAAAATTTTGCACAGCCCGCAGAAGTGCTATTCTCCATCTTTGATGACAATTTCAAAAGCAAAATAAGAGTCTGTTACTCATGCACAAGCCCTCAGATCACACGATGTCTGTTTCAGGTTACTCTGTGGGTGTGCCTTTTAAAATATATATTTTATATGTGCTTATTTTATTTTTATTACATATTTATTATTATCTTTATGGGTGTTTAGCCTAGATGGCATATCAGAGCACAGGGTCTATGCCTGCAGACCACTGAGGCCAAAAAAGGGAACAGGATTTTTTTGTGTGTGGCTGGAATTACAGATGGTGTGAACTGCCACGGGGGTGTTGGGACTTGAACCCACCCGCATCCTGTAGAAAACAGTTGATGCTCTTACTCACTGGGCCATTTATCCAGCTCCCATGCCTATGTCTTTTGATTGGATTATCTGGAGGAAAGCAAAGATTTTGGATTTGGAGGATAGCTGTGTTCGCCTCCCATGATGTGGACACTCTCGTCTCCCTTCCACTTACTGGTCAGGGAGGAAGGTCTGGTGGGAAAGAGCTGGGCGTTACCCATCAGTCCCTCTTCCTCTAGTACAGCAGTTCTCAGCTTGTAAGTCACGACCCCTTTGGGGAGGGGGTTGTCACACATCAGATCTCCTGCATATCAGATATTTACATTACAATTTATAACAGTAACAAAATTACAGTTATGGGGGTCAGCACAGCATGAGTGGTTGTATTTAAGGTGCACAGCATTAGGAAGGTTGAGATTCACTGGATAGGCTGTTGTCTTCTGAACGGGTAGGCAAATAGCAGGATAAGAAAGGGTGTTGCAAGCCCGTCTGTGGATCTTATGATGTCACTGCCTTCTCAAGTGTTATTTTAGTTTTTAACTACTATGAAAATATACTTGATAATAAAACATTTTTTTTAAAAATATCTACTTTGATATGTAGATGCCATTTCTTCTTTACATTTTACAACTTATTCATTGTATATCCTGATTTCAGCCCCCTCCCTCATCTCCTCCCAGTCCAAGCCTCCCTCCCTCTTCCCCCCACCATCCCTTTCTCCTAGTCCACTAAAAGGGGGAGTTCTCCTTCCCTGCCATATGCCCCTAGCTTATCAAGTCTCATCAGTACTGCCAGGATCCTCTTTCTCTGTGGCCTGGCAAGGCTGCATCACCAAGAGGGAAATAATTAAAGAGTAGGCAACTGAGTTCATGACAGAGGCAGCCCTGCTCCCTTACTAGGGAACACACATGGAGACTGGGCTGCCTATTGGCTACATCTGAGCAGGGACTACATCTAGGTCCTCTCTCTCCATACATGGTTCTTGGATAGTGTATCAGTCTCTGCAGGACTCCCTAGGGTCAGATTTTTTTAGCTTTGTTGGTCTCCTTGTGGGGCTCCTATCCCCTCCATGTCCTTCTATACCCGCCCCTTCTTCTATAAGACTCCCTGCGCTCTCTCCAAAGTTTGGCTGTGAGTCTCAGCATCTGCTTTGATCCCCTATTGGGTGGATCCTTTCAGAGGACCCTGTATAGTAGGCTCCCATCCTGTTCCCTCTCTTCCACTGCTTCTGGTGTCTATCCTGTTTGCCATATTGAATGAGATTTAATAATCCTCCCTAAGGTCCTCCTTGTTGTTTAGCTTCTTTAGGTCTGTAGATTTTAGTATGGTTATCCTCTATTATATGGCTAATATCGGCTTTATAAGTGACTATATAGAAACACAAACCATGCCTGTATTTTTGCTTCTGAGATACCTCACTCAGGATGATCTCTTCCAGTTCTATCCATTTGCCTGCAAATTTCATGATTTCCTTGTTTTTAGTAGCTGAGTAGTAGTCTATTGTGTAAATGTGCCACAATTTCTATAGCCATTCTTCTGTTGGGAGACATCTAATTTTTTTTTCCAGATTCTGGTCATTACAAATAAAGCTGCTATGAACATAGTTGAGCAAATGTCCTTGTTGAATGGTAGAGCATCTTTTGGGTATATGCCCAGGAGTGGTATAGCTAGATATTGAGGTAACACTATTCTCAATTGGGAATAGATGCCATTTCTTAGTACCTGTGGCAAGTCAGAATATCAAGGCATCCTGAGGGCAGAACAAAGCTGCTCAGTTTGTGATAGCCAAGAAAGAGAGAGGGAGAAGGCAGATAAGCAAGAAAACAAATACACATTTGAAAAGCTTGCCAGTTTTCTCTGCATAGGCCTTACCTCACTTCAGCAAAGCTCCACCTCCTGATAACGTCATCAAGCTTTGAATCTATCAGTGGCCCCATTGGTTAGGTCAGAGGCTTCACAGTTAATTCAAAATTAATTTCTCCTCTGAGTGTTGCACTAGGACACAGCCTTCAGCATGGGAGTTTGAGTTTCTCAGTGCACAAGAGTAACACATGTTGTGTGTTAAGAGAACTGTGGTCCTAAGGGTCACAGTGCTCCAACCTTAGCTGGCAGCTCACCTCCGTTTTCTCAGCCTCAACTTGTGCTCAGAGACCCTTCAGCCCTTACTCCTGTCTTAGCTGAGAAATATATGAATAGACAGCAAACAGGAAAAGGCTGAACACTGGGTACATCTATATTTACACACTTGTTCTCCTGTCCCACCAGGACACAAATTTACAGATAAAATTACTAATAATTCAAGATAGTGATAGAAGTGTTTTGTGCCAAGTTTGAGGCTCCTATGAGTATGAAGCCTCACGCTACCACCTACACCTCAAACCCTGGGAGCCAGGCCTTTCTGCTGCTTCCATCACCTTTCACCTCTCTAGGACTTGGCCTATTCTGCTGGAACTAGACCCTCCACATGGATGAATAAATCCAGGACATATATCCACCTGTTACTAGGCAACCACAACAGAGTGTTTTGTACCCTCTTATTACCAGTTTCTGCATCTGGAAAGTAAGACTCTTCTAGAAAGTACTTATTGTTGTCATAAATATAACATTAAATTACACCAGTGAAGCATATGGCATGCAACAGAATGCTTATTTTAACAATCACAGCATTATCTTTCCAGGTGGGAAGAAGATAAAAGGAAAGGGCTGTGGGCTGGGCAAAAGTTGGCTCCAAATATCTGTTTTAGAGACAGAAATGATGGCACATACCTGTAACCCCAGATACTTTGGAGGCTGAGGTAGGAGGGTTACAAAATCACAGACAGCCTTGGCAAATTAGTGAGCCTCTACCCCAAAATGCAATTTAGAAAGCCTGGAAATTTAGCTCAATAGACAACTACTTGCATAACATGGATGAGCCTCATGAATCACTATTAACAGGCAGGTGCGTGCACGCACACACACATATACAAACCTGGTTTGAAACAGAGTCAGAGCTGTTATGGTCCCAGATCCTAGGAGTGGTCTTTAATGCTAGACAGGAGCTCACATACAGATCAAGAAACTGGAAAGTCATGCCTGAGGAGCCGGATGTAGCACTCCAAGCTATTTCACTAGCACCATGTCTCTATGTGCGCTTCCCACCATGATGTTGAAGTACTAACTTCTGAAACTGTAAAGAAGTCCCTTTACTTACAAAAGGATATTCTTACAAAAGGATATTTTCCTTTCTAAGAGCTACCTTGGTCATGTTGTGTCTTCACAGCAATAGAACAGTAGCTGCGACAGCCTAGTCTGGTTTCCTGTGAACAGAGGTCAGTTTCAGACCAACCCAAACCCTAAGAGAGAGCACAGTCCGTGGATTTCCACAAAGGGCCAGACCAGTACAGGGAAGGGTGAGAAGGGATCTTTTCTGGAGGTCTGTCCAGAGCAGGGCTTCACTTCTGCACCTCTGTCGGGATGATTCCTGGTGGAAGAGGGCCCTCTGGTGGACAGTAGGAGAAATGGTCCCAAGAAAGGGCTGTGACCTTTTCCTGGGCTGTGTGATCAGATCCATGGTCTCCCTGAAGCAGTGCTTTCTGGTGTGTAGTGGGGAAAGGGACAGACCCTAGCACACCGTGGAAGGAAGATCAAACACTTTAAGACCCAGTGTCCTCCCACCCAGAGCCTTTTCTAGAAACCCCTTTTATCTCGACCCCTACACTTTCTGTTGTGGAGGTCGGGTTCTCTGGCAGTAGTACGTGGGCTCCGGACTCTCTGGTTTTTTTCCCCACACACACAGCAGAGCGCTTCTCACAACGGACACGTTTCCAAAGATGAGGCATTTGGTGAATGGCTGCCCCTAGGAGTTGCCAGCTGTTTACTTTCTGAACATTGCCACCCTCACTTGCTTTTTATGGCATTAATTGCTCTGTATGCCTGCATATGCCTGCCCCTTTACAGGCCGTTTCTGCTCAGTATCTGTGCTGAGAGGGAGTCATTGCCAGGCACAACCACCAGCTATAACCGCCGCCCAACCACAGCTCACTCAACATGATGCCAGCTCAATGATCTGAGAGTGGCCACTTGCAGGCTATGGCAGCCAGTGGCTTATGAAACTTACATGATAGATAAAGCAGCCGGTAAACTTCTCCTCCTCATGGATCTATCAGGGTCTCGGCAATAGGCAGCTTAAACACCAATGTCTAAGGATGGGGTACACCAGAGAGTAAAGCAGCTTGGTAACAATTCTGATCTTGGGTGGTTAATTCTGTATGTCCATTACGTTGGGCCGTGGCTCAGAGATCTGTGGTCAAACATTATTTTGAAAACTTCCCTGAGGAGTTTGCAAAAGACATCACCACTTAGGCCCAGGACTTTTGAACAACACGCACTGCTCTCCTGCTCTCCTTCAAATAATTGGACTCATCCAGTCAGTTGAAGTCTGAATGAAGCAACAGACTGACCTTCCCTAAGCAGGTAACACCTCAGTCTGATGGTCCCTGGACTTGAACGTTAGCTTCTTTAAAGTTTTTAGCCTGGTGGCACGCACGCGCGCGCGCGCGCGCGCACGCACGCACGCACACACACACACACACACACACACACAAACACAGAGAGACTGATCCTTCAATGGGAAGATGGGCTACAGGCATTGAAGCAGAAAATGCTCTCATCTTCTTGGGTGACCTTCCCGTGACCACCAGGAGGTCCCCGGGCTCCCTCTGCTGGACAGAAAGAAAACCTTCACTTTTCTGATCTTGGCTGGCCCAGGAACCAAGCACCACTTGCCCCTTCTACCACATTTGAGCCTCCTTCAGTGCATCTGCCTCTGGAGCTTCTCGTATGAGCTGTGTAGACGTAAGAAGGGGGATCATCTCTGGGTTCCTCATCTCTGGAGCCCAGAGAGAAGAGAGATGAGATGTGGGAAGGTGGAAGATGGAACCGGGGCTGCAAGAGAATGTTGCTCAATTTACGAGACACATCGGATGGCTTCTACTGAGGAACCCTTCAACTGAGGAACAGACCATTCTAGGGACCCTGGAAAGCTCTTCAAGAAAACATAAAAGGGGGGCTACAGTGGTTCTCCAGGCCATCTGGAGATGACACAAGGAACAGGAAAAGGCTGCATCCGTGGGCAAGGTGAACCCGTAATATTGATCGCCACCCCAAACATACCCCTTCCTGTTGCTTAGAATGGGATCACCTCCCACCCGAGCTTCTGTTTTCTGCTTGTCAGTGGTCTTATAGCTTCCTTATGGTAGGTGGACAAGCTCGGCTGCCAGGATGCCTGCTGCAGGAGAAAAGGTCCGCCCTCCCAGTGTAGTGACTCACAGTGCAGCTATGACATGGCCTTATGACTTACCCAGGGAGGCTCTGCAATGGCACTCAGTGCTCACTGTGCCCCTCGAGTAGACAGATGCATGTCACTGCCACTCGGCAGAAAGGCACGGGACTCTCAGCCATCTGGGTGGACTGACATTTTGCATAAAGGTGTGTGCATAATTTAAAACAGATATCCAAATCTGATAATGTGAATTATATTACCTTGTATGTTATATATGTGCATATATGTAATGTGAATGATATACATTTAAGACATACAAGTAAATCACTATCAAAAAGAATAGCTTTGTGTTCATGTGTATTATACATAAGCATGTGTATGGATTAGTATGTATGTTTACAATTTAAGGCACGCATGTGTATTTACATATGTATTACATATATGTAAATATGTTGTATATATGTCCCACCCTAAATCAAAACCTGAAGCTTCTTGGCTTCCTTATATAGGATTACATAGCTCTTGCCTCCTGTAAACTGTCAACCTTCTCTAGATGACTTAAGCAATGCCTCACACAATGTGAAGGTTTGAAAATGGGTTGCGTGGAGTATTACTTAGAAAAGGACAAGGAAAAGGTCTGCGCATGTTTGGTATGGCTGTAATTCCTCCCCAAATTCTCTCAGTGTGTGGTCGTTGGATGTGCCCTGCAGCAGCTGTGCTCATCGAGAGCCGCCTGGATTCAGTGAACAGTCTCTGCTTGTGAAGTTGCCACACAGCTGCAGCTACTCAGGTGGGATAGATCTTAGCCTCCTCCCACCCCATCTCTGCCCAACTTAAAAAACCATCGAGAGGGAAACAGACATAGAATCAAAAGATTGGAGTTATATCTATTTTTCTTTCTTTCTTTCAGATTACTTAACTGGTATACCTTGGCTTCATCTGGGTTGGGGTGACCTTGTCCTTTCTTGGTAGAGCCCCATGGAGATGAAAGACTTGAGATCATTAGCTAATGCAGGACAGGTGGTACTTGAACCCCAACTACAAGCAGCAAAACCCTCATCTGGGCCCTAAACACAGGAATCAAGAGAGATATGGTCATCCCAGCCATTGGGTGATTCAGTGGCAGAGTCCTGGCCTACTTATCCTCAAGGCACCCTTGTTTGTGGGGGAAGCAGTTGTGAAAATAGGCATTAACACAGCGGGACTGCGCAAGGTACTATAAACCCTAGAAGGGCTATCACCTGGAAGGTGGAAATGGTTCTGCTCCTGAGAGTGAGGCAAATGTCTGAGAGACTCTGGTGGATATTATACTGAAAGTCCCTGAGAAGAACTGGACATGAACACTTGGGGAGGGGACAGAAATGTGGTGTGGACACTCTCTGCAGGAATTATTGTCATCCATTATCTGATGGGCTATAGATAGAATTCTATTTCTAGGCCTGTCTTTTCTAGCAGACTGATACATTTTTCTCTTTGGGTAAAAGTGGTCCAGAGTCCTTTCCAGACCCTGGTGCTCCTCTCTTTCCTTAAAATGAACAAATTGAATCAAACAGCTTCAAGGTCCTGTTTCATTCCAGAAGGCCACACAATTACAAATTCAATAATGTCATATGAGGAGGCTCTGAGTAGGGACGGGCCTCCTGACAATGCCCTTTAAATGTCACCTCATCAAGATGTCCTCAGTTATCAATTTAATGGTTTTCTTACTTTCTTGCTTAATAAAAAAGGGGACATTAAATCTAACCTCAAACTCTGAGATAACCAATTTGTTAAAGCAATTTAGGAAAATGATTTATTAGTGAACATAATGCTGAAGCTAGATCCCTGATGGATTTATCTTGAGATAAATCTATAATAATGAGGCCCCAAAATGTGCTGAGCACCTACTGTGTGTCAGAAATAGTCAAGGCACAAGGGGCACCCTAAGGGTGTGGCTTCTATTGTCAGAGAACTCACCATTCAGAAGAAAAAAGAAATAAGCAGAATAATAAGATGCAGGCTCTTAGGGGAATTGGTTAAAAGAAGTGATCGATAATCCAGGCCGAGACTGCACAGACAGCTTCATGATGGACCAAGCTGAGTGGTAGGTAGGAAGATTGCAGTTTAGAGGATGCTAGATGGAGGGATGAGCCATTCTTGAGCTGTGGTCATTGATAATCAGCCATGACTCATGCTGACTTATTGTTTTCTCCATTGCACAGGGCAGGACAGGGAAGAGAAAGTCCTTTGAGTGACACTGAGCATCACTTAGACCCTCTGCAGTATATGTAGACGACCTGTAAATACAAGAACCTGGGCTTTCTAGAGCAGTCTGAGTTCTTGCTGAGGGCACAGGCTGCAGGGTCACTGATGTCTGCAGCTAAGAAATATAGAGGTAGATGTTGAGGTCCAGGAGAGCGTGGGGGAGAGAGATTACTTAAATAATCTAAGAAGAAATAAGAAGTCCATTTGAAGGGCTTAACGGCAACCTAGCACAGAAAAGGAAGAGTGAACCTGTGAAGAAGAATCTAGTACAGAACTGAAACACAGGGAGAGAACAAGGATTGGAAGGGGAGAAAGCAGGAATCCTGTTGAAGAATACTGATCAGCCACCTACAGTAAACTAAAGGGCAGAGGCACTGTATACAAAGAAACGTTAATACAGATAAGACAGATTTCCCACTAGAAACAATGAAAACAAAAAGCTGGACGGTATCTTTAAATGCCCAAGAATAAACATAAGTTTGCTTCTATGCTGCTGTGGTAAAACACTGACCAAAACCTACTTGGGGAGGAAAAGGTCTATTTGGCTTACAAGTTAGAGCCCATCATCTAGGGAAACAAGACAAGAACAGGATCCTCAAGGCAGGATCCTGAAGTCAGGAGCTGAAGCTGTGACCATGGAGGAATACTGCTCACTGGCTTGCTCAATGTCTTTCTTGTACAGCGCAGGGCCACCAGATTAGGAATGACTCTGACCACAGTGCTCTGGGATCTTCTACATCAACAAGCTTCTACATTAACAAGATATTAAGAAAATATCTCACCCTTTTTCCCACAAGACTCCCTCTGCTTCACCCAGGGTTTGTCTATAAGTCTCAGCCTCTGTTTCAATCTACTGCTGGTTGGAGCCTCTCAGGAGACAGATATGCTAGACTCTTGTCTGCAGCCATAACACGGTATCATTAACAGTGTCAGGGGTTTGCTCTCTCCCATGGTATGGGTCTCAGGTTGGGCCAGGCATTGGGTTGGATATTCCCTCGGTCTCTACTCTATCTTTATCCCTTAACATCTTGTAGGCAGAATAAATTTTGGGTCACAGTTTTTGTGATAGGTCCTCTTCAGTCTCCATGACCCCTAGAAGAGTATACGGACCTGGAGGGGACAGGCGCACCACAAGAAGATCAACAGAGCCAACTCCCCAAGGCCCAGAGGGGCTTGAAAAGATTGAAGCACCAACTAAAGACCATGCATGGACCAGACCTAGGCCCCCTACACAGATGTAGCTGATGGGCAGCTTGGGCTTCTTGTGGGTTCCCTAGTAAGGGAAGTAACATGGACTCTGTTGCCTGCTTTTTGATTACTTCCCCTGGTGGAGCTGCCTTGCCAGGTCATAGGGAAAGAGTATACTCTCAGTCATGATATGACTTGATGTGTTGGGGTAGGTTGGTGTCAGGGTGCTGGGGACTCCCCTTTTCTGAGGAGTAGGGGAGGAGGGATGGGGGAAGAGGGAGAGATGGTGGGAAGGGGAGGAGAGGAAGAAAGGGGCTACAATCTGTATATAAAGTGAATAAGTAAATAAATACTTATTTTTAAAAAATAAGAAAATACTTCATAGCTAACCACAAGCCAAATCTTATCGAGACAATTCTTCAGTTGAATTTTGTTCTTCCAAGGTTTTTTACAAGTTGACAGCTGAAACTAACTATGACAATCACAAATTAATAATACACATTAAATTCATCAAATGTGATTTCTAATTAGAAGCAAGACAACGGCATTTTCAGGTAGCTAAAAGCTGAGAGAATTTGTATCCAGCAGACATGCAGTTCTTCCATTTATAAGTAGAGGATCCATAAAATAGCCTAAGTCTACAAGCAGGATGGGAAAATGGCAAAAGAAGATGTGAGCAAATACAAAATTACATAGTACTTAGTGGTTTATATAGACATGAACACATATGCATAGACCTAGCTATTGACAGAGACATTTTATATAGTCCAAATACTTCTAAAAACCAAAATGACAGTAAAACACAAATATTATAAGGTAATATTCATGAAATCACACCCTTTAATGCCATTTGAAGGTAGATTATAATGTGCTGGTTTTATATTGCAAAAAAAAAAACCTTCAAGAAGTAGATATTAAAAGACAATAATAGTAAAATGCTACTTTTGTTTTTAATTAGCTTTCTAAATATTTTAAAAATTATTATTCTCGGGGAGGCAGAGGCAGGCAGATTGCTGTTAGTTTCAGGCCAGCCTGATCAACAAAGCCAGTACAGAACAGCCAAGGCTACACAGAGAAACCCTGTCTTGAGAAAAAAAAAACCTAAAAATCATCATTATTTTGTGTGTATGCATGTTCTGCCTGCATGTATATCGGAGTACCACATGCACGCCTGGCATCTGAAGGCAGTCAGAAGATAGCCTTTGATCCCTGGATAGTTGTGAACTGCCATGTGGGTACTGGGAAGAGAACTTGGGTCCTCTGTGAGAGTAGTCAGTTCTCTTGACCACTGAGACATCTCACCAACCCAGAATGTAAAAAGAATTTAATAAAGTTATTTCACCTTTGACTATTTGTAATTAAAAAAAAAACTTTTTTTATTTCTTACCTATCTGAAGGATCTGACTCTACCTTCTCCTTTGAGCTAGCAGCCTTATTATTTTATTTGCCTTGTGTCTTTGCTTCTTTTCCTGTTGCTGTGATAAACACCTTGACAAAAGAAAGAGGGTTTATTTGGCTCCCTCTCTGAGCACAGTTTTTATGATAGGGAAGGAAAGGCAAAGATAGTCGAAAGCAGATGGCAAATTTAAGATACAGCTATAGTTGTGTTAACGTTGGGAAAAGCACTTCAAGACAGAAATAGGAGGGGGAGGAAGGATGGGAGACAGAGGGAAGGAGGAAGGGAAGGAGAGAAAGAGAAATTCTATGATGATAAGAGTGCCAATTTATCAAAAATATATAGTAGTACATTGCATTTAGGAATAAAGCTTCATTTACTCAGTGAATTTTTTTAAGGCACATAATGTTAAGAAGGAAATACGGTAAGAGGGTATAGGAAAAGAATTGGATGGGAGGGGATGGTGATGAATTCAATCACATTATATACATGTTTGAATTTTCAAAGAGTAAAGAGAATAGAGGTTAATAACAGAAAATAAAACTAAGGAACAAAGAAGAGGCACATTTACAATTGTATATGAAAATTATAATGATGATGTTGGAGAGATCAGCAAAACATGTAGACAGAAACCAGCTGGGCAAACCTGTGAAAACACCACCCCATCATCCTCCCGCTCTGCACTGTGACCTCTGCAGCAGGCAGTTGCTCTCCTTGGCTATGATGTTGAGACCCATCTCATGCAGTGCAGAATGGCTAGCAGCCCACCTGGCCCGGCCCACTAGATGTTAGCAGCACCTTTCCCCTGTCGTGACAATTTTTAAAAGGTGTCCAGACATTGCCAAATGTCTGGATGCATGGAGACAAGGGACTAGGCCAACCTTCGCATAGGAAAAGGCTGTGGAACCAGACCATGAACTGGGATCAGACAAGTCTAGACAAGTCCAGATAGGTTTGCGAAGTATTGAAAACAAACTCTTTAGGATGTTCTCTGAAAAAAAAAAAATCAGATATTAAGCCATCACAGTAAGATTTTGACATCCAAAACACAACAGATATTTATAAATCAGGCAATGCTTATCTAAGCAGCCATGGGTTTAATAGTTTACACTGAGTATGGGTGGGAAAATAAAGAAACTGTCAGGATGCTGGGGATGCAATGCCAGCAGGGAAATTTTCGGCTGTAATGCAAATATGAAAGAGATGGAAATTCAACAGCCCCAGCTTCCATGGTAAGAAATCCAAACCGCAGAACAAATGGAATAAAAATGCAACAATATTTCACTAAGGAAATTACACATCGTGGTGCCAGCTGTAATCCTGGAATTTGTGAGACAGAGGCAGGAAGATGAGGAGTTCAAGGGCATCCTCAGCTACGTAGTAAGTGTGAGGCTGGTGTGTCTCAAAAAGGCAAGACAACAGGAAAGTAAAATCAAATCAATAAGTAGGAAAAAGGATGAACCTGGGAAGGGCAAAGAACCCCAGGCTGTAGAATCCCCTGCTCTCTGGCCTCTGGCGTTCCACAGCAGCTTCCTGGGCAGCCTGGAACTGCCAAGGTATGTGTAGGAGGGTGCAGTGAAAACCTAGGCTTGCTGTTTTCTTGAGCCAAAAATTAGGCTTTCTGTGCCTTGTCTCCTCTGTAAATGGAGCCACAGCAGGATCCAGCCTGCAGAGTTACTGTAAAGATTAATTACGACAGTGTGGTAAGTGACCAGCCGGAAGTTCATGCTGTGCAGGGTGTGCACAGCTGGTTGCTGCTGAGGTTGCTCAAAGCAAGGGAAATGGTCATGAATTTCATACCCAGATATGCAGTCTCTTCCTTCCTCCTAGAACTCTGTCAGATCCTTTTTCTAGTCCATGACCAAGGCATGCAAGGTATATATGGTGTCTCTCTGTCTGTCTGTCTCTCTCTTGTCTCTCTTTCTCTGTCCCTCTCTGTCTCTCATGTCTCTGTGTCTGTCTCTTTGTCTCTCTCTCTCTCCCATCTCAGGCCATTCCTTGTGACCCAGTAATTAGGTGAACCATGGTAATTATGTCAATTCATTAAAAGCAGTATTGCTGGTGGCCTGCTGGTCAAATGCGACTTTAAGATTATCGTGAATATTATCATTGTACATGTAGCATTTACAACTTAAACCAATCACCGTCATTTGACAACCTTGCTGTTTCACTCTCAGATGGCACACACCTTCTCCAGAAGAGTCCCCAAGGCTACCCTGAACTCACTCATAGCCCCACATAGCACACAGGATGGCAGCTAAGATAGTCTGCATCCTCGGATGCCTTGCAGTTTGCTCTCCACCCCCTCACTCACTCGCTCACGCTCGCATGTTTGGCTCCTCAGCAATTCCATCATCTATCTTATAAACACTCTATGGTTAGGGGCTGAGCTGTGCTCCCAACTCACAAATCACGTCACTCCAAGAACCTTAGAATGTATGACTTCTGGCCCCCAGAGCCACAGAGGGCGCATTTCATCTTGATTATGTAGTGAGAGTGCCTTAGCGGTGGCAGCCCTAGAAAAGGAACACACATATTTTACATCCTTTCTGTTTATCGTACAGAGCACTTTTCTTTTCTGACGGTACCTGGCTGAAACGGTCCCTGCATCTGGTTCATGGCCTGGAGCTTAATGTGAAAGGAGAGTGTGGAGAGGAACTTCCATAGCAAACAGAAGGAATCAAGAACACAGGTACAATTTAACCCAAATCCATTTGGAATTCACTGAGTTATGTGCAGAAGTGTTTGGGGGAGTGGAGCTTAAAGCCGGTATCTTCAGGTCTCTCTTCAGCTGCCTCCTTGAGAGGAGGTAGGATAACCAACACAATGAACCACAGGTGACTAAGGTATGCCAGGGGAAGAAATAGTCTTCCCCCGGGGAAGAGCAACAACCAATGGCCATCTCCGAAAAACATACAACAAATAACGTTATACAGAGGGAACCAATTTGGAAGACAGGGAGAAGGGATATATTGAGTGAGCTTGGAGGGAGAAAAGGAAAGGGAAAATAATGCAATAACACTATAATCTCAAAAAATAAAAGAAGTGTCCCCAATGGCCTGTAACTGTTAGTAACACTGTTGTCTGTGGGGTAGGATGAGAGAGACTGGGCATGCAGAAAGCACTGAGTAGAGGCTGGATCAGTAGAGCCCCGGAGGACTGATCAGAGCTAGCAGATGCTGGCTGTTCTTACCAATGCCCTTAACTACAATTGTTTATCTCCGAAGAGCTAGCAGAACGCCACTCCCCAAACAGCCCACTCCACAGAAACCTATGGACCATAAGATTCGTCCACTATTGTTGACAAAGTGAATTCTTCCTCAGCCAGGTTTTAAAATGGATTCCACAAAATGGCCAAGGCTCAAGCCCGTGGGAGCAAAAAGCTGGTAACATCTTCCCCCTGCAGCCTCCTCAGCTGGCCAACCATAAGCCTGTCTGTCCTTGAACTTACAGAGAACCACATCTTGGGGTGCAGCAGTAGCTGTGTGAGTGATTACCCTCCCGGCTGTCTGCACATGGAGCATTCAGAGTCCAGACCACCTCCTCACACAGGCTGATCATTTTCCAGCTCTAAATTATAGCAAAACCTGCCTCTGTTTTGGCCTGCTCCAGGCACAATGCAGTGTAAGTGAGAGATCATAAGTTTGGAACCCTTTCCATGCTCTCCGGGGGTCTCTTTTCCCCCTATCAGCACCCTCTAGCATTAATGCTCTTCAGACCCCATTTATTTTATTTATTGATTTTTGTGAAAGAATATCTCTACCTACACCTGAGGGACAGGTTCTTTTCTCAGCCACAAAATGGTTTTCATAGCTCCATTTAGCACATTTGTTTAGTTCAGGATAATCACTTGATTACATTTGTGCCTTTGCCAGCCCTAGAGGACAGAGGCTGATCTGTCCTCGGTGCTCTCTGAGTCCAGAGGACATGGAACGAAGCAGTCAGATAAAGTAGGGGCTTCCTGGGATGGATGCCGGATGGATGGTACAATTCCCACAGATGGTGACGGGGGATGCTCCAGGAGGGTACTGCAAAATGACAAGTGGCGTGTGAGGAGCTTCTCATGGGACTCTACCCTCTGGGACTCTTTTCTTATTTTGTTTTTTGAGACAGGGTTTCTCTGTGTGTAGCTCTGGCTTTCCTGGAACTTGATTTGTAGACCACGCTGGCCTTGAACTCACAGAGGTACGCTTGCCTCAGCCTCCCAAGTGCTTGGATTAAAGGTGTGTGCCACCACGCTTACCCTCTGGTAGTATTATCAATCAATTGGATACATAGAAACAATAGGGGTGGGGCTTCGGCGTGTCTTCAGACAGTGCGCTTTCCCTTTGGTTGCTCCCAAGCATTCATTTGTCCATAATAATCACAGCAGTTGCTGTGGCTTCCCAGAAACTAAAATACTTGATAGAAGCAACAAGAGAAGTTGAAAGGTTTTGAGATCAGAGTTCAACGTGGGGGAGGGGAACATTGTGGCAGATTTTCCTTTTAGATAACAGGTTTGTTAGAAGAATTTTTAGTACCATAGACAGATACTGGCAAAGAAAAACATTTCAGATTGAGATGGCAGTCAGGTGTGGGGAGGGTCTTCCTAGAGTCCTCAGAAGAAGGCTGAGGTTTTATGCCTTGTAGTTGGTTGGTAAGTGGTCCACAGTACAGGTTTCAGTCAAAGTATCCGGGACAACCAGCCCAGGAATTTCTCCTTCCACAGTGAGCTGGGCCTTCCTGTGTCAATGAACAAGCAAGAAAATGCACCGTACGCCAGTCTGGTGGAAGCAATTTCTCAGTTGAGGTCTCCTCTTCCGAAATGATTCCTGTAGGCACTAGTTTTTCAAATTTTACTTTATTTGGGAGTTCCTTAAAGCTCATATTTCCCTTCCAACCACCCTCTCCAACCCCAGGTGGGGAAAAAAGAGGTTGGAAGGAAAAAGGGACATAGTCTTTTTTATTTCTTCCTGATGGGTAGGATTGTAGAATTCTTTGGGGGACAATTCCAATCTCAGTCCTCAGGATATCCAGAAGACCAGGTAACCAGGAAGCTAACAAGTGCAGGAAGCAGTCCCCTGCCTCCTCCAAGCTGCCGTGCCTTCTTCCTCTGGGCTATTATATTTGTGCCCCTCGAAGTCCTCAGAATCCAACTAATTTCAGCTGGCAAAGACCATGCAATGATCAGCTGGAAACAAACTAAAATCCCACACTTGGGATTATAACAAAAACATATTGACATAAGGAAACTGAGTTTTAAAGGAAACCAAAATTTCCATTTCAGACTCCAGCTTGTGTCAGGTTGACATACAACCAGCCAGCACCTTATCTACAATCTGCCCATGTTCTCAAGTCTGTTGCAGTGAGCCTGTAAACTTCGTTGAGGAAATGGAAATGACATTTGTTATTCTCTCGGAATCTAGGAACCTAGAGAGTCTGTTTGGGGGTTAGGGACTAACACACAGGCTCTTGGGAGGGAGAGGTGGGGAGCCTACCATTTCCCCTACAGTCAACGAAAGAGAGAGGCTGCAACAGGTAGCCGTGGTCCAAATCCTAACAGAATGGCTTATTTGGGCTCACTATTTCAAAGAGGTTTTAGTCCACCAAGTTGAGGAAGCCAGGCAGGAGTGGGAGTGGGGCAGGACAGCTGTCTGTGGTGGAGTGTGAAGGGCTTGTGGTAGGTTCCAGACTAGAAAACACAGAACTAGAGCTAGGCTATCACTTTTGAATGTCCACTCCCAGTGAACTACTTTGTTTAGAAGAGGGGATGTTTCTTCCAGTCTCCAAAGACTTCATGGATTAAGCTAGAAATGCAAAGGATCGAAGGACAGCAGCATGCTTCTAGCTAAACAGAGACAGCCCCTGGGCTACCTTCCCCACCAGGCAGGACAGTGATGGCTGTTGGTCCTCCTCCCAAGGGTCCAGCCCATGGGTGGGGACAGGGGCTGGGGGTGTGTGAAAGGTGCAGAGTCACCTTACAGACACTGGGAGTTGGATGAATACAATACAGAGTGAGCAGTTGCAGACTTTCTGGAAGAGAGAACAGGCTATAGAACTTTGGGTGACCAATCGGGTTCCTTCACACCATCTCTGAGCCTGCCATTGGTTGTTCATCTCTGGGCAGTCTCTCCAATGTAAGATCACCAGGCCATGTGCTTTCTGCCCAGCTACTTCCATTGTCACATCAGCAGAAGCTGCCCCAGGCCGTGAACACTTAACGACCCTTTTCCAAGAATGCCCACAGATGGCTCTTGCTTTCTTCTTATTCAAGGCTGTGTTGGCTCATTGGGGTCTCTTGACATTCCACACAGGATTCTTAGGCTCATGAACTGAGGAAATAAATGAATGTCAATCAAATGAGAAGCACCAAAGGCCATGCAATGTGCATTTGCTATAACTAAGAAGTCAACCACCATCATTGACATCAGCAGAGGTGCCAAGCTGGACAAGGTGCAGAAAAAGGAAGACTTTGGATGTACCCTTATTGAAGGCTGCTAGCCTAGGGAATCTGTATGTGGGCCAGCAACAGGGCGAATCAATGTAATTGTTGTTGGGGGAGTAGTTGACTTCGGTTAGCTCTCGGGTGAAAATGGGTGGAGGGGGTACTTCTGTGCTGTCAGTTATACAGCACTGTCTGGGTATTTGAGACCAACTCCTACAAGGACTGTTGTGTTCCTTCCTGGACTTTCAGCTGTGGCTGTCATATTTACATCTGACTGGCTTCTGCTCCCTTGGTCTACAGTACTTTTGCAGGTACCTCTCTTTGCATCTTATCTTGACGCTACACTTATGCTCAACCATCAGAACTCTTAGAGTGACTTCTGTGATGCCTGCCTCACCTTCTTCCTTCTCTCTTTGGTGGTACCTTCACAGCGGCACCAAAGATCCCATACCTCATTGGATTTCTTTGCACATGTTTATCTTCCTGGTTCATGTGTAACCTTCTGTGTTTCTTCAGTGTCCAAGCCCAGGTAGTCAGATGTTCTACAGATACTTTCTAAACTGACGAATTAGTGAGGACCAGTGACATATCAAATGTAATCTCTGACTACTGTGATATCTGGTTACAATGTTAAACTGAAGCCTTGGAATCCAATCATCTTGTAATGTAAAGGTGTGGAACTCATTGTGGCATCCTAATGAGAAGGAAGACTGGCAGGTAGGCTTGCCTAATTTTTCACAGAAGAAAGAGTTCCTGTTGGAACCCAGAGGTGTGTTCCTGCTGAGCTCAAGGACAGCACCCAAGGAGGATGGCGAACCTGAAGAACCTGCACCCAGAAGCAGCGTGGTCTAGGGCCTCTCTGACAGTGAATAGAGCTAGTGCTGGCAAAGCAAGGCTGTTCGCATACACGGATGCACCCATGAATAATAGAAAAATATGTATCACCTAGCAACTATTGTGACTGAAGCGTTCTGATGGATTAACGGTGTAATCCAACAAAGCAGTGAGAGAAAGGTCGGCACTGCAAAACTGTATGTCTACCACTTTCTGTCCATGTTCTCATCATCCCCCTGTCACAGAAACACAATTATAAATTTGCAAAGTGTTATATATAATCCTGTTATCATGGGAGGCGCTCAAGAGAGAAAATGCAAGCACACAGCTATGCTATTTCTCAGAAGGCTTTAGTCATTAAGCCAGGTAAATGGGCAGATTCAGGATTTTCTTTCTGCATCAATTCAAATCCCCATATAGTTAATTAAAAGCCATGGTATCATCTCTCCTGTGATGGAGCAATCCCACTTCAACAATCCATCGTGCTAATTAGCAAGGTGGCAAGGGACTCGTCTATATCCAGGTTGCGAAAGCTAAAACTAATAGAATTCAGAAGAGATGAGTCAGGCACGATTCCAAGTAAAATTTTTGTTTGGAAAATGATGCTTTGTGACTGTTGATACAGAGCTTGAATTGATGGGGGCTCTGGCCTCTTGCAGTATGTCACTAATAAGGGTTAATACTGTTAACAATAGTTCCCCTCACAGCAGGAGACAGCACTTTCTGCCTGTTGTGCTTGACACCATCTTATCCCCAAGGGCATTCAAAACAGTAATATATTCTAGAACAATCCTCTCCTGGATCAGACACACATTGGAAAAATCAAACACCCTCTTCCCCCTTAGAGAATTACAGTGTTCAGTGGGGAAGAAAATCCTCTTTTCTCCACCTTTCTATTTTTATGTGTTTTGTAGTCCAAAAAAAAAAAATAATTTGTATTCAAAACTATTGAAACACATTTGATAACAGAATGGCTTATCTGCAGGATATTTGCTAACGTTTTTGAGCACTGGTGTTTTTGGAATAAAAATTTTGGTGCTTTAATCAAAAAATCATCCTATAAAGCTATCCTGGTGCAAATAAGGATGGGACTTGGAGCAGAGAGATGGTTTGTTTGAAGCTAACAAGTAAATTCCATCCCTGAAACATAAATCCCCATCTGGCTGGCTCTAAAGTCCTGTTCCCTAGATAAACATACTTTGTCAACCACATAGATTTGGGTTTGTAAATGAACTTGGCCATTTAAGCTGAGTCTTCCATCCTTGCTGTTGAAGGATTGCATATTGTATGTCAGCAAAATAAACCAGACTTATGTGTGTGTCTTCAGGAAAGACATGTGAAATCCTAATCGCTTTGTTGCTTCAAATTCTTGCCCAGTTACAGGGACAAAATCCATCTAATGAAGGAAAAGAAAGGGACCGAGAGAATATAGACCTCATTTGAGCATCCGGGTACCAGGTTCGGGCAGGGTAGGATACAGCGAGACAACAGCATGTGGGGGAGACGTGTTGGCACTGGGGCAGGGCTTATCTTAGCACTATTTTTTTTTAATGTCGGCTCTTTTGATAAACACCTCTTACTTCCTGAATGTCTCAGCTGCCCTTTCCGTCTCCCATTTGTTCCTCACGGCCTTTGTAGGAAACTTTTGCCTGCAGCAAGGCCATAGAGGCATTCAGCTGTTTTACTCTGACGCTTGGTTATTGCTTTAACTTTTAGATTGATGTTTCTCAAATGCTTTTCATACACTGTGTGAGACAGACAGAGAGGTCATTTTCCTTAACACCCAAATAGAGTTTTGCAAGAGTGAAATTTATCGAAGATATTCTTTGGTTCCCACTGAAATTGTATATCATCGTATATTACAAAACTGTATGGGTCTCTTTCCTGCCTTAATATCGATTCACATCTCTATTTTTCTATTTTCCAGTATTCATATTGTTCTAATCACTGCAGTTTCAGACAGTCTTAAAACCTACAAATTCTCTAGTTTCTTTTAAATATCTCCTTGGCATTTTTATAGCCATAATACCTCTACGAAACTTCTGCACATGCTTAGAAATGTCTGTAGTCTAACATAAAAATAATGAAGTGGTCAGTTGTGTACATATTAAAAGCTCCACCAGACTCCAATGCCTGCTCCCAATGCAATGATTACACAAATGACCCTGGTCAAATTAAATGGAAAATAAACCCAAAGCCATGAATCTGGGGAAGGAATGGGTAGAAATAGGGATAAGTTGGTAGGGGTAAAAAGGAGATAAGCAAGTGTGAGGGGAGAGAGTGATCATAACCACATGGGAAACTATCAAAAACAAAACAAAACAAAAAAAAAAACAAAAAACAAAAAGGAGAGCTGGAGAGATGGCTCTGTGGTTAAGAACACAGTTTGCTCTTCCAGAGGTACAGAGTTCAATTCCCAGCAATCACATGGTGGCTCACCACCATCTATACTGAGATATGATGCCCTCTTCTGTCATGCAGATATAACACTCATACATAAAATAAATAAATCTTTTAAAAATGTTTTAAGAATGGAGTAAAATGTGCGAAATGTTATTTGAAAGGTTTCGTTTAAAATGATGAAGTGAGATTCTTATAAGATAGTTAATCTATATGTAAATTGAAGAATTAAAATCACAGTGTCCAGTGTCTTGATCAACAGAGATGTTTGGCTGACACCTTCCAATTATTTCTACCATTACTGTGGATCAACTTTTGCCAGTCCTGATTGAGAGCATTTCCATTAGCACTTTTCTGGTAACGGATCCTTGGGAGGATTCTGTTCTGTTTTATTTTCCAGCTTTCACATGTACTCTGTACTATAAGTTAAAAGACCAGAAACACGATTGTGGAATAAATCTATCTTTATCTAATTGAATTTCCCTTTCTGTATGTGGCTTGATCCTGTGTGCAGCATTGTTGTGGCATCCTACTGGCCACGTTCCTGTCCCAGCATGCTTTCTGTTGCTGTGATAATGTGACATGACCATGGCTAAAGAAGAGTTTATCTTATGGTTCCAAGCAGATGAGTTCATCATAATGAGGAGGAATGGTAGCAAACAGCAAGTGACAGGAACTCAAGGAGCTGAGAGATCAGATCTTGACCCACAAGCACAACAGGAAGTGGTGTGAGGGTGTATATATTCTCGAAGTTTCCCCCCAATGAAGTACTTCCTCCAGCAAAGCCATACTTCCTAAACCTCCGCAAATAGCACCGCCACCTGGGAACCAAGTGTTCAAATACCCGAACTTACCGGGGAAGACATTTCTCATTCAAAGCACCACAGTGTGTGCGTTGTTGACCCTCATTTTCCGTTCTGCAAAGTCCTTGTTTTATGCATTAAGATTCAGCTTACTGCCTAAAATCTATTGGGAAGTGTTGCAGTTTGAATGCAAAATGTGCTCCATCAACTTGTGTGTTGAATGTTTGGTTCACAGCTGCGGTGCTAATTGCGGAGGTTGGGAGCTTCAGGGGTGGAGCCGGCTTGGCAGAAAGTGGGTCCCAGGGACTGATCATTTGAAAGTCTTACCTTGTCCCCAGGCCCTTCCTTGTTCTCCACTTCCTCTCAAGCATGGGCGAGCAGCTCCCCCATCACCAGGCTCTGTCCCACAGCTGTAATCAGCCGATCCAAGGACTGTGGATTTAAACCCCTGGAGCTTCGAGATGAAATAAGTTTTCCCTCCTCCAGATTGTTTCTGCTAAGGATTTGCTCACAAAGGATAATAACTAAGCCAGAAAGTACCCTACTTTTTTCTATGTTTGTGAATGAGTTTGTGCAATAATAGTATTTTTCCCCACAAATGTTTTAGAAGTGTTCTTCCGTGGAGCATTCTGAGCCTAAGATTTTTATTTTATTTTTTTTTGTAGACACCCATTCTCTTCCCAATTCAATATACCCATCAATGTGCTTTCATCACCTCACTGTTTTTCTATGGAAGCCCCTATTTCATCTACATTTTCAAAAGCAGTCCAAATGACCATACAGTTGTACAATTACTTGGTATTCTTTTTAATTTCAGCATCTGAAGAATCTGTAATATAATTTTCTTCTCTTTTTTAAATTAAATTTTTATTTTTAGTAATTACAGTTTATTCAGTTTGTATCCCATATGTAGCTTCCTCCCTCTTCCCTCCCAATCCCGCTCCCTCCCTCTTCTCCACCCATGCCCCTCCCCCAGCCCACTGATACTGGAGGTCCTCCTCCCCTTCCATCTGATATTAGTCTATCAGGTCTCATCAGGAGTGGCTGCATTGTCTTCCTCTGTGGCCTGGTAAGGCTGCATCCCCCTGAAGGGCTGGTGATCAAAGAGCAGGCCAATCAGTTCATGTCAGAGACAGTCCCTGTTCCCATTACTATGGGATCCCAGTTGAAGACTGAGCTGCCATGGGCTACATCTGTGCAGGGGTGCTAAGTTATCTCCATGAATAGTCCTTGGTTGGAGTATCAGTCTCAGAAAAGACCCCTGTGCCCAGAATTTTTTTTGTTCTGTTGCTCTCCTGTGGAGCTCCAGTCCCCTCCAGGTCTTTCTATCTCCCCCTTCTTTCATAAGATTCCCTGTACTCTACCCCAAGTTTGGTTATGAGTCTCAGCATCTGCTTTGATACCCTGCAGGGTAGAGTCTTTCAGAGGCCCTCCTGTCCCGTTCCCTGTTTTCTCCCTCTGATGTCCATCCTCTTTGCCTTTCTGAATGAGGATTGAGCATCTTACCCAAAGTCCTCCTTCTTGATTAGCTTCTTTAAGTGTACAGATTTTAGTAGGTTTATCCTATATTATATGTCTAATATCCACTTATGAATGAGTATATACCCCATGTGTCTTTTTCAACAGATTCATTATTTGTATACATAAAAGCTACTGGGTTTTTGATAGATGCTTATTTTGTATTCTGCAACTTGACTGAAGTGTTTATCAACAGACCTAACATTTTCACTGGAGTTCACAATGTCTTTTAAGCATTAGAATTATGTTGTCTATGAATAGAGGTAATTTAAGGCCTTCATTTTCTATTTGTACCTTTTCTTTTCATTACTTAATTAATTTACTTTCTGATCAGAACTCCTTCTTTCTCCTAATCTCCCTCCCTTCCTTTCACTATGTCCACCCCTATGCTCCCTCCCTTTTCTTCAGAGAAAGAGAGACCTCCCATGGATTTCAACCCACCTTTTCATTTCTTTTAATTAATTAAAATTAATTAATTAAATTATTCACTTTACATCCAGATTGCAGCTCCATCCCTCCTCTCCTCCCAGTCCCAACCTTCCCTCTCTCCTCCCCACACCCCTCCCCTATTCCTCAGGAAAAGGCAGTCCTCCCCTACCAACCCACCCCAGTTAACCAAGTTGCATCAGGACTGAGCTTGTCCTCTTTCCCTGTGATCTGGTGAGGCAGCCCCACCAGGAGGAAGTGATCAAAAAAGAGGCAATAGAGTCCATGTCAGAGACAGCCCCTGTTCTGGGTCTCCTTACTAGGAGACACACATGAAGTCCCAGCTGTCCATTGGCTACATCTCTGTAGGAGGCCTAGGTCAAGACCATGCATGTTCTCTGGTTGGATACTTCAGTCTCCACAAACCCCTCAAGGCCCTGGTTAGTTGGTTCTGTTTATCTTCTTGTGGAGCTTCTGTCATCTCCAGGTCCTTCTATCCTTATCCCCACTTTTCCACAAGACTCTCCTACTCTTAGCCCAATGTTTGGCTGTTGAGTCTCAGCATCTACTTTGATCCACTGCTGGGTGGAGTCTCTTAGAGGACAGTTATGCTAGGCTCCTGTCTGTGAGCAAAGCAGAGTATCCTTAATAGTGTGAGGGGTCTTTTCTTTCCCATGGGGTGGGTCTCAGGTTGGGCCAGGCATTGGTTGGACATTTTCTCAATATCTGCTCTGTATTTATCCCTGCACTCTTATAGGCAGGGTACACCTTCAGCAAAGTGGCTGGATACAAAATTAATTCAAAAAATCAGAAGCCTTTCTGTACACAAAAGACAAATGGGCTGAGAAAGAAATTAGGGAAACCACACCCTTCACAAAAGCCACAAAAACCATAAAGTATCTTGGTGTAACTCTAACCAAGCAAGTCAAAGACCTGTATGACAAGAGCTTCAAGTTCCTGAAGGAAGAAATTGAAGAATATATCAGAAGATTGAAAAAGGTCCCAGGTGCATGGATCAGTAACACTAACATAGTAAAAATGGCCATCCTACCAAAAGCAATCCACAGATTCAGTGCAATCCCCATCAAAATAACAACACAATTCTTTATAGACATTGAAAGAACAATTCTAAATTTAATATGGAAAAACAAAAAACCCAGAATATTTTAAACAATCCTGTACAATAAAAGAACTTCTGGAGAGGTATCTCCATTTCTGACTTCAAGATATAATACAGAGCAATAGTAATAAAAACTGCATGGTACTGGCATAGAAATAGACAGATTGATCAATAGAATTGAGTTGAAGACCCAGAAATGAGCCCATACACCATGGACAATTGATTTTTGACAAAGAAGCCTAAACCATACAATGGGGGTAAAAAGCATCTTCAACAAATGATGCTGGTCTAACTGGATATCTACATGTAGAAAAATGTAAATAGACCCATATTTATGACGCTAAAAAAAAAAAAAAAAAAAAAAAAACCTCAAGTCCAAGTGGATCAAAGAGCCCAACATGAAACCAGATACTCTAAATTTACTAGAAGAAAAAGTGGGGAAGAGCCTTGAACTCAATGGCACAGGAGACAACTTCCTTAACAGAACACCAACAGCACAGGCTCTAAGATAAACAATTAATAAATGGGACCTCTTGAAACTAAAAAGCTTCTGTTAGACAAAGGACACTGTCAATAGAACAAAATGACAGTCTACACACTGGAAAAAGATCTTCACCAATCCTACATCCCACAAAGGGCTAATATCCTAAATATATAAAGAACTTAAACACCAACAAACAAAATAATCAAATCAAATAAATGGGGTACAGAGCTAAACAGAAAATTCTCAACAGAAGAATCTCTAGTGGCAGAGAAACACTTAAGGAAATGTGCAACTTTCTTAGTCATCAGAGAAATGCAAATCAAAACAACTCTGGAGATTCCTCCTTACACCCATCAGAATAGCTAGGGTCAGAAACTCAAGTGACAGCACATGCTGGCAAGAATGTGGGAAAAGAGAAACACTCCTCCATTGCTGGTGGGAGTAACAACTTGTACAAACACTTTGGAAATCAATCTGGAAAATTGGGAATCGTTCTACTTCAAGAACCAACTAAACCACTTCTGGGCGTACACCCAAAAGTTTCTCTACCATACAATAAGGACATTTGCTCAACTATGTTCATAACCACTTGATCCATAATAGACAAAGACTGGAATCAACCTAGATATTCCTCAACAGAAGAATGGATGCAGAAACTGTGTTACATTTACATAATGGATTACTAATCATCTAGTAAAAACAAGGAAATCATGAAGTTTGCAGGCAAGTGGATGGAACTATAAAAGATCATCCTGAGTGAGGTAACTAAAACCCAGAAAGATGTACATGGTATGTACTTACTTATAAGTAGATTTTAGTCATATACTACAGGATAAAATACTACAATTCACAGATCCAAAGAAAATAAGTAACAAGAAGGACCCAAGGGAGGATGCTTAAATCTCACTCAGAAGGGGAAATAGAAAAGCAACTGGAAGTGGTTGAAGAGAGGGAACAAGGTAAGAGAGGGAGTGCAGAGAGAAATGAGGATGGTGATCAGACCTTGGGAGGGAGGGGCAGGAGGACCGAAGGCCTTCAGAGAAAAGAGAAACCATGGCATGGACATTTATGTGAGAAGCTGGAGACCTAAGACAGGGTAGGTTCGGGGAGTGTATGGGGGTGACTCTAGATGGGATTCCTAGTGACAGGGGTCATGGAGAATGAATAGGACACCATCTAACTAGTCAGGACTCCTAGTAGAAGGAGGGGAACACCAACCCACCCACAAAAACTCTTATCTAATTGCTTTAGCTAAGACTTTGAATGCTACACTGAATGAATGGAGAGAAAGATAACCCTTCTTTTATTCTTCTACCCTCCCTCTTCTTCTCCTATGCTCCTATGCCCCTTCCCTCGCCCACTAATAGGGAAGGGCCTCCTCCCCTTCTATTTGACCATAGCCTATGAGGTCTCATCAGACCTCTGTGGTCTGGCAAGGCTGCACCCTCCAGGGGGAGGTGAACAAAGAGCCAACCACTGAGTTCATGTCAGAGACAGTCCCTGCTCCCCTTACTAGGGAACCCACTTGAAAACAGAGCAGCCGATGGGCTTCCTCTGAGCAGGGGGTCTAGGTCCTCTCCATGAATGGTCCTTGGTTGGAGTATCGGTCTCTGCAGGTCCCCCTGGGCCCATGATTTTTGGCAGCAATTAAAAACAAGGAAATCATGAAATTTGCAGGCAAATGGTGGGAACTAGAAAAGATCATCCTGAGTGAGGTATCCCAGAAGCAGAAAGACACACATGGAATATACTCACTTATAAGTGGATACTAGACCTATAACATAGGATAAACAACTAAAATCTATAGTGCTAAAGAAGCTAAACAACAAGGAGGACCCTGGGGAAAAGGCTGAAACTTCACTCAGAAGGACAAACAGGATAGACATTGGAAGTAGGAGAAGACAAGGAACAGGACAGGAACCTTCCACAGGGGACCTCTAAAAGACTCTACCCATCAGGGTATCAAAGGAGATACAGAGACTCAAAGCTAAATCTTTGGCCGAGTACAGGAAACCTTATGGAAGAAGAGGGAAATAGAAAGACCTGAAGGGGATAGGAACTCCACAAGGAGACCATTAAAGTGAGTTCTATTCTTAAATCTATATGATGTATTTTATAACTTAATTTGTACAAGTTGAACTAACCTTGCATCCCTGGAATGAAACCAAATTGGTCACTATGTATTATCTTCTTAAGGTCTCTTTAAATTTCATTTGAAGTTTATTGTTAAGATTTTTTTATGCGTATCTTCTCCAGAGAAACTGTCCTACAGATCCATTTCTTTCCTCCTTTTCTCTCTCCTTCCCTCTTTTCTCTTTCTTTTCCTTTCTTCCCTCTTTTCACTTTCTTTTGCTCCTTGTATCTGTAGCTATGTAATATTGGTTTCATAGAATGAGTTTGGTCATGTCCTCCTCCTTTTTGTGTTGTGAAACAGTTTGAGGAGTGTTGGGATTATATCTTCCATACTGTTAGAATTCAGCAGTGAAGCCATCTGTCCACAGCTTTTGTTGTGGGAAGACTTTTAATTATTACTTCAGAATCATTGTTACATGTTTATTTATATCATTTATATCGTCTGAATTTAATTTTGGTATTTCATGTGCATTTATAAAATGTATCCATCTCTTCTATTTCTCAGTCTTATAAAATAAAAATTTTCAAAGCTTTCACCAATAATCTTAATCTCATTTGCATCTGTAGTCACAGCTCCCTTTTCATCTCTAATTATTGTAATTTTGGCCCCCTCTTGCTTTCTCTCTCTCTCTCTTTCCCTCTGTTAGTTTGGCTAAGAGTTTGTCAATCATGTTAACCTTTGCAAAGAACCAACTCTGATTTGTGTATTGTTCTTTCATTACTTTCTGCCCTAATCTTGATTATTTCTTGCCATCTTTTACATTTGGATTTGGCTTCTCCATCATCCGTGTATGTATTTGCAATCACTCTGCTTTTCTAATGTGAGCATTTACAGCTGCAAACTTTCCTCTTAGGACAAACATTGCATTTTACAACCCCTTGAAATTTGGGCAAATATGTTTTATGCTTGCAATTTTGTTTTGGAAATTATGTCCTAAAAATTCGAAAAGAATGCAGCTGCTGGATATCATGTTTGGCAAATATCCTGCAGGACTGTTAGGTTAATTGCATTATTGAAATCATCTCTGGGTGTACTGGTCTATTTATTCTTTTGGGACTAGGCAGCCAGAGTGGCAGATTTGTCTGTCTTTCCTTTTAATTTTCCTTTGTGTATTTGAAGCTATAAAATCAAATCCGTATAAATTCATCATCATTATTCTAGAGATACAGTGTCTATCACAAGAGAGTGGCACAGAATTTGCGCTGTAAGAAACAGTTTAATGCTTGAAATTGCAAATATTCCAGCATTACGCCAATTTCTTACCCCAGGTGTGGTAGAAAAAGATGTGGTCAAGGAAGCCTTGTATATGCCCTAGATGTCCTGGGATGAAGGAGATGGAGTCCAATAGAAAGACAATTTGTTCTGTAGGTGACATGGCTACTTAAACACAGATTCCCAAATGCTGCCCCCTACTATTTGCATTCTGATACGTTGGTTAGTAACCAAGAGTTATGACTAGAAAGAGAAATACAGCCTAATCCAGGGACACTGATGTGAAGCCATTATGGGGATGCGGTGGGGGTGAGGAGGACTATATTAGCTGCCTAAGGAATTTATGGTGGAAGGTAACAGCTAGTGTGTGTAGGTACTGAAATAAACAGACAGTGTTTTTGGAGTGTTTTGGGAGGTTCAGACAGGGAGACCATCAGCAGATCAGCATAGGTGAAGATTGAGGAAGACAGCAAAGTTAAGAAGGGGAGAAGGTAGAGTCAACTCCAGACAGACACACATACAGGTCAGTGATGGGAAGTTAGTAAGAAGTGGGTGAAACAGCCAAGTGTGATGTGTGGGTTTTGACTTAGATGACATGGGAGACACTGGGATTGTCAACCAAGGCAAACAATGACATATGAGACCCAAGAGAAAGCCCCAACCTTGGAGGAAGAAGGGGTTGATTACATTCCATGAAAAATAATGATTTCTGCCTTTTGAAATCGTAGAAATCAAATTAATAACAAGCCAGAAAAAGATCCTTTCAGCTTCTGAAATTCACATGATTTATATCAATAATAAAAGAGGAAAACTCCTGAAAATAAAAACAAAAGACCCTAAATGGAGTAGAAACAGAAATGGAAGCTATAAATAGATTCCTGGCAGATGGGGAAGTCTAAATTACTAACATGTTTATTAAAAATGCTCAGACTCAGTAATCAAAATGCTAATTTGACCAATTAAAGGTATAACTTTATGCTATGACAAAAATGATACCAAAGTACCTTCTTTGAACATTCATTCTGCAATCCCTTCGCACTCAACAAGCTCCTTGGGTGCTTGTTGGCTCTGTACAGCATAGAGTCTAAGGTGATGAGACATTGAGATTGCTTTTCATTGAAGAAAACATTAATATATTTTAAAACACGAAAAGAAGTGCTATGCTGATTTTTAATCATTTTTTAAATGCCCAACACCTCTACTTATCCTTTTAAAGACCAGGAACCAGTTTTGAACCTGAACTATTATATCTTGAGCCACATACTCATAATTGTCATGGTTTCAACCAAGTTGAATCCAGAAGACTAGACTTTAGGACATCAATCACAGTGTGTAGTTCCCCCTTCTGTGACCCAGGAAGGATGTTACTAAAACCAGATGTGTTCACCAGTCATCTGCTTTCTTACATCTTCATTCAAATGAGCAGTGAACATAGCTAATTTCTAAGACACATTTAGATTTCGGGAATCTATGCTCTGAAGTGTTGAGGCCAAGATTAAACCCCAAGAGATATGTGATTATTGCAGCCTCACTTCAGGACATTCTCAGTTTCCCTAGTTCTATCACGAGGGCTTTCCTGAGTCACACAGAAAATTTCATCACATCAACAGGTAGAGAGATACAAGGTGTCTAAATGGCTTGGTCATATATTTCGTGAAAGGCACTTTCTATGTCAGAGCTCAGACATACTAAAGTCTATCTGTGAACCCATCAGAACAGATAATAGCCATCCCATGGATTGCCATCTTTCAATACATCCCTGAGCAAGAAGCGTAACTCTAACCTGCTATAGAGTTATGGCCTTCTGTGGTTTCTGAAACTGTGCCACATCTGGACAAAGCCCTGACTCTGACTTCATGGTTTCAGGATACATGAGTGCACATGGTTCTCTGCATTGAAGCAGAATGCTATGACTTACTAGGAGCTGGTTACAGGTATACAGGAGGAAGGTGTCAGGAGGTTCTAGAAGGAGGGAACACAGGTCAACAAGACTAGAGAATAGGTTCCTTGTCTAACTGATTTGGCAGCCCTTCATTGTAGCAGTGGGTGAGACGATGAAGGAATGTCAGGAAAGGACACTATACAACATACCCATCTCAGGGTGTGGAAGATAAGCAGATGTGGCCAATCTAGAATGCTAAAGATTTAATTAAATCAAGAATCACATATAGATCATTAAGCATGGAGCAAGACTTCATCATGGTCACTGGGTATGGGAGCTACCATATAACCATGCCTTCCTTCCTTTGAGAACTTTTAGGTTGATTTTTTTACAGTTATTATAAATATCAAATAAAAACTAAGATTTTTTAATATGATTTTTATATGATTATATAGGTTTTGCTTCTTTCTCATATGTCCCTTCCCATAAGTGAGGAAGCCATGATGGTCATTCAAATTCCAAGACTAGAGTTTGATGACTATAAGTAGACAAGATGAGAGGGCCCTGTTTCTTAAACTTGGCACAAAGTTCTGAGTCCATGATCTACACGTGTTTGGGATGCATGCTCCTTTTGGCTGAAGTCAGCTGACATGTTGGGAAGGAGAGAACTCATCTGTTAAGATCATAGCCCTGAATCTTGGAGTGGGATCTCAAACCAGCCCAAGTCTTCTAAAACAAATGGTTGTTCTTTAGTATTCTTGAGACTGATCTTGTCCATCCCAAAAGAGAAGTTTCCTTACCTTCCTTGGGGACAGCATAGCCAACACTGAGTGACCTTTAGACAATGCTGTTGAGGATTATCAAATTATCAAATGGAAGCTGGAACAAATTACCTCCTTGTTATTTTGGATCTGTAACTTCAGCGTTATTTAATTACTCTTCTTATTCTATTGAGGATGGCCTTTCTGAGATCAGCAGCCCGGCTGACATTGCTTCATTATTGTCTGCTGGGAAAAGACTTGGCAGCATTTCAGAGTTCAAATGTGGTCAAAGCAAGTAAGTTTTCTACAGCATGTCAGAGTTTTGTAATCACAGTCGAACAGTATGAGAGCCAAAGGATTTCTTTGAGACATGGAGACTGAGGCACAGACAGAAACTCACCTGTAAAGGTTCAGGAAATCATTAGCCAAAGCAAAGAAGCCATGTGCCCTGGGTGATGGGTTTCCTCCTAGCCTGACAGCATAAGGCCTGTCCTTAACTGAGTTGCATCCTGCCCTGTGCCCTCCAGTGGTCAACCCTATCTGAATATGTCCTGTGTTCTGCATCTGACCACTCACACTCATCTATCCGAATTTCTTCCGGTTGTTAGACATTCAGTCCTTCCCAGATCCTCGGTACCTTAAAAGCTGGTTGCTTCCTACATTGGACAGCAATTCCTGTCTATGCGAACTTCTCCCATTCTCCTGGACCCTAAAAGGGTTCAACCTTTTAAAAGGGTCTGGCTCTAGACTGCTGCCTCTTAAGGCAAGGACCCTTAAATTACATGGTTATGGATGCTTAGTGAGCAAGGCTGGTGAAGCCTAAACAATGCTTGTTGGCCACTGAAGGAGAAGGGGAATTATCAATAACTTAAGCCAGCAAGTTGAACTTACAACAGTATGGAAGAGGATGACCAGGAAGCGTGAGTGCTGCTAAAAAGAATTGTGTGTGGTGGCACATGGCTAAAAGCAACACTTGGCATTTAGTGAAAAGTATGTCAAAGAGCATACTGTGAAAGCCCTATTTTACAGCTGGATTCTATCTTCCATAAAACATATATGAATGAACATATAAAAGCTGTTAGTATAGGCATGCGTTACACAAGTAAGTATAGCATCTACATTTAGCTACATTTTAAATTATGAAGAGACTTAAATTGTTTGCTTAGAGCTTTCCAGTGTCTCTGCAGTGTGCTCGGAAGCCATCTGTGTCTATGAGCAGAGGCACCGAGCAACTCAGATCTGTGTGGCTCTCTCCCATGCCTCTCATGCCAACTCTCCTTCTGCACCTGTTGGCGATGCTTGCTGGGGCATGAATAGACTTCGCTCATTCTTCTCCAGGGACTTTGTATCTTCTCATTTGGTTATTCTCACTTCAGGCTAGAAAAGATCACCCACAGTGAAGTAACACAGACCCAGAAGGACAGACATGATAAATACTTACAAGTAGATTTTAGTCATGTAGTACAGGATAGACACGCTACAGTGCCCAGACCACAAGAAGAGAAGTCCTACGGACATCTCAGGCTTCATGCCTGCCCACTGGTTAGGGAAGTGAAAGAAGATCTCTCACTATGGACTATGTTGCCTGCTTTCTAATCACTTCCCTCTGATAAGACTTGTAGGGGACGAAGGCCAACTCAGTCCTCATGTGAATAGATGAGTTGGGGTGTCTGGGTAGGGATGGCTCCCCTATTCTGAGGAATAGGGAAGAGAGGATGACGGAGGGAGGAGAAGAGAGAGGAGACTATGATCAAGATGTAAATTGAATTAATTTTTTTAAAAAAGAAGAAAAAGGAAAAAAAAGTCCTCCAAGGAAGCACAGTAGTATATGCTTATAAGCCCAGCATGCTGGAGGCTAAAACAGGAAGGTTGTGGATTTAAGGCTAGTCTGGGCAATATAGCAATATCATAGCTCAATAAACCAAAAATAAATCATAAGTAAGTAAAGAAACAGGAAGTGGCACTGTGCTTTTGGAGTCCCGGTCTCTGAAAAGGGCATTTTTCTGAAGGACCCTCTCCAGGACACTGAAGTGATGTGATGCCAGACACTCACTTGTTGACTTGTCATGTGTCCCCATCACAGGATGAGACAGGCTGTGAGAACTGCACCCTGCACCCTGGTATTTTGGCACACTGTTCTAGTACAGAGCAGGATGTCTGTAAATACACATTGATGGAATAAAAACACAAATACAAAGAAATCGTATGAATATGAATTATGTGCTGTGCTCATCTCTGGGAATGGGAGTAGAAAATTAGTGTTTTTCCTCTCTTTGACAATACCCATTGAATATTTTATAAGAGAAAATTTGGATTTAGTGAAAATAATTTTTTTAATTTTGTTTCATTTTCTCCCCTTTCATAACAAACATGCTATATCCCCCCACCCTGGGATTGTGGTTGAGACATGGGCTGATGAACCATTAAGCATAAATAGGAAAGTTCTCCAATGATATAACACAGATCATGTCCTGGGCATCCTTGAAAGTTTTACCAAATTCAAGGAAAGAAAAAAAAAATAGAATCACAATGCTAGATGAGGCCAGAACATTTCTCTAACCCAGTTGACATCTTTTGCTAATGAGAAGACTGAAGTTCCAAGAGGTGGTACATCAAGAGAGGAAAGATGAAGTATGGTACGTGAAAGCTGGACTGCAGTACCTTGGATACCAAGTAGACATGGATCCCTAGGACACAGTCCTCTAGGGAGCTTTTCTCAGTGAACACCAAGCCTTACTTCTACTCCCCCAACTGATATCTTCAGTGGTGACCTAGTACAACAAGTACCCTGGGCATATCCAGATTGCCACCCACTTTCTAAGCATCTCAAATTATATCCAAGATTGGCTGTTAGAAGTATTGGCTAAGAATGGGTCCACCTGCTTAAGTACTTAAGGAAAGTAAAAAAAAAAAAAAAAAAGTAGGGTGTTGTGGCCATCTGAACACATATCCTTCAGGTTAAGGATAGAATGTTTCCGGCACCATTACAGGATACCTCAGGCAGAGTGCATTAGTGCAAATGAGAACCTTCATGAAGGCTTGAGGAAGAGGATGCCGTGTCTGCAAAATACAGATCATTGAGGGGCTCCTATACTTTACAACTCTTAGTCCCGAGTGATGTTACCATCACTGACACAGGACACTGCCAGTGCAGGCCAAGGCAATAATGTAGATTTTTGAGTGTTAGGGCCATTAAAGAGTACACGCGGGGGGGGGGGGGTGCCTTCCTGGTTCCCTCCCTATATACAGATGACTAGTGGGTGGCTAGCTAGAAGTTTATAATTTTAAGTCACTATGATCTGGGATACCTTGTGCAATGGCAAAGTAAAGTGAGCCAAAGAGAGGTAGATTTTGATTTTACTAGATCTCTATTAAAAAGTGCAAAGGACGCAACATTTTAAGCCTGCTTACGCATGCCAATACCATAAAGCTACCAGTGAGAATCTTTTGTTTTTAAAATGTCTCGAAATGTAGAATGCATTTTATGGCACCTTTCAGTTCCCACGGCCATATCTGGAGTGTTTCAGTCAAGTGTATCCTGCTTCTTTTTAAACAGTGGTGTTCCTTCTCTCTCTTTCTCTCTCTCTCTCTCTCTCTCTCTCTCTCTCTCTCTCTCTGTAGCAAAAAGGTCCCTCCATTACTCTGACCCCAGGGATCAGAGGAGAGGAGGGCAGAGTCTTGAGTGGTGGCTGTGGAATCGCAGCTCGGGTATACTTGGGGCAATAGGTTGCAATGAGAACCACTCTGGCCCCTTTCTCTGCTGTGTTCCCTCACATTTGTCTCTTGGTTACTTTGGCTCTGTTAAATGCACTCTTTATCTCAAACATGCAGACGTAAATAAAACCACCCGATGAGAACAGAGGTTATTTACTCAGGATTTGCTTCAGCAAAGGGCTTAGTCACTGTCATCTGCATCGGCCTTCCTGTGACATTGGAATAGAAAGGCCGAGATACCCAGGATAGTGTTGATGATGTAGATGGTGATGATGACAGCATAGATAATGGTGATGATGATGATGAAGAAGTACATGGGATGATGATGGTAATGGTGATAGTATAGATGGTGTAGACACTGGTGATGGTGGTGGTGGTGCTGCTAAGATGATTTACATGGAATGATGATGGTGATGACGGTGATGTACATTGGGTGGTGATGATGTTAATGGTGTGGATGGTGGCCGTGATGATGCTTATGTACATTTTATGGTGGAACTATTGCTGGTTCTGACTATGATCATATGGATTAATGATGACAAGGGCTGAGGTAATGATATATCAATAACAGTGTTGATGTCATGATGGTGATGATGAAAGTGGACATGAACTCAGTCTCTGTGCTGAGATATTGACTTGGTCTCTTTGGTTTACCCTTCATATACCTTAGCTGCCGTGACTTTCTGCATGCTTGCGAGAAGAAAGATGAGATCCAAATAGACTAAACACATTGTTCTCAGCCATCCTGCTATCAGCTTTAAGACCTACATGTTCATGTCAGCACTGTTTCTCAAGAGTGGATTCTACTGACCACTTTCTTACCAGCATCCGCACAACGGGATGGATTCCCAGAGAGGGAGTAACAACATAAATGTGGATGGAAAGGAGTTACATGAGGAAGTTGTGAGCCTGCAGAGATGAACACCTCTGGGAAACATGCACAGAAATGTGGCTGTCACTCAGTCTTTGTAGAAGCAGAAAGAAGAGAATGGGTGTTTGTAGCCCAGCCAACAGAAAATTGGCTTCAGTGAGTTTGTGCTTCTCATTAAAACAATTTGAAATATATCATGCTGGATGTGGGAAGCAAATCTGGGAGACTGTTTGGGGCTGTGCAGTTATGAGCTCTGACTTCAACATCAAGACATTAAGCGCCAATTGTCCCTGTGATTTGTTGGGTCAGAGTCAAAGGCAGAGCCACATGATCAAAATTAAAATGCCTTGACTAATGACCTCAGACATAGACCGGCTGCCTCTGCAGCCAGCTGAAGGCTGGTGTTCAGCATTGTATTCTCACTCCCACTTTCTCCTCGAGCACGAGGAGAACCTTTCGTGTCTTGGCTTCTATTTAAGGCCTCAGGATCCCACCATACCCTTGTTGTCCTGAGAAGTCACACAGTTCCAGGAAAATAAGATAGGGCCCATGCTCAGCTCCACACATGAAGTGGGCATTTCTCCAGTAGCAGCAACAGTGTCTGAGTTGATTCTGACTCTGCATGTAGTTATTTGTCACAGCTAATCAAGAACACATATCCTTTCATGTTTTCTCTAGCAAAATTATTTGGGATACTTTCGACAAATTAACTCCTCCCCCAAGACATGGTGATAAGACTTTCTTCTATGGAAAATGGCCACCACAGTCTACATGTGGAGTGTAGGAATGGCATGACTTTGAAGGATCAATTATTAATTTTCAAAATTCTAGGATCCTGTCTCTGTTTCCTTTATCCTGTTACATCAATGACTGTTGAATGGTTTGGGAAAAGTAGTTTTGTATGTCAGGCCAGGGTGCTTCACTCTCTATGTCTGGACCTGAGCTGGAGGTATGCTGTCACTTTCTGGTCTGCTTTTTGCTGACAGGGGCATTCAGTACTAATGACCCCTAATCCTTCCTCTCTCATTGTTCTCTGTCCTGACCTGTCAGCTTCAGGGGAGTAGCAGGTCCTTGTGGGAAAGACTTCATCATGATACCTCTTGTAACTTTATCCTGCTACTGGCCACCTTGCTGGTTCTCTATAAAAGGAAGTAGGGGGAAAAATAAGGAAAGGAGATGAGTAGTGAGAAAGTGAAAAGAAGGGTAGAAATAAGAGGAGGGGACTGGAGAGAATTCAGTAGTTAAGGGTATTACTCTTCCATGGGACCTCAGTTCTGTTCCCAGCACTCATGTTGCACAGCACAAAACTGCTTGTAACTCCAGCTGCTTGGGATAAAAAAAAAAAAAAAGACCCTGTGCCCGGATATATTTGGTACTTGTAGAGCTCCTATCCTTTCCATATCATACTAACTCCCCTTCTTTCATATGATTCCCTCCCCTCCCCCAGGGGAGGAGCAGTCCTGTTAGGCCACAGAGGAGGACTTTGCAGTCAGCCTTGAAGATACCTGATAAAACAGGGTCAAATGAAAGGGGAGGAGGTCCTCCCCTATCAGGGGACTTGGAAAGGGGCAAGGAGGAGACCAGGGAGGGAGTTGGGGAGGGGGAGGGAATGAGGGAGCGGGATACAGTTGGGACACAGAGTTAACAAATTGTAACTAAAAAGAAAAATAAAAATTAAAAAAAAAAAGTTTCTCATGGAAGAGGAATCACAAAAAAACAAAAAAAAAAAAAAAAAAAAAAAAAAAACCACAACTCTGGCTTCCAATAGCACCAGCACTCATGTGCTTACACAGAGTTAAAATAGTAGTGTTCATAAGTATAACAGAACCTAGAGACCTGGATATGACCTGAATGCTCCTTCCCTGAGAACTAGTGTCCATGATATCAGAAGGCACCATGCCAGTTTCCAAAGGAAGGAGACAGCCAACAGGCCTACCCAGCTATGATACCCGTGAACTTCTTAAACACTTTTAAGGGTAAAACATTTAGTACTTTTTAAGCCTCATTGTTCAATGGACTCAAGAGTATCAGAGAAAAGCAGTTCTTATTCAACCTGTGTATACAGTACTCTGTAAAGGATATTTACTTCAGAAAGCTGTTCCCCATTGAGTCATGCATGGGTTTAGTTTAATTTCCCTTCAATTGTTCTCCAAATATCAATACTAGCACCTCTTTGACATTTTGAAAGTAAGCAAACTGAAGATGAGAGAAACAAAGAGAGAGAGAGGAGAAAGACCCATTGATTTGTCTAGAGTCCAGGAGCTACTAAGAGAAAGCTGAAAAATCTCAGCTCTCAGATCCTATAAGGGTGAGTTCTGACATTCTTGCTGTCGGGTGTCTACAGTAGTTCTTCTTCCCTATGCCAGTCTGCTGTGGCCACACAGCCTGAACCCTGTGTGATTCTTCAAAGCCCATACACTAGAGTATCTGGGGATGCAGCTGTGAATGACGAGGGACTGATGTCCTGTACTCAGACCCTAGTGACACATGTGTGAATATTGAAACTGCTGGACAAAGTCCATGGGGACCAGGCAGGAAAAGGAGAAACTGGCTGGAGCCCAAGGTGGCCAGAAGCCCGTGAGTAAGTCTTTCCAGAATGTTTCTTAAAAATTTCCCCAGCATCTAAAATCCATCTCATCTTCATGACATAGGCATGGGCTACATATGACTGACTAAGCAGTGTCCATATGGTAATGAGCTAAGAGGTCACCAAGTTCCCCTTATGGCCAGATTGCAGCCTGGTAGTGACTCTACACAAAGCATTTTTTTTCTTTTGTATGTAGGAACCAGCTTTAAAAAAAGACTTGAAAGTAAATTGAGGGGACTATTTGGGAAAGGAATTGGAAAGAGGGTACAATAAGAAGAAAGATAAGATGATCAATGAACATTATGGAGATGTATGGAAACATTAGACTCAATTAGATTCATCATGTTATATAATTAATAAGCACCATTGAATAATCTAAAAGCAACAACACACAGAGAGAAAGAGAGACAGAGACAGAGGAGATAAAAAGAAAGAATGGGAAGGAAAGATAAAGGGGGAGCCAGAGAGCACAGCAGAGAGATGGAGCCTGAAACTGGGCCCTGCTGATCCTGCTACAGATGCGTGGGAGGCAATTTCAGTGCCGAAATGAGAGATGGTTCTGGACTCCTAAGAGACAGTCGTGGGGTCCTTGGCCCATGCCAATCCATCCCCATTTTCAGGTACTGAAGGCCTCACTGGAAGTAAACGCATTTTCTTTGTCATTTAGCCTGGGTCACTGAGACTGGCTTTGGGAGTTAAAATTGACAGAAGTGCCTGAAGCCAGGGGCCTCCAGGTCAGAGGACCGAGCAGGCAAGTGCAAGATCTTCTTTTGTTCTGCATGTACTGTCCATCCTTCACTCAAATCCTTTGGGATTTGATCCCTCCCACAACCACGGGGACGTTGAACATCCACTCTTCCACTAGCAAGGAAAACTTCACAGGTGAGCCATTTTTGAAGATAAATGATGTTAACACAGGACAAAGAAAACACCTGCAGCCCAGAAGAGGATTTTGAAGTAGTCTGAGCAAGCCTAAAACCCTCTGAGCCCTTGTAGTTTTATTTCCTTTACTTGATTATGTCTTGGTGTCCTCCTTAGCATTTGGTCCTTTTCTCTCTACAGATCAAACAGGGAACAAAACAGTGTCGATGGCCTAGCAGCTCTCAAACAGCCCAGAATCTCCCCAGGGAAGTATGAACTTACTCCATCTTTAATATGGAGGGATGTTTAGAAAGGGATACATGGGTGGTAGTCTCCCAAGGGGGACAGGGTTGACATCTCTCAGATACCCTGAGAGGGATCTTTCTGTTGAGTGTGCTTTCCCTATGCTTGACTTAATGAAGTTAACTGGAGGACTTACTTAAGAAACTACCACTGGGAAATTGAAATCGAGTCTGGAAAATTGTACACTAAACTGAACTACATTAGGAGAGACCTCTGAAAAACAAAAATCCATGGAAACTGAGGCCAACTTTCAGAGGACCAAGGCAGATCTGTTTGTCCGTTTTCTCCCTCATAGCTCATGCTGACCAGCAGGTGGCAGCAAAGAACTTCCTGTGCGCTGGGCTCGCCTCTGCAGTGAAGCAATACTGAGCCTGTGCAAGGATCACCTGGGGAGGAACTTTCTGGAATGAAAACAGGCTTCAGCCACAGTGTCGGAGGCTGGCCAGGAAGGCAGAATAAAGATGATGAGGGATGACTGTCATCTTGCCTGAGAGAAGGTTTTAGCTGCGAAAACAGCTTGCATTTGCTTGGGAAGCTTACTGTAATTCAGATGTAAAGGAAATGGAAAAGCGAGCCTACAGGAGAGGGTGGTCTTCTTCCCTGTTGCCAGAGGCTCACAGCTCGGCTTCTAATTGCAACTTAGTTCATAAGATGAGAGCGATAAGGTTACCTACCTAAGACTGTCCTGTGGAGGATTCAACCATGTAAGGCTCCCACAGCAGTGGCCTAGTGCTTGCTCAGCTGTTGATTGATTGCTGACTATTAGTTATATCTGCCTCATAATTGCACACGGATGCATGGTGAAGGTAGTGGCTGATACGTTGGCTAGAAAGTAGTGGAACCATCACAGAGACCAAGATGCATGGAGGAGGGAGAGAAGGGTACCCAGTATGAAGTGGGGGCGGCTTCAGAGGCCACACTGTGTAAGTGAGGGTTGGGAGCCACCTATGAAGATCAAGGAACTATAGTTGCTGGGTTATAATCTGTTACCCAGAGCAGTGGCCCAATGCACAACTAATCTGGGTTGACAAGACTCACAGGTTGACTAGGTTACCTGGACCTTGAGGATAGTGTGTGTGTGGGGGGGAGGCGGTGGCAAATTGGCAGGTATAAGGACTACAGGTGAGGGTAGCATCTAAGAGCCAAGACAAGCATCTAAGTACACAACAACACAGAAGTCAGAAAGAGTGGGCCGGAAGGAGAGATATTTGTGATATCCTCAGGACTGCATTAGTGAGAGCTCAGATGCCAGGCGCTGGTAGGGAAAGACATTACAGTTGACCCTTAAGCTGAGTCCATAGTTTTAAAGGCCTTGGACACAAGCCTCGGGTTTGTTTATAAGTAAACATTGGGAACAAGTAAATAACCATTAATCACAGCAGAGACTAGATACCAAAAGCTGAATTGCCAGGCATTGTTCTAAGCACATGACCTATATCATCTCCGTTTTTCTCTTTCTCTCTTGCAGCAAGCCAATGAGGCAAGCACCTGTGACGGTCTAGATTTGCTTTGTTCTCCAAGGGCTTAAGTGTGTGGACTCGATCATCTTGATAGCGTTACTAAGACTGACATGATGAGAGCTTATAAAGATGTAACATAGTAGGCATGTTCCCCTGGAACATGAGAGATTAACGACGTGCAGAATAAGGTAGTTCTCTCGAGAGTGGACTGTTATGATGTTATGTTAAGCCCGTAGTAGTATAGAAAAATATATGGATGCATTTCAGTGCCTATTAATCTGCGGTCATATTATTTCTTTTTGTTGTCAGTACACTGGGTTGGTTAGTTGCACTGTCGGCTTGAGACCTTGGATCTCCGTGGTCATGTCTGGGGGGCAGTTTCTAGGTTGGATTCGTTGAGGAAGAAAGACCTACCTTGCTTGATGATGGCAGCAACCCATGGGCTGGGGCACTGTGATACCTGTAAAGCCGGGAACAAGAAGAGCACTGATACTCATGTCCCTCTGCTTCCTCCCTGCATACACAACGTGAGCAAGTTGAGTTTGCCAGGAGTTTTGTCACAGCAACAAGAAAAACACTCCATGTACCCAGGGAGAAGAGCCTGCTGGACGAATAGTGACACCCGAAGCCTGGCCTCAAGCTCATTCTCATTTTTTTCTACCTTAAACTAACTTTTAGCTTGAACTGTTTACCAGTACCTTGGGTGTCCTCATACCACTTTTCAAAGCTGGAATGCTTTTAATATCTACATACACGACCTGGTCAATGAATGTTCTGTGATGCGTATAATTTTTAGTCAAATGAGTTAAGAAAAAAAAAAGAAGTCCCTTTTATTCCTATTTTAGGCATGTCTCTTAGCCATGCCTAAGTATATACATCACTTTTTTCAAGTTCACCAGGCCACCCACCCTCCTTCCTTCTTTATTATGTAAATGTGTTGAATCTCATTTCAAGATTCTCAGATATTGAGCCATCTTTGCTTTTTTTTTTTTTAATTTTCAGAAATAGATGCCTATTCAAATGGATCACTTGGGGCCAGTGACCTTAAAGCGCTCTAATGGAGCTTTGGGTTGGATGGAGTCTGCCAGCTCAGAGCTCTGTGGGAGCTATCACCTATCTTTAGGATGAAGCAGCACGCCTAATTACCCCATTCTCCTGTTTATCATTCCGCAGTGGCTTTTGCTCCCAGAATTTCAATCAACCCTGCACATATACTGTGCCCTCCACACTTTATGATCTCATCAGTGAAGCTCCTCCTGTTGTTTCTTTTTTTTTTTTATTGGAATGCAGACACACAATGGCAATCTTTACATTACTTTCTATAGAACCTTTGTTGGCTTACATCACTTTCTGTACCTTTGTTCCAGCCACCCTATCCTTTGTATCTATACCTGAATGTGGGCTCAAGAGTGAATACCATGAGACACGGATGAGGCTATGTCCCTCAGCTTCCCTCGCTGTCCTTCATGATGAAGGCTAATCTCTTTCATATAACAACACTGGTCTGAAATGTTTCTGTCTACTAGGCTGTCTCCTGAGAGGGCCTCCTGCATGAGCATTTGTGTGCATGCCCATCCCCTTTCCATCTCAAGGGAATCACTCTCCCCTCTTCGAAGGGGATTTGCATTTGAGAACGGATTCCTATCTGGAAATCTGCTCAAAGGCCACATACCCTCATTTGGTGGCTCCAATCCACTGTGTGCCTGCCAAAAAAAAAAAAAAAGAAAAAAGAAAGAAAGAAAAGGTTTCTGTGTAATGTTCTTTTAGGAGCTCTGTAAGAGGCTGCATACTTAAGTCCTAGTACAACCATGAGCAAAGCCATCATCCTTGTCCTGCCTGTCAATGCACTGTCTTCTCTCCTCCCTTGTGGCTTTTTATGGTAAGTATGCCTGTTATTTCTCTGGTTATTAATTCTTCACAAGGCCTGTACCACCCTGGGGCTCACATCTTCCCGTTGAAGTGGTGCCATTGAGTTGTCAAGGAAGCTGGTGCTCCTTGCCCATAGCCATGGCTCAGTGTCTTTGTCAAAAACGAGTCCTTCAAGTCACTGTTGGTGACAGTGTCTTATTAGCTAACCTTGCCGAGGGTTCCATTTTCGGTAACCATAGGTGAATACTCTTCACCAATAACTTGGTGTAGTTCAATGTAGTAATCACTCCTATGCCATAACACCAGTATAACATTCACACATCCATAGTCAATGGACTGTCAAACAACTGTGACTCAGTTGTTGTGAAAGTTACATCCCCCGGCTTGCATTGCTGGAATAAAGTTTCTATTAACAGCTCAGAGGCGAGAGTACAGGAAAGGATTGGAGATGATCCAGCTAGAAAGCCAGGAGCCCCTCAGAAGTCACTAAAAAATGTATAAATATGTATATATACATATACAGTTTTAATTGACATGTACAAATTATATATATTTATCATATACCACATGGTGTTTTGATATAAGCTTTGTAGGCTAATAGACACACCAGTTACCTAACATCCTTGCTTTTTGTGGCTAGAATTCTTGAAATCTATTCTCAGCACTTTTCAAGCACCATGCCTCATATTAACCACAAGTCAGACAGATGTGTATTTTATTAAGTGCAGGGAGAGGCTGTTGCTTGCAGAGTGTTGTTTCCACTGTGAGATTTGTTGGGGGATTTGGGAGGTCAGAGTTCTCAGCTCCCTATGTATCTCTAAATGACTCACAATTTGGGGTCCCACCGTCTTCCATCTTCCTGGCCTTGGCATGACAGGCCTGGCAGAGCTATCCATCTATTACTCTGAGTTGCTGAGCCTTACAAACCAATCCTGTGCTTAACTGCATGCCATGGCAGCCTGCTGCAGCAGAGAAGCAGTTCAGTGAGAACTGCCGGAGGGACTTTTATGCTATGCCTGTGGACTATTGTTTAAAAGTCTAGTCTAAAAGTGCTTCATATTCTCTAAAGATGCTGCCAGCCCCCACTTGAGCCCAGCTTCTCAGTGTGGCGGCGACTTCTGGGCCATCATCTTTCCTCCCCCCTGCGTTCCCCTGAATCAGACTGAAGGCATTTTGCATGCTTCCCCGGCTCAGCAGTGCGCCAGCGGCTGAGATGCATGCCTTTAATATGTCACCAGTTACACTGCAGGCTTCCGGTCCAGAACTGCCTGGTTTTTAGGGTCACTTCTGATAGCAGTGGCATATCTCCTAGGGTAGTTGTCAGGAGAAGAAACAAACAAACAAACAAAAACAAACAGACAAACAAGCAACAGTGAGAGGCAGCTGGGGGAGTATGAGTGGTGTTACTCAGACACAAAATTCAAAGGCGTATTGTTTGGCCTGAACAGACGATCCCACACTTAAGAAGGCCTGATTTTATTAAATGTAAGCTCCTCCAGGAAGGCATTTCTGCTGGTTCCCTAGCATGAGTCACCCTGGAGCTGAAGCCAGCCTTTCGGACACTGGTTTGTCAGCTCTTTCATGACTGAGCAAAGAAATGATGGCCAACTGCAACTCCCGAAAGGTTATGGCGGAACACAGCCTTCAAACAGTGGATGATTACATCGAAGGAGTAGAGACCACTTCAAAAATAGCCTGTCTTAATTGAGCATAAAATCAAATCACCAAACACACAAATAAACAATATCTTGCTGGTTGAATCTTCAGAGTAAAAATGCCAGCATAACCCCCAGCCAGGTGGAGGAAAGCATAAAAACAAACGAGAGAGAGAGAGAGAGAGAGAGAGAGAGAGAGAGAAAGAAAGAAAGAAAGAAAGAAAGAAAGAAAGAAAGAAAGAAAGAAAGAAAGGAAAGAAAGAAAGAAAAGAAAGAAAGAAAGAGAAAGAAGAAAGAACCCAAGGCTCCTTCAGGTTCCCTTCTAATCACAACAGCAAGAGACGGCTACAGCCTCCAACCACAGAGGAACTCTGGCTTCTGTTGTAGAGGCAAAGTTTCATGGTTGTTATTTGTTTATATCAAGCCAACAATTTTATCTCTGTAGCCCAGGCTGACCTACAGGAGATCATTGTAGCTTAGGCTTACCTACAGGAGATCACTGTAGCCATACTGATCTATAGGAGATCACTGTAGCCCAGGTTGACCAACAGGTCACTTTGTGACACAGATTGGACTTTTAACTCACACCTAAGCCCACAGGATTACACTCCTGAGGTATCACACAGGTTTAAAGATGGATTCTGATATGTGTACAAAAAAAAAAAAAAGAAAAGTCACAGGGCAGCATGGACAGTGATGTGACTGGTCACTCCATGTTATCTTTTTCAGAGATTCATGTGTGCCATAGGGTATGGCCATATCTAGCTATGATTCTATTAATGCAAATGTCCTACACATTATCCATTCCACCAACATTGAAAGCCTCTTGTTATGTATGATGAGACTGTGAAAACTCCTACACTCAGCACCTATGCCCTTTAGCTCTCAGTCATTACCTAGTGGAATTTCTAGCAATAAAGTCCTCATCGGTTAAGTTTTATAGCTATTGTCAACCAGCTTTACAAAACGGCTATAACAATTTACAGTCCACCGCTCAGTGTGAAGAGCTGATGATGAGATTCAATCACAGTTATGTTATCAGTCAGTTTCCTTGTAGTTTATGGGATCTAGGGACATTTCCTGGGTCCCCCTGTGCCTTGCATATACATTTAAATTGAGAAGTCAAACTTCTTTCAGTGTGTATGCGACCTCCTGGCTATAATCTTGTGTGACTGTTCCACCTTTTACTCAGTTATCTGTAGAGTAATCTTCCTTTCCTCCAATGATTCAAAAGAGGAACTCGTCCCGAATCCGAGCCTTTTCTGTCAGTCATCTTCTTCCACCTGTGGCTTGTACAATTTTCCTATTAATTATGTTCTTTGATGAATAGAAGTTTGTAAGTTTCTCTTAGACAAACTTATCTTTGTAAAGAAACACCCAATGCTCAGTGCACGGTTTTGTCTTGCTTAATATTTTGCCTCCGCTAAAATTTGTAACAATCAGATCACACTTAGATCTAAAATCTATCTGTAGTAAATTTTATGCCCACAATAAAGAAGGAATCAATACATACCTCATGTATAACTGATCCAGCATCATTCATTTTCCTTTGCTGAAAATGAATGATGCTGGATCATTGTTTGTTGAAATGAGATTGGATTTTGTTCCTCTATTAACCCATTTCACATCAATTGTCATTGTCTTAATTATGAAGCCTTATAGAAATATTAATTTCTGGAGATAGATGGCATCTGTATTTTTCCACTTCTTTAAGATTTTTCTTTAGATGTTCCTGCTAACTTATATTACATAAAATGACTTCTGTAGCCAGGAGTGGTGAACAGAACTTTAATCTCAGCAGAAGCAGCTGGATTTTCATGAGTTTGAGGCCAGCCTGGTCAACATGGTGAGTTTCAGGCCAGCTAGAGCTACATACTGAGACTCTGCTGCACTCTTAGCTGTGTGGCCATTTTGTCATGATTATTAAGGCCAAATGCAAACATTCTTTATAGACTCACTCACACACACAAACACACATGCAAACACACACAAACACATACCACACACACAGGCACACTCTAATACATACTCACATTGACATCACACACGCAAACTTACACACTCAAACACACATCACACATGGACACACACATACTCACACACACTCAAACACACATCACATACAGATGCAAACCCCCACACACACAGACACACAAGCACACATAGAGACACACACAAACACCACCACATACACAAACACACACGCTCACACAGAGAGACACACACACTCTCATGTACACACACAATCACACACATCACACACACAAACACACAGCACACAAGTCACACCCACCCACATACACTGCCTCCTGATCCACATAAACTCTGTCATGCCTTTTTCCTTATCTGCTCTAACATTCAGCCACCATTACAGCCATTGAGAATTCAACCCCAAGAGATTCATATTTTGTGGACCAGACGCTATGCTGTAAGAGGCACGGCCACGTGAGAACTGAGGCTCTCCTTGAGGTCCACTTATAGCCAGCACACACTTTCTTCCCCTAAGAGTGAGCCTCCCTCAACACCCTCTCTGTTCCTCAGCTGCAGCCATGTGCAGGGAGAGGAAATGCCCCAACTGAATCCTGCCCAGACTGCAACATCATGAGGAATTGCTGACCTTTGCTGTCCAGTGCTGTACTGGGGTGGTTGGTTACGCAATGATACCTAGTTAAAATAGAAATGGTATCAGAAACGGGTTGCTGACATTACAGAATTCAGAATCTTGGCATTTGCTTTAAGTCTGGGCAGTGGGAAAACAGTCAAGACAGCGCGAGTGGAGGTTGGACAACAGAATATCTGGGTTATGTAACAGCAGGAGATAAGGGAAGAAAACTGTCACGTGTGGAAGAAAAACCATTATCTAATGATCTTGTGGGTTGGCCTGGAGATTTCAGGCAGACAGTTGAAAGATGCAGCTGACTTGTTTTGCTGCCCGAAATAAAGTACGGGGGGGAGAGGTGAGAGACGTAAGGAAAGAATCCATTCTCCAGAAGAGCTCGGAGAACATGAAGGAGCCAGAAATCAAACCACTGGGCTTCAAAATGAAACCGATTCTCCCCTCCAGTCTGTCTCAACAAGAGATTGCAAAGTCTGGGCTGTATGCGAAAATAAAAATCCAAGGCGCTGCGGGTGGGTTGCAGTGTCAGGGGCAGAACGGTTCAAGGGCGGGGCCGTTAGGTTGCTGGTTACAGCTTCAGATATTTAGCATGCAGCCTTATCGGCGCAGCCAGACATAACAGGTTCTGAGGATATACACATGTCTCCTCTGGCTTTCCAGCTTGGTAAAAGGGGAAGTAAGGACCTTAGAAACATTTTCCCACACCTGAGGTGACAGCACAGAACAACCAGAGGCTTGAGTTCCGTGGGGGAGTGGAATTCTAATGAACCAAACCCTGGTTAGAGCCAGAGGAAACCCATTGAGTTTAAGAAACTTGTATTGATACCAAAATAAGAACAGATGAAGGATGGAGGAGTTTACAACAGCAAAAGAAGCCCTCTTTGCTGAGTGCATAAACCAGGCTGGGAAATCTACTCAGTCATCCACTTGAATGTTTTCTTATGGGAAGAGTCATAAAGACTTTGGATAGAATCAGGGACCGAGACTCACAGAGAACCGCCCCCAAGAGAAGATGCTGATTGTAAGCAAGGGGTTAGTGAAGTATGGCCTGCTGGGTCATAGTGTGATGAGTAAGGGACTTCTGTGAAGCCTTCTACTTTGAAGTGTCTATTGCCATTTTCCTGCCGTTGCTTTGTCATTAAGATTGGAGGTATGGGGTGGAAGGGAAAATAACCTTCCTCTTTTGTTCACAGGATGTCTGATCCAGAGCAGGTGTGCCCAAGAGACTAGCATCCAAACCTGACTTGTATGTGTATCGATATATAAAAGTGTGTGTGTGTGTGTGTGTGTGTGTGTGTGTGTGTGTGTGTGTGTG
>NW_026596079.1:4426813-4432691 GCF_907164565.1 Psammomys obesus | reverse complement strand
GTGTGTGTGTGTGTGTGTGTGTGTGTGTGTGTGTGTGTGTGTGTGTGTGTGCATGTGCATGCATGCATGTGTTTCTTGAAAGTAGAGGTAAAATTACCTAGGGAGACAAGGGAGACCAACAGGTAAGGGATAGGATTTAAAAGGGGAAACTCGAGGGTATTGAGGCAAGCAAATTCAACATAACAAGTGACCAAAAGTTTCAAAAGAGTTACAAATGAAGATATTTAACTTAAAAGTAAATCGTCAGACCTAGTCCCCAGTCACTGGTACCCCAGCAATACATAAGGCAAAGGAAACGGACTGATCTTTTATTGCTGCCCCAGTGAACTGCCAACACTTAGCAACTTAAGTCATTATCACCTTATCTCAACATTTGCATGATCCAATGGTCTGGGCACATTGTGGCTCAGCTAGATCTTCTGCCTTGGTGCTCAAAACATTGAGGCCAAGACATTAGCAGGCTCTGGAAGCTCTGAGAAAAATGAGCCTTTAAGAATCTATAAATAAGATATGAGTAGAATTGAGTCTCAGTTGGAGGTCTTCATCTTTTTTTTAATTTTTTTTTTCATATTAATCACAGGTTATTTACTTTGTATCCCAGCCGTAGCCCCTTCCTTCATTCCCTTCCAATCTCACCCTCCCTCCCTCATCTCCTCCCTGCCCCTTTCCAAGTCCACTGCTAGGGGAGGTCTTCCTCCCCTTCCATCTGACCCTAGATTAGCAGGTATCTCCAGGACTGGCTGCCATGTCCTCCTCTGTGGCCTAGCCAGACTGTTCCTCCCTTGGGGGCAGGGAGGGGGAAAGAGCCAGTCATTGAGTTCATGTCAGAAATAGTTCCTGTTCCCCTTACTAAGGAACCCACTAGGGAATCCTGAGAGAGGAATTCCAGGACCAGAAAGACACACAGGGTATATACTCACTTATATAAACCTGTAAGATGGGATAAACATATTAAAATATGTGCACCTAAAGAAGATAAACAAGAAAGAAGACCCGGAGTAAGATGATCAATCCTCACTTAGAAAGACAAATGGGATGGACAGAGAAGTAGGAGAAAACAAATAACAGGACAGAAGCCTACCACAGAGGACTTCTGAAAGACTCTATCTAGCAGTGTATCAAAGCAGATGCAGAGACTTGTAACCAAACCTTGGGCAGAGTGCAGAGAATCATATGAAAGAAGGGGGAGTTAGTATGACTGGGAGAGGACAGGAGCTCCACAGGGACAAAATATATCAGGGCATGGGCGCCCTCTACGAGACTGTTTCTCCAACCAAGAACGATGTATGGATATAACCTAGAACCCCTGCTCGGATGTAGCCCATGGTAGCTCAGTAACCAAGTGGAGGTCTCCATCTCTGAGCTAATCACAGCACATGCTCTGTGGCTCTCATGCTTTACTCTTCTGTCTTCTTCTTCTGCCTCTGAGGGAGTCATGAGACTTCATGGAGTCTACACAGATGATTCATATTCTCCCTGCATGTCTTCTAACATAACAAAATTTCTGGATATACATGAATATGTATTATTTATTTTTACTTTATATGTATGGGTGTTTTGACTTCTTGTGCATCTGTACCACAAGTGCCTAGTAACCACAGAACCCAGAAATGTGGCCTCATATTCCTTGGCACCAGTATTACAGAGAGTTGTGTGCTTCGATGTGGATGCTGGAAAGTAAACGCAGGTCCTTTACAAGAGTGCCAGCTGGTCTTAACCAGAGAGCAATCTGTCAAACCACCTTGGTACCACCATGGTACTTTTTACCATGCATTTAAATTTTGGATCTGGAATGGCTCCTTTGAAAGAAGTCACCATTTTGTTTACTGTAGGTACCTTTCCTCCTAGGGTTCTGTCCTGATGTCAGAATTGTAAGGAAATACATCATTTTGGTTATAATAAGCCCGCAAATATCAGAGGACTTCATTTGTGTACATAACACACACACATGTATAATTGCTTTATCACATGTTCCTATGTAATGTGAAATGAAGTTACACACGTGAATATGTGTGTAGATCATAGCTGACATAAATTTTCTAACTCTTACAGTGATTCTTGGGAGAGGTGTTTACCCAATACTATTTTGGGCCTATCACAATCATGGGTAAAAATGTAATTGCAGAACAATTTCCCATTGTGGACAGCATTAGCAGAATGAGAGGACCGAAGCATTCTGAGTAATTGGTCACTGTGTCCCATTAATCCAGGCCATTAAATCCAGACAGGGTAGACTGCGTCTTATGCAAGCGCATCATTGCAAGGCTGCTTTTGCTGATGAAACAAGGGTTGTGATTGTTCTTGGATGCTTATCGGGCTAATGGGTTAAAAAAAAAGGGGGCCCTTAGAGTCATTGAATTACAGATTGTGTAGACGTATGCCTTGCATCTTGTTTCCCATTTCCTATGCTTAAAAAGATACATGTGATGATGGCTATCTTCCTGAAAAGGCTATATCTGGACTGACATATTTACATCCCTAGTGATATGATTTGTCAGGAGAAGATCAGGCCTTGTGTGATCACCTCGGCAGCTTCACTGATGCTCCAGCACAGCACAATGAGGTTGCTTTGATGAACCCCGTGTGATTCGGAAATGTGGCATGAGTGACTTGAGAGCAACAAACATCAAGATGCTGATATGGAGCTGGGTATGTAGGACTCAGTGGGGAAGAATCTTGGCTGTGAAAGCGAGAGCCCCTTTCAAATCTTCAGCACCCCTGAGAAGAGCTGGGCATTGTGAAAAGGGCCTGTAAGCCCAGTGTTGGAGTGAGGACAGAAGCAGGTGGATTGTGGGAGCCTGCTGGCTACCCTGCCTAGCTGAAATGCTGAAATTCAGATTCAGTGAAAGACCCTGTCTTAAAAAATGTGGTGCAGGCGGGTAAAGAAAGACACTCAATGTTCTCCTCTGGCCTCCACACATACACACACTGCACAACACACACATATAACTCAAAGCAAGCAAGCAAGTAAATAAATAACAAGAGCAGCAGTAGTTGGACTCAGTGTGATGAAAAATAAAAATAAATAGGCTGAAGAGAGATTTGCTTGATTAGCAAAATAAATAAATGAAAGAATGTTGATGTTGGCAAATGGCTTACTTTATAAACCAGACAACACAGCGTCATTGCTCTAAAACTCTTCCTGGTTGACTTGGGTTTTCTTTTTCTCATTTTTGTCCATTTTTCCTCTGCTGGCATGGTTTGTGTACATATGCATGTAGCCACATGTAAATATGGATACATGTGGAGGTCAGAGGTCATGGTTGCCTTCCTGTATCACTTTTCCCTTTGTTTCTTCGATCAGGACCCTAACTGAACCCAGAGCCCATCAGTTCAGCTAGACGGCTGGCCAACGAGCTCCAGCCATTACTTATCTCTGTTCCTGCGGTGATGGGGTTGATAGGTACATGGCTGTAGACTCCCATGCCTGGCTTTTGTGTAAACACTGGGGATCTGAATTTAGGTCCTCATGCTAACACAGCAAGCACTTTACTAACTGCTATCCATGTCCCTAGCCCCCATTTTTCATTTTCATATTTAAATGAGCATGAAAAATAAAAGGCTTTATTATGACATTTTCTATTTTGCATGTTAATAACAGATATGTTTATTATTACATATCCATCAGTGCCGCTTGCAGTATCACTTGAAACATGCATATCACCCTAGAGAAGATTGCTTTTCCAGTGCTTATTTGATACACATTACTGCAAAGCCATTATAAATTACTGAGAAGGCATTCGGTTAAAAAAATAAACAATAAATCACACTGCCCATACAAATAAACTCTCATTACCAGAGGAGAGTTGAACAGTATTTGTATGGTAATTCCTATGTAAACTGGAAAACATCACAGATATATTTCATAATTCTTTAGTATTGGTGCAACTTTGTGTATTTTTTGTAGATAGTTTCACAGTCTTTCATTACTGTAGCAGATAGTGTGGTACAAAGATTGTACTGAATTTACAAAAGTCCTACAAACTTCTATATATTTTAAGTTAAACCAATTACCCACCAACACACCTAATTTTTTGTTAAAATCTGTTTTCTGAGAAGTCTGTACTCATGGCAGTAAAAAAGTCTCTTAAATTAAGGTACTAATAAAGCAACAGAAAAAAAAATACAAGGAAAACACAGGAGCTGCAAAGTGAAAAAGAAACTCTTTCTACTCAGTTGGACCTAACAGAAATCAGTGGACATTTTCATATGTATACAACATATTTGTTCTAATTTATCTGTCCCCTGATGTCCACCCTTCTCCTCCCCAGCTGTTGCTTTTCCACACTTTAGATTCTGTGTTTTAAATGTCTCATCATTTCCAGTCCTCTGCTGCGTCTCTTCATTTTCCACCATGTTCTATGGACACAGGTACTAACCCGAGTGGGGTAAGCTTAGACACCCTTTGTATCCCAGAGAGTTTCCTCAGGAGGAAGAAGAGATGAGGCAAGTGCTGAGAGCTAAGTGTTTAGCCTCTTTGCAAACTCCTGATGAGATCCTGCAGGTAGTTGTTGTCCTTGCTAATAATCTCAGCTCCTTAGAGCTCTTTCCTAGAAAGGAAGTCTCTCTCTCTCTCTCTCTCTCTCTCTCTCTCTCTCTCTCTCCAATGACCCAGCTCACCACTGTCACTGGCAAAGGATGGTAGTTTCCTTCCATGATCCTTGAATAACGGTCTCAACTCTTAAAATCTGTCTGTGTCCCAGCAAAGGCATCAAGGCATCTCCCCTTCCCCAGTTGGCTGGTACCTCAGCTCATTACTGTGACTACCTCAGAACATGACTGTCCTTCCTGGATCCCTTTCTCCAGCTCATGGAATGAAGTGTCTCTTTTATAAATAGATTCCATGTAACTTCTCCTTAAATCCACATGTGCCATCTGCTGGACATTAGCTAATAGAGTTTTGGATGATTTCTTTCCCAACATGTCTTACTTAAGAATCCTGGTAATTCATAGGATTGGAGTACGAACTTGACTTTATTCGTCATGTACACTATAGAAGAAGGAAGCATTGCCATAACAGGCTAAGAAATAAAGTTCAACCTCAGAGCTGCATCCTGCTGGCTCTTCCAAAGTAGTGAATACTTACAATTCTGTCATGTGACCACTATCAGAAATAGTGACTCCTTACATCTGCCACACAGGCTAACCTCTGTAGCATGAGTACAGAGACTTGTGAGCTAAAGTCTGAGTGCTATCTGGAGGTGATCAAAGTTGGCCTCAATCCAGCTCCCTTCACCTTCATTCTGATGGGCAAAACAGAAAGTTAGATTTTATCGTAATAACTTCTATTAGTCCTGACTTGAGTAAATGAGGGAATCCTGCTTTAGGAAGCAGCAAGGGGAGATCTCTTTTTTTGCCAATATTAAGCATACTTGAACATAATCATTAATTATTGAGTACCCCCATTGTACTATGCATCATGGTGGGGCTTGATGGCGAGAAACACCTGGTATTGAGAAAGGGCAATTAATTTTAAAAATTGAAGCTATGAAATGAGCAGTGTTACGATGGTTACTGATGAGGTGTATTGGAAATCCGTGAAGGGTGTTTAGTGAAATTAGAGGTCATGAAGGTTTCCTGGAGCAAAGAAAGTTGATTCTTGTGTCTGGCTAGCAATCTAGCCACAGGAGATGAAACATTCTTTCCAGGACCATCCTCCCCAAACCGTGGAAAGTCCATGAGCAGAGATGTGCTAAAGTGTACCCCTGCGAGCAGCAGTCAATAGAGAGGACCTAGGGCTAGAGAGGCAAAAGGATTGCCAGACCAGGGTGTAAAGAAAAGCTTGAAACTGAGGTGAAAGTAGGAATGTATGTGATATCTATCTGTCTGTCATCTATCTATCTATCTATCTATCTATCTATCTATCTATCTATCTATC
>NW_026596079.1:4419575-4426803 GCF_907164565.1 Psammomys obesus | reverse complement strand
ATCTATCTATCTATCTATCTATCTATCTATCTATCTATCTATCTATCTATCGTTTATATAATTGTAGGCATGGAGTATGGGTGTGGGGGTGCCTTTATGAATTTATTTTGTTTATATTTGTGTTTTTATATGTATGCACACGTAAATATATTGTGTATGTGTATATATATGTGTGTGTGTGTGTGTGTGTGTGTATCAAGACTCAAAATTTATCTATGTGACCAAGGATGAATAGAATACAGGTATATATAGAGTCAGAGGCCAGCTGTACTTGCAGAAAGATCCTGAAAACAGAGGACTTTTGGTAAGTTAGTAGATTAGGGTATTATGACTGAGAGGCACATAGGGGTGAGATAACGGTAGGAGGCTCAGGAGCCATAGCATGCTGACCCAAGAGAGGAAGCTGCTACTAAGCACCAAGTTGGAACCTACACTTTTTGCCTTGTGGCTGCATACAAGTCCTGGGTCTTCTCAGCATCTCTGTATCCTTATCTGCAAATCAAGATCAACATAGTCAATACTGCAGGCTTCCCGCTGGGAGATTAACGTAGGCTTGTCATAGGCAAAGGGCTCAGTGCAGTGAGACTGTAGACTCTTTGTCATGTTTGATCTCAGAAGGGTCCGTTTATGCCAGTGTCACATTAGTGTTAAATCACAATGGTCTCAAGGGCTCTGTGTTCATCAGAAGCATCTAGAACCTTAAGCTACAGATTCACCCCAGTCAATACCAACTCACTGACTGAAAAAGGACATGGCCTGCAGATCATGACTGAACAAAAACACCAGGTGACTGGTGGTTAGAAGACAGTGTACACAGCCTTGAAAGCCCCCTTGGAAATTAGATGTTTCATGGGTCAGTGTCCTAACTCTGGCTTTGCTGCTTCTGCCCAGTGTGACCCTCTCAAGTCATCCTGGTGGCTGTTTTATCCCCACCCAGGCCCCACAGGTTGCCTTGGTTATCTTCTCTCCCTCCCTCTCTGTTCCCTAATCTAATTATCACAGCAACCAGATGTGACAGGCTCCCTCTTTAACCCACTTCAAGATTGCAAAGGGCACCTTCCAAGCCTGGGCCCTTTTATCATTTGCCAGATCCCAACCCTAGAAACCTGGAAGGTATCCTTATGCTAATTAGCCCTGAAGTGTCCTCTGCCAGAATAATCCTATTATGGGGCCCAGGAGCAGCTGCAGGCTGTCACAACCAAATCCAGTGGGAGCACACACATCAACAGGGTCAGCCTTCTGGAACGGCATGCCTGCCTCCTGCCATAGCCACTGTCTCCAAATGCTTCTGTGCGTCTGCACCTATCTCAGTGTTTTTGAAATGAGATGGAGGCAATCTTGTCTTCCCCAAGTAGAGTAAATGCATGTATGCAAATCCCTTTACCCCAGTCTGTAGAGCTCACTGGCAAGTTCAAGGCCATCTGTGAATCTCTCTCCCAACATGCCCTTTATAGCCCAGAGGCCAGACCAAACCCTGTGGTATATACTGTGGTCCCCTGTGGTCTCCCCTGGACCTTTCCTTACTGTGTGCTTTATTCTTAGAATGAGTACAAAGGTATCTAAGAGAGTCCAGAGTTTAAGATGCAACTTCTGAACTCATATCCTAGCTCTACCACCTATCTGAGCTCAGACATGTTGCTCTCTGGGGCCCAACACACTCACCCACAAACAGATAACTCAACATGATACAAGGTCCTTGTTTCTTGTTTAAATGGGCATTATGCATCAGTATATTGTAGCTTCTTGCCATTATGTTATTGGGTGGCAGCCACTGAAGTCTGTTGAATGAGTACTGTCTGCTCACCACTGGGCTGCTAATTGCAGGTGCATTAATTAATGTAGTCGCAAAAGAGCTGGAGAGCTGGAAAATAGTTACAACAAGCAAATTTTTCTAAAGCAAATAAATAAATAAATAAATAAATAAATAAATAAATAAAAACCACCAAAACCACAAAACAAAGCAAAATAGAAACCAGGGACTTTGCAACCTCTTAGGAAAACCTGGCTAGAAACAGCCTGGCACTGTTTATAGTTTTTACTTCCTTTTTATGAATATTCATGTCTGCTTGCAAAAGCACAGATGGGCTTGACTACAGTGCCCTGCCCTTGACTCTCACAGGGCATTTGCCATATTTGAATCAGGCACTTTGGGGATTGAATTTCTTTTTTAATTTAATTTTATTTTATTAATTACACTTTATTCACTTTGTATCCCCCCCATAAGTCCCTCCCTCCGTCCCTCCCGATCCCACCTTCCCTCCCCCTTCTTCACGCATGCCCCTCCCCAAGTCCACTGATAAGGGAGGTCCTCCTCTCCTTCCTTCTGATCTTAGTCTACCAGATCTCATCAGGAGTGGCTGCATTGTCATCTTCTGTGGCCTGGTCAGGCTGCTCCCCCCTCAGGGGGAGGTGATCAAAGAGCAAGCCAATCAGATTATGTCAGAGGCAGTCCCTCTGCCCATTACTATGTAACCCACTTGGACACTGAACTGCCATGGGCTACATCTGTGCAGGGGTTCTAGGTTATCTCCATGCATGGTACTTGGTTGGAGTATGAGTCTCTGGGAAGACCCGTGTTCAAATTTCTGGTTCTGTTGTTCTCCTTGTGGGGTTCCTGTCCTCTCCAGATCTTATTATTTCCCACTTCTTACATAAGATTCCATGCACTCTTCCCAACAGTTGGCCATAAGTCTCAGCATCTGCTTTGATAGTCTGCAGGGCAGAGCATTTCAGAGGCCCTCTGTGACTAAAATGCTCAATCCCCATCCCGAAAGGCAAAGAGGATGGGCATCAGAAGAAGGAGAAAACAGGGGATTGAATTTCTACAGTTCAAAAATTCGCTGGGTTGTGCTACATTTCTGGACCTAACATTGGGGTAGAGCATTTGACCTTGCCTCTGCTGTCAGTGTTTTAGGAGTGACAGAACCAGACTATGTATTTAAACATTCTCCTAAGATCTGTTGGTAAGTACATTGGCTGGGCTCTGAGACAATAGAGCATTCTGTTTCTGCCAGAGCAGGCAAGTTGAAAGAGATAGAAAGAGTTGAAGAAGTTGGCTCACTGGTCTCTGAGTATCCTTTGTACCCTTGAGATGTGCAGACCCCAGGACAAAACAGCTTCTCTTATAATTCATTTTCCCCCAATATAGTCATTCTCCGCCTTAAATTTTATTTAGCAAACTCATGGTCAGTTTGGAATAGAAGAGCAAGCCAATATGCTTAGGGGAAGTCATCGGTCAGATCAGCACTGTATTGAGGAAACTGAGTTATACTTTATTGTTCCACAGCAAATGTCTCATAGGAAATATTTGCCGGAGTGAAGGGAGTGTTGATAAAAATAGCACAGCCCACTAAAGTGCATGGAGAATGTCATGCACCACAACATGGAAAACAAAGGTTAGACATGGTCCAATCGGCCCAGTAGAGTGGGAGCTACATAAGAGAGGCCACCAGAGAACTGCAGTCACTGCTAAGTTGCGGTACCCAGTAGGGAAGGGACAACCAAGGAAACACATCCATCCTCTCCCTGCCCTCAGCCTTCAGCTGGCACTGCCCAAGCACCAGTCAACAACAGCTTGGCAGAGAACACAAAAGGCACCATTGACTGTGGCCTCCACAGAGCACAGAGGATGACAGAGTGGAGCACGGTGGCATGAGTGGAGTGATTAGAAAACAACACTCCAGGCAGGTCAAAGGGGTTCTTCTGAATTGTAAGGAGGGATGATTGCTTTGTAGTCAGTCACCTCCCATTAGCATAGCAAGATGCTATGGTATGGATGGCAGAAAAGATAGCATTCTCACATTCTAGAGGCTGGAAGTTTACGCTCTTCATGTCAGTATGGCCGGGGTCTGGTGTGGGCTCTTTTAATTTGTATATGGCTGCCTTTTTACAATGTTGTGATGCTGAGGGAAAGAGAGAGAGAAAGAGAGTGTGTGGGTGTCTTTTTGATCTAATCTAAACTTATCACTTCTAAGGCAGAACTTCTCTCATGTCTTTGGAGACTAGACATTGTCAACCTGTGATTTTTCCGGATGGGACACAGTTCAGTGCCAATTCCTCCAGCATGTGTTAATTTGCCTACCCAGAGACATTGTTTTCAGAGAAATCATCAATTAACTCCATCTTTCCATTTCTCTAGGCTGAGGAACACTTCAGTGGGTTCTACATATTTAATGTCATTAAATCATGAATCATCTCATAAAGGATATGGTAGGAGTGGACATAACACTGTTAAAATGAAGTGACTAAAAACTAAAACATTTTTATTCAGTGCCATTGTGTTTTGCTTTTAATGCAATGTTTTTATTGATCCTTTGAGAATGTCCCACTGTACATTTTGATTGTACTCTCTCCTGACTCTACCCCCACAACTCCTCCCATGTCCAGCCCATCTCCTCTTTTTTATTTTTCAGTAATCTACTGAGATCAATTTGTGCTGCTCCTACATTCATGGATTGTGGGGCTACCCACTGGAGTGTGGTTGAACTAGCAAGCACCATATTCACAAGAATTGTTTCTACAGAGAGATAATTATAGTTATTCAAGAGAAACGTTGTTGATATTTCTGAAAGAGAAATGAATCCCTCTGCTCCTTCCTTACTCCAGCTCCCAGGGATAAAAAGTCCTCTGTAATTCCACAGGCTTTGTGTTTGAAAACACCTTCGAGGCTAAAGGTGGAGAGCAAGCTGCATTTTCCTAAGAATGAAAGGTATAGGTGTGAATGGAGTTTTGAAAACAAGGGGAATGGGTATGGTCTGTGTCCACAAGGCAGGAATGGAAAAGGAATCTAGAAGAAAACAAAGACAAACAGACACCTGCAGAAGGATTAGTAGGGAGTAGGTCAGATGAAAGGTTTACGCTTTTTGGAGACTTGTTTGTTTTGAGAGGACTATGAACTGTCCTTTGTCATTCATGGGAAACTTCTGGAATGACAGACATAGGCAGTAAGTATTCAGAATAGTCATAATGAGCTCTACTTCCAATTTAGCAGGAAGTGAAAAGGGTCTCAGCATATGTCAGCCACAGAGCAAACACCTGCCGAACCTCTGCCTCATGCAACAGCCACCTGAGCTTTGCTGGACGTGCATTCTAAAATCACATCAATGGTGGAATTCATATTTTCTTGACATCTGTGACTGGATCCTTTATGCTTCTCTGTAATGTGTCTAAAGTATTTGGCATTGTGATAATTGTTATTATCTGGTAAAAAAAAATCATGTGACTCACACATGCTTCTCTCAGAGTGACAGAAAGATCACTGAGCCACCATGAAATCCATTCAACTCCTCAGATTTCTTGGCATAAAATTTCTTCTAGAAAACAAGGAAAAACATCACTTTGAATGTACACACTGTTCCATTTAATAGTATAATCAGAACAAATCTTTCATCCACAGAGGAAACGTTGATAGTTCTAATGACCCTTTCAACAGGTTAGGCCACTACAATGTTTTCAATGAGCTCTCGTGTGAAACCATTTCCAAGTACCTTCCCCAAATACTACCTCATTCCTTAGTGAGAGACTGGCATTAATGAATAGAACATTGGTTGAAATGAGTGCATCATTAAAACAAAATCTATGCACAAAAGAGAGAACACAACCAACTTGCCTTCTATGGAACTAAAACTACGTAGGAAGAGACTTCAAAGTTCCAGGCCAAAAAGCAGTGGAGGAAACTTCTCTCTGGTAAGGGGAAAAGAGGGTGCCTGAGAGATGCCGGCAAGAATGACTTTGTGTGCACTTGTAGAAACAGTGTTCTTTTTTCCTTGCACAATTAAGAGGAAGTCCATCCCAGAAAGGACACAAGGCAGTCAGTGGCAAGTGGCAATACACAACGCAGAGCTTCCTGGGGACATTGAAGACATGGCTGCATGTGCTGGGCTGGGAAGAATGACAAGAGGTATCATCATTATATTTTTCATTTCCTGGCTGTGGCTCTTTCACTGTCATGTCCAAGTCACACTGAATCATTGTCAGGGCATTGCGTGGTCTCTGCCAGGAAGCACAAGGAAGGGCTATTGTCAAGGACCAAGCAGGAGAGAGACTGGGGACATATGGCTGACAAAAACCTGCCAACCAACCCCTAGAGGATCCATTAAGAACCAGAGGTACCATGTGGAAGTCTAGCATCTGAGGGATGGCTAAAATGTATTGAATGTAAGATGGAGTAGATGTTCTATGTTATCAAATATGGTTATGGCCTTCAAATATGTATAGAGAAAGAAACCACAAGATGAAGGTGAGTTTCTTGCCCACGAAACCTCAAGAAGCACTTTGAATAAAGTTCATTTTATTGTTTTATCTCTACGTCCAAGGTCTCTCAGCCTCTTCTCTTTAGTATCATTTACAACATATCTGTCAAAGAAAAATAACAAAAATTCCTAGTGACAAATGTCAAAGCACACCATTAGAAAACAATAATAAATTTAAAACAGAGAGCCCTCCAAATTCCAGGGGAGGCCTACTTGATTTTGTGAAAATTAAGATCTGTCTCAAATTCATTTATAAGAAATGCAGTCCAATCCCAATTTTTAACACAATTTTAATCTACTTGGAAAAATGAAACTAAGGTAAATCTGAAAACAAATAAACATAATATCATATCCAAGACAGTTTTATAACAGCAGATCTCTGGAGGAAGGTGTGCGTGTTCATAAACCTCACTGTAAACCTCAAAGGATTGAAATACTGTAGCATCGGCAGATGAGATTACAGAAAAGAGTGACAATCTGTTATTAAACCTTAATACACAGAAAGGCAACCATTCCCGTTATAAGTAAAAATGATACGTGGTACCTTGAAACTCAGTTCATGGAAATACATAGCTATTCACCCAGCATGTAGGGAGTTGACTGTGGAGAAAATAAAGCTTCAACACGAAGCATGGGCCTATAGGAAAGCAGTCTTGGGTAAATTTTATAAATGTTTAGAAGTCACAAATAAAATGATGGATGGATGTCCTAGGTGAATACTATTCATAACCGTGTGTATGTGCATAAACAGCAAACATAAGTCAGTGAGTAATTAGCAGAAGAACATGGGAGTTTCTTTCAAGATTCAAGAAAATGCTGTGCACGGCAGTGAGTAATTAGACAGGAAGAACATTGTTTGGGGAAGAACGGAACAATAAAATGTCTTTATTTCATGCTATCTCTCTCTCTCTCTCTCCCTCTCTCTCTCTCTGTGTGTGTGTGTGTGTGTGTGTGTGTGTGTGTGTGTGTGTGTGTGT
>NW_026596079.1:4312483-4419565 GCF_907164565.1 Psammomys obesus | reverse complement strand
GTGTGTGTGTGTGTGTGTGTGTGTGTGTGTGTGTGTGTGTGTGTGTGGTGTGTTGGGACATGAATTATTGAATGATTCTGAGGTCTTGATTGAAAATGGTCTGTTAAATAATAGATAAGGAAATTGGCAGGTGATATGTGTAATATGCATTCTGGTTATGTGCTTTAATTGTCTATCTTGTTTCAGTATAAGAAGCTGATATTAAAAGCCTTCCTCCAGTCAAACAAGAGAATGACCTGGTTATTCAGTGAAATAACAATTCGATGAGTCCAAATGTAAAATCAAAAGGTGCAATTGATTTGTTTAATTGTTCTTATGTCTTGGGAAACTGAAGTCATAAAGAATGTAAAGTCTTATTGCCTCACTTGGCATTTTGCAATTATGGCTTTGCCTAGCTTGTCAACAATCTTGACATACTCTACAAAAATGTATGTGTGTATGAAGAAATCTATTGCAATGATGATGGAAAATGGATAAGCACTTCTATTCCTAATACCTGTGAATAATCAAGCATTACTATCTCAAGACACAGCTTTGTCTTTATGATTCTTGTGGTATAAGATGTCCAGTTAAATTGATTTTACTTTTTCAGGTTAATAAGAAAATTTAAAGGAGGTTAATATGTAGGCTAATGTGTTTATGTAAAGTCAAATAAAAGAGATGATTTCATGGGGAAATATGGCATCAGTGTGTGCTTGCTGTTTAAATACTAGAGCAGCAGTGGGGATGTGAAATCAGCTGCCTCAAACAAGTAAAACATGCCAAGGTCTAAATGGCTTTGCCCATTTAATGTTCCAAATAGGCCCCATCTCTGTGACAGCAAAACAGTTCCAAGTATCATACATAATGACTTTATGGATTTTGTTTATATTTCTACTCTAAGTCTTGAATGGGTTTATAGTTGACTTAAGAAATTTATGGGTATTTGTAAGTTTTTATTATTTATACTTTATTCACTTTGTATTCCCTCTATAAATCCCTCCCTCCTCCCCTCCCAATCCTTCCTCCCCCTTCTCCACTCATGCCCTTCCCCAAATCCACTGATAGGGGAGGTATTCTTTTCCTTCCTTCTGATCCTAATCTATTAGGTCTCATCAGGAGTGGCTATATTGTCTTCCTCTGAGGCCTGGTAAGGCTGCTCCCCCATCAGGAGGAGGCAATCAAAGAGCAGGACAATCAGTTCATGTCAGAGACAGTCCCTGTTCCCATTACTATGGGACCCACACAAACACTGAACTGCCATGGGCTGTTCATCTGTGCAGGGGTTCTAGGTTATCTCCAAGCATGGTCCTTGGTTGGAGTATCAGTCTTGGGAAAGACCCCTGTGTCCAGATTTTTTGGTTCTGTTCCTCTCCTTGTGGAGCTTCTGTCCTCTCCAGATCTTACTATTTCCAGCTTCTTTCATAAGATTCCTGTACTCCACCCAAAGGTTGGCCATAAGTCTTAGCATCTGCTTTGATAGTCTGCAGGGCAGAGCCTTTCAGAGGTCCTCTTTGGCAGGCTCCTGACTTGTTCTCTGTTTTCTCCTTCTTCTGATGTCCATCCTCTTTGCCTTTCTGTCATATATATATATATGTAAATATATATATACAAAAGTAACGAAGTTTTCAGAATTTCATTGCCCAATGGAAGGAATGCTGGCATCCCGAGTGAGATGCTGTGTCCTTGGCTGATACCTGAAATCCCTCCATAGAAGGACATCAGTTTCCCTTCCGTATAATAAAATGAGAGGTCTGAAGATGAGCTGTGATTCTTACAGTTGTGGAGACAGAATCACTATGCAGGACTTGGAGACAAGCACATCCATGACCTTGTTCTTCTCAGAAGCTGACTTGGTAGAGTAGAGGGCCAGACAGTCCTTAAACAAGCACCAGAGGAACACAGCGACACATGCATTCGGACATCAGGAACAGAGGCCACTCTTGGAAAAAGTTCTGCTGGGTGCATGTGTGTTGAGCCTGGCAATATGGCTCAGGGGAAAAGGCGCTTGCTGCAAAGCCTAATGATTTAAGTTAGATCCTCGAGACCCACGTGGTAGAAGGAGAGAACCAGCTTCTACAAGTGTCCCACTGACCACCACGTTCATTCACTTACCTGTACCTGCTCACACATGCACACACACACACACACACACACACACACACACACACCTCAATGTAAAAAAAAAAAAACAAAAACAAAAACAAACAAAAAAAACATAAAATAAAACTGAAGATAGGATGTATACACAGACCCAGAAAGGTAAGGTTTAACTTAGTTAAAATGCAGATTTAGCATGGGCAAGGATGCTGTGCACTACACATGAGAAAAAGTCTGGGGGGAATATGTCAACACTGACCATCTCTGGAGACAAGTATTAGAAAATGTTGCATTGTGCTCAGGTCTGGCTGCATATATAATTTGTTTTTCAGAAGGTTTCTAGCCTATTCCTTTAAAAAATTTTTGAAAAACAAAAACCTTTTTCTTATTTAGGGGGAACAAAGGACACTCGGAAGGATTTGTTTTGATCTTACCTCATTTTCCGTAGTGCTTGAGATTTGACTATAATTTATGCTTTGACTCCCTGAAGCCCCAAAGAGGAGGATGAATTCTCCAAAGATCTACAGCGTGTCTGTCTCTTAGAAACAAAGTATTAGTAATTACCTTACCTCCCCTAAAGAGGTGGAAAATGGGGTGAGTCATCCCAAAGCCACTTTTCAAACAAGATGAAATATGTTATTGTGAAGATAAAGGCTATTTTCAACAGGATACGTGTGGGGATAATGCCGATGACTAATGGTGATGTGGTTTACTGCACCCACCGCAATTATGCTCAGGACTCTAACCAAAACGGTGCTTGGTAATTGGTAATTGCTTAGACATAGGTGCTTACTTGTTCAGACCTCTTTAGTCTGGTACTGACATTTTCGTTTTGGTTTTGTTGTTGTTTTGTCTGGTTGGGGATAATCTGAGGGACACAGGGAGGGATTTATGGGAGACTGGGCCTGCAAGAGAGAGAGGAACAGGAATTGTTCCTTGTGGTCATGGTGATGTTCTGGAGTTGTTGAGCTATACAATTTTTTAGCATTGATCACCTGACTATTTCTTAGCATTGATCACCTGAAAGGACCAGGGGGCATTCACTATTGCCTCCACCAGCTTCTGGGGGTGTCCTTGAAGTAAATCCATGATACTAAAGAACAGTGCCATTCCATGTGGGTACAGAGTTGAGAAGGCTGTATAGAACACTTGGGGTGGGTGTTTGGTGTTGCAATAGATTTGCTTATATAAACATACATTATCATACAAGAAACCAAGACTGTTGACCAGTTAGATGAGCCATAGTCACAAAAATGCCAAAATAAAGCTATAACTATCTGTTCATTACATCTGCAGCTATGGTTAGTGTTGTTGAGGATGGTGATAACACCCCAGGTGTGTTCTGTGTGGGAGGTTTTGTTGCTCTGCCTGAACCCTTAGACCTTTTCATTCCATAGCAAGCTATAGCAAGCTGACTCCACTCCCAACTGTTAATACTTAGCTGAGTTTCTTTTTCATTCATTTTTGTTTTGTTTTATATGTTAGGGGTTTCAAAAACTGCCCTGCCAATATGTACGGCTACTTAGAACTGCCCAGGAATGAATGTCATCAAATCCCTGGGTGCGCCCCTCAACCAGCAGCTTGCAGTAGTTGGTATATAAAACTTACAATTCCTTGTTGCATTTCAAAGAAAGGGGAGAAGCTTATGGAGATTGCACATGCTTGCAATCCCAGCACCCAGGAGACTGAGACAGGTCTGCCACAAGTTCCAGGTCAGCCAGGGGTAAGATAGTGAGATCCCCTCTCACCATCAGCATAAACCCTTTGGTAGGTACTGCAAATTGGAGTTGTGTTCTGGCATTAAGATCTGGGTTTCCCATTAAGCTACATTTATTATCTACGTTTCCCCCCACTCCTTCCCCACCCCCCCACTTGTGTTTCATGCAGCCACATGTAGACAATTCTTTTTATTTGCATTTTTATCTCTATTCTGACTTCAGGTTATTTATCTGCCACATTATGACTTGAATTATTTTGAATCTGAAGATTAATTTGGATGCCTTTTGCTGGCATCTTCAAACTAATCCTCCCATCCGCATTTCTTGAGGCTGCCTCTCAGATAAACAATTTTGTTTGAATAATTACCATAGAACCAGGACCCATTTGCAACACAGTTTGATAGGAATTATATGAGTCTACAGATTCATGCTTGGGCATCCTTTGAATCCTTAAATGATAAATTGCGATCTATGCAAATGTTGTGCTTTTTCTTTCATTTAAATAGCTTTTTGTATTGGTATACATGAAGGTCTTCAATAGTCAACCTTTAAGACAGTATCCTGAGAGGCCCGTTGTTGTGTTGCATACCCTGTGTAGTCCCTTTCCTCATTTTACCAGAGAAGATATGTCATTTGCTCTGAGAGAATTCAATCTCTGTGTGAAGAGATCTCTTAGGCAGGCTCTGAACACTTGCCTTAGGCTGAGCATGGGAGAGAAACCTTCAACTCCCTTTGACTACAGGCCTGGGGTGTGTCTTAAATGAACCCTCAAGGAGAGTCTGAAGCTCGATCCACTCAGATAAGGCAGTTCACAATTCCAGACTCACAGAGGCCACGTGACACCATGAGCATCTGTAATTTTAAGTTCCTAATTTTATGAGTCACCTCTTAACCAGTGCAAGATAATGACTACGTGGTCACATACCGTCTGGTATTATTTCACATTTATAAAATACATCTTACAGCCCTGTGTTTTGTCTTGCTGAGAGCTCCGCATGTCTTCAGAATGGCAGCATCTTCTGCGGTTGCAGTAATGCTTATGATGAAGTTGCCAGCTCTGTCTTGATCTTCTATACCCTCCTGACATTTTCATTTGCAAATATTTGACGCCAAAGCTGCAACTGTGGACTTGTCTGGGCCTTTATTTTACTCTGCTGTGTATTGAGTTGTGTTTTTTTGGATTTACGTTAGTTCCAGGAACATATTTAGGATTGATAGCTCTTAGCGAAGTGGCTTCTTCTTTCTTTCTACAATGATTGAAACAAAACAAAAATGAACAAAACAATCAATGGGATATTTTTGTTCTGAAAGTTCCTGTTTTTGACATTGGTGTAGCTGTCCTCTAGCCTTCCCTTCTTGTGACCTGCATGTTACCATGGCAGGTGATTTTCATCCTTCCGTTTTCAATCACTTCACCTTTATATGGGAAACAGGTTTCCTGCGGCTAGCATGTATGTGAGCCTTACTTTTCAACAAATGAGCAAACGTTACATTTGACTGCAATGCACAGACTGTCCTTCTGAATGTGAATCTCGAAGGCATTGTACGAATCACATTTTTAGTGCACTATAAATGGTTGTCACAAAATTTTTGATTTTTAAAAATATGATTTTTTTCATTTATTTGTGTGTGTGTGTGTGTGTGTGTGTGTGTGTGCGCGCGCGCGCGCGCGAGCGCGCTCATGTGCATTGCATGCAAGGTGCTCTGAGGGGACATAAAAGATCACCAGGTCTTTGGAGCTGGAGGGACAGGCAGTTTTGCACTGCCTAATGTGGACCTGGGAACTGAAACTAGGTTCTCTAGAAGAGCAGTAGCAACCTTAACTGCTGAGCCATCTCTTCAGCCCCAGTGTTGTTCCTGCATCTACTAGTTTCCAACAACTTGTTACCACTGTGTGTATAGCACGAAATTCATTTTTATTTTGTTTTAAGACAGAGTCTCATATTAAAACCTAAACGAGTTGACTTGGAACTTACTGCATAATGCAGACTGGCCTCAAAATCATGGCATTTCTTCCTTGATTCTCAAGTGTTAATATTCAGGGCAGTGTGCATGGAATCTTATGTAAGAAGTGGAAAAATAGTAAGATCTGGAGAGGACAGGAACCCCACAAGGAGAACAACAGAACCAGAAATTTGAACATGGGTCTTCCCAGAGACTCATACTCCAACCAAGTACCATGCATGGAGATAACCTAGAACCCCTGCACAGATGTAGCCCATGGCAGTTCAGTGTCCAAGTGGGTTACACAGTAATGGGCAGAGGGACTGCCTCTGACATAATCTGATTGGCCTGCTCTTTGATCACCTCCCCCTGAAGGGGAAGCAGCCTTACCAGGCCACAGAAGATGACAATGCAGCCACTCCTGATGAGATCTGGTAGACTAAGATCAGAAGGAAGGAGAGGAGGACCTCCCTTATCAGTGGACTTGGGGAGGGGCATGTGTGAAGAAGGGGGAGGGAAGGTGGGATAGGGAGGGAAGGAGGAAGGGGCTTATGGGGGGATACAAAGTGAATAAAGTGTAATTAATAAAAAAAAGAAAAAAGAAAAAAAATGATTTCAGTTTTCTGCCTCTGGGTATGTTAGAGAATATGAACTCCTTTCCATCTTTTCTGTCCTTGCTGCCATGTTCCTTTGTATCTATATTCATAATAAATCCAAACTATGTCCTCACTATTTTTTTTACTTAACATTTTTTTTACATAGAGAAATGTTATTGGTTTATCTTGTAACACTAATGCCACCTTTGTTCTAATCCAAATCTCCATGTTATTACTTCTGCTTTAGAATTCAGTTCACCGTTTATTATACTACAAGTCTGTGAACAATGAACTTTTTCCACATTTCTTATTCAAAACAGCCCACCTTTTGTGATTATTTGTAGAATGGTCTCAGACTGAAAATAATGATGCAGCATTATTATCAGGAGATTTTTTTTTCTTTTCACAGTAGCAGGCACTCTCTAGTCTTCTGATGAAACAAGTTTTGTGCAAAGCTCCAATGTCACTCTTTTTTTTTTTTTTTTCAGAATTGTTGTTTTCTTTTTACTGCTTTATCAGCAACATTTTGTCTTCATCTTTGAGATTCAGCCTGACAGGGCTGTGTAGACAGACATTCTGCTGTGCTTTCTGAGAGTTTAAGATATGAATTTGTTGCATTCATTCTCTCTGCATTCATTATATCCTCCTTCTCATTTACTACTTGTATTTCCATGGCCTTCCTTTGGCTCGCCTAACCTCTTGGGCACATGTCTGATTGCTGGACTGCACCCCACAACTAGATTTCTGCCCTGTAACAATTAGGATTTGTCCCTCCTTCTCCATTTCTGCTTCAACTTGGTGATGTCCACTGTTCTTTCTGAGGTCAATGATTTATTTTTTAACTGCTCTTGGAAAATTATTTCCCTCTCTTTTAAAAAGGTATAAATTCAAGTTGTACCTGATGTTTGCTCACAAATCCTACTAAACTGGTGACTATAGGTCCACAGAGGGTAACTAAGGCTTTTAGTAAAACAAGTCCCAATTTCTTAGCAAAATTTCAGTGCCTAATAGATTGTTGTTAACTCCAACCCCCTCCCCACTTCCATATCTTAAATCTCTAGACTTATTTATCTTATATAAATGGAGATTTCTATTCTTTGGCCTGTCTCTGCCTGTCACTACGCACGACTATCTTATTCTGTTCTCTGTATTTATGTATGCAGACTGTTTGCTTGGCTCTGTATTTTGCCAACGTTGTTAATATGACAAACACACCCATATACATGCAATAAACATAGTTTATGTGATATAAAGCTAACAGTCGTTGGCATAGATGCAGAGCCATCAACACTCATAGGTAGGTGGGGGCTGGCCAGATGGCCCAGCAGTTTAAGGCACTCGCCACCAAGGCTGAGCACCTGAGTTCCACCCACAGGACCCACAGTCTAGAAGGGGAGGAGGGATTCCTGAACGTTGTCCTCTGACCTCCACACTCAGACACATGGACCCCAACCAACTACAAAATAAGTGGAATTTAAAATTTTCAAGTCAGTTGTGGTGGCATATACCTTTAATCCTAGCACAAGGGTAGCGGAGGCAGGCTGATCTCTACGAAATCAGTCAACCTGGTCTGCACAGAAAAAAAACAAAAAAAAATATTAAAAGGGTACATAAACAAAAACACTGAAGCTGAAAATCATTATGTTTTTCCTAATATTCAGAATACATGTGTATCTATGTGTATAAATACACATAAACACACATAAGCACACGGATTGAAAGCAGAAGGGCTACGGACTATTGAAGAGAAGAGAGCAGCAAAGGGGTAAAGAGCGATAAGGGTGGGCAACAGGGAGGTGAATGTGGCCAAAGTACAAGAAACATGATAACGTGATAATGAAAATAATTATTTTATGGGCTACCTTGAAAAGGAACAAATACTTATCATGGGACTGCGAAGAAGAATGAAGAGTGATTTTCTGTGGGAACATTTTCTACCTGGTGGATCTGATCCCATGTGGCAGCATAATGACGCCCTGAGATGAGGCAATAATGCCAGGTGTAATAAATCTCGACTTTCGCAAAGTTATGAATTCTGTGCTGCATGACACATCTGCTTTATATTGAAGATATATTAAATGACAGCCGCAGAGTACATGCCCACTCATGTTTTCCCGGGTAATATTTTGTGGATAAAAGCTGTCTACGCTAAGTATAAAAAAGAGATTTTAAAGAGACGGACCAGACTCTTAAAATGCTAGAAACTGAAGCCTGGTTTGATTCCTGTACCACCCTACAGACACCCGACCTGACCATCATGTCCAGATAATTCTCCTGTGAGGAATTTTTTTCTGAGTTTCATAACAGGAAAATAAGCACATGAATTATTTATATGTGCCAGCTCTAAAAAAATGAATAAAAGCAAGTGAATTTATTATTTTACATCACACGTTGAACATTTTTTGATACAAAGTGCTGAAATCCCAAAGCTCCAAATTTTGAAGCTTTGGGGCTCCAACATGAAGCCACTGTTGGAAAATTCCATACAGATGCAACAGCAGAGTTGTTTGAAGTTGTCTTCAGGATCTTACACAAAATACACATTAAATGTAAACAAATTCTGTGCCTAGGTCTGTGTCCTAGCCTCTGGATTATTTTTAACATATATGCAAATGATCCTCCCAAAAATCTGAACTCCAAAGCATTCTGGTTCTAAGCACCAGGTTCGCAATTTGTGTTTTCATCTTAAGAGTAACAAAGTGAGCCTGTGCTCAGCTAACTTTCTAACTGTGATGTTCTCTACAATCCCACTGGCAGTTTTATACTCTGGAAGGCTTGCATCTAGACAATAAGAGCTTTTCCAAACACACACTATGAAACTAAGGCTCAACTTCCTGATGCCATCAATAAACCCCCTTGTTGATCTTCTGCAGCTTGCTCTTGCCCTCACTCTATTCCTAATGCTGCTGTTCCTTGCCCAGGATGTGATAAGCGTGTCTCACTGGGATCTCTTTTGCTCCCTTAGTTGACAATTTGCTTTCAGATCGTTGTTCACAATTTCATGACATCATTTCTCCGTGACCATTTGTTTCCCTCTGATGCACTGCTGCCTACCAAAAATAACCCAGAACATGCTATATTGTACTTCGTGATCAGGTCCAAATTTACCTTGCCTTTTTTTTTTTTAATGTCTCCTAGTAAAATATTCATGGATTTGTAGCCATTTCCTCCTTAAAATTCATGAACAGCCCACTTCATAGCTTCTGTATTTACTATGTTATGAACCTTGAATGAATGCTCATACTTTTCAATGCCTATTCCTTTCCAAAACATATGATCCCTTGGAACAGCCAAAGTCTCCATTTTAATAGAAAGCATCTCTGATTCTCTTACTTGGAAAAAATATCTCATTGAAACTTCTAAAACTTTTCTTCTAGCAATATTAAACTGACAGAAGAACTTCAGTTTTTACTCATAACATTAGAAAATCAAAATAGGAGTTGGGGATTTAGCTCAGTGGTAGAGCGCTTGCCTAGCAAGCTCAAGGCCCTGGGTTTGGTCCTCAGCTTTGGAAAAAAAAAAAGAAAAAGAAAAATAAAATCAAAATAGTTAACAAAATTAACTAGTTAATATTTAAATATCAGCTTTCTTATTTTATTAGGGCCACTCATGGCACTTTTTAAAAAAGCAATTATGTTTTTATTCATATGATATGTGTCAGATAAATGGTTTCATTTATAACAGGAATTTTGCTCTGCGATTCTAGCTGGCCTGGAACTTACTATATAGATCAAGCTGGTCTTGAACTCGCAGAGCTCTACCTGCCTCTGCCTCCAGTGCTGGGATTAAAGGCCAGGCACTTGTGACTTACACGGCAAGAGTGAATAGGGGATATGTGATGGTTAGTGTTGACTCTCAATCTCACTGAATCTGGAGTCACCTAGGAGACAACCTCCAACTGTGTCTATGAGGGATGTTCTTGAATAGGTTAGCCTATGGCCGTGCCTGTGGGTGATATCTTGTGTAGCTCAGCTGAGGAGGGAAAATGTATACTAGGAGGGTAGACCAGTTCCCATACTTGGGTCCTGGACTGTATGTACAAAAAAAGAGGAAGCCAGCTGAATACAAGCCTTCATCTCTTTCTGCTTCCTGACTATGGACACAAAGTGACAATTGCCTCAAGCTCCTGCTACTAGGACTGTCCCGCCATAATGGATTCTCTCCTCAAGCTGCGGGCCAGAGTAAACCCTTCCTTCTTTAAGCGTATTTGTTGGGATATGATTTGTCATTATCAGCAAGAAGAGAAACTAACACAGGTGGCAAGGACACAAGAGAACTAAGCAGACAAAGCAGATAAGATGCGACTTGGATGACACAGAGAACAGATGATGGGGCCCAGCAGTAGTATATGATCTGCTCAGATTCAGGATGAAGTTTTCTTGTTGTTATTGTTGTTTTCTTTTTTTAAAAAAATTTTATTTTATTTTATTAATTACACTTTATTCACTTTGTATCCCCCCCATAAGCCCCTCCTTCTGTTCCTCCCGATCCCACCTTACCTCCCCCTTCTTCACACATGCCCCTCCCCAAGTCCACTGATAGGGGAGGTTCTTCTCTCCTTCCTTCTGATCTTAGTCTATAAGATCTCATCAGAAGTGGCTGCATTGTCATCCTCTGTGGCCTGGTAAGGCTGCTCCCCCTTCAGGGGGAGGTGATCAATGAACAGGCCAATCAGATTATGTCAGAGGCTGTCCCTATTCCCATTACTATGTAACCCACTTGGACACTGAACTGCCATGGGCTACATCTGTGCAGGGGTTCAAGGGGTCTTCCCAGAGACTCATACTCCAACCAAGTATCAGGATGAAGTTTTAAGGTCTCACTTACAGGATTGCTGATGTAAGGCACATTTTGTAAGGTGGGACTACAGGGGGACACCAACACACCCATAAAACCTTCCATCCAAAATGTTGTCCTGCCTACAAGTAGTGCAGATGGAGCAGAGATTGAGGGAATGGCTTACCAATAACTGGCACAATCTGAGATCCACTCCATGGGAGAGCGCCAACCTGACACTATGGATGATATTCTGCTGCTTGCAGATGGGAGCCTAGCATAACTCTCTTCTGAGAAGGTTCTGTCTTCTGTTTCCAGCAGCTGATGGAAACAGACGCAGAGACCCACAACCAAACAAGAAGCTGAGCTCTGGAAGTCTTGAGGAAGAGTGGGAGAAAGGATAGGGGGAGCTGCAGGGGTCAAGGACAACACAAGAAAACCTACAAAGTAAACTAACCTAGCCCCATGGTGGCTCACAGAGACTAAACCACCAAACAAAGAGCATGCATGGGCTGGATCTAGACTCCCTACATATATATGTAGCAGATTTGCAGCTTGGTCATCATATGGGTCCCCTAACAACATTAGTAGGGCTAGCTCTGACTCTGTTTCCCGCCTTTAGATCTCTTTCCCATAGCTGGGCTGCCTTGTCTGGCCTCAGTGGAAGAGCGTGCACTTAGTCCGGCTGTGACCCCAACATTACTGGTTTGATTAACTACAGAATTAGAATTTATATCAACTGTAATGTTGGCAGTTAATATTTTGTATAGATTCTGGGGGTTCAGATTTAGACTTTTCTCCATTAAGTTGAAGCTAAGGTTTCCTCACATAACATAATCCTGATTGTTTTCCCTTTCCTCTACTCCTACAAGCTACCATCTATGCCCACTACCTTTTTGTCTCTCATTGGAAAAGAAAAAAGCTTCTAAAGGATAATAGTATCATATAATCATATCCTACCATATATCATGTCCTATCAAATATCTATCCTATTCTATCATAAGATAAAACAAAACGAGAGCATTGTAATAGGATAAAGCAAACAGAAGGAAAAGTGCCCCAAGAGAAGTCACATGAAACAAAGACCCACTCATTTGCACCCTTAGGAATCCTATAGAAACCTAAACTGGAAGCCACAATATATGCTCAAAGACTTGCAGATTTAAAAAGGAGAAGGGAAAAAAATATAAATATAATGGAACAAAAATGAGGACAGAAATATAAAATAATAATATAAAAAAGAGGAAAACCCCGACATGACATTGTAAGACAAAGGCGTGTATATGTGTGACAACTTGCCGGGGCACTGCGGGAAGGTTCAGAGGGTTACTGCTTACGGAAACCCCGAATTAAGGAGAAAAGTCTAGTCTGGAAGGAAAACAGAGCAGAGAACTCTCAAGTTCTCAGTGTCATACATACTTGTAGTCTTAAGCTGGCCAAGAACACAGGGATGGGGCATGGAGAAGGGAAGAGGGCACTCTGGTGTTTGAAGTTTTTCATAACTTAGAAACAGAGGTGGAGATGTAGCTAAGAGAGAGCAAACGGTGTCTACAGCAGACAAAACAGTAGGTGAATAGTAAGGTGGAAACTAAGCTTAGAAATTCAAGAAGAGAGGGTTGACTCCTGAAATATCAAGCAAGGTATAAAGTGAGACAATGCCGTTAGATTCTACAACATGGTTGTCCTTGATGACTTTGTCAGGCAGAATTTGTCGGAAAGAGATGGTGAAAAACTTACTGAGTTGAACCAGCTGGATGTCAAAGGTGAACTGGTAATGATGAATATAGAGATAATTTTTTTAGTATTTCAAACATATTAGAATAAAAATAATCAAGTGGCAGTTGAGAAATAAGATCAGGAGTGCATGCTTTAGACTGAGTAATAAAGGCATGTTTGCTGACACCCACTCATGTTTGACAGCAGTAGTCTAGCAGAATAAGAAAAAGCAATGAGGAAGAAAAAAGAATAAAAAAAAAAGAAAAAGCAATGAGTCTCAGCATCTGCTTTAATACCCTGCTGGGTAGAGTTTTTCAGAGGCCCTCTGTGGTATGTTCCTGTACTGTTCCCTATTTTCTCCATCTTCTGAGGTCTATCCTATTTGCCTTTTGAATGAGGATTGAACATCTCACCCAGGAGCCTCTTTCTTGCTTAGCTTCTTTAGGTGTACAGATTTTAGTATTTTTATCCTATATTGTATGTCTATTATCCACTTATAAGTGAGTATATACCATGTGTATCTTTCTGTTTCTGGGACACCTCACTCAGGATGATCTTTTCTAGTTCCCACTATTTGCCTTCAAATTTCATGATTTCCTTGTTTTTAACTGCTCGGTAGTATTCCATTGTGTAAATGTACCACAATTTCTGTATCCATTCATCCATTGAGGGGACATCTGGGTTGTTTCCAGATTCTGGTAATTATGCATAAAGCTTCTAGGCCTTGTTGTATACTTGAGCACTTTTTGGATATATGCCTAGGAGTGGTATAGCCGGATCTTAAGGTAGCACTATTCCTAATTGTCTGAAAAAGCACCAGATTGATTTCTAAAGTGGTAGTACAAGTTTACATTCCCACCAGCAATGGAGGAGGGTTCCCCTTTCTCCACATCCTCTCTAGTATGCTGAGACTCATAGTCAAACTTTGGGCAGTGTGAAGGTAATCTTATGAAAGAAGGGAGAGATAGAAAGACCTGGAGGGGACTGGGACTCCACAAAGACAGCAACAAAAGCAAAAAATATGGGCACGGGGGTCTTTTCTGAGATTGATACTGCAAACAAGGACCATTCATTGGCGATAACCTAGAACCCCTACACAGATATAGCCCATTTCATCTCAGCCTCCAAGTGGGTTCCCCAGTAAGGGGAACAGAGGCTGTCTCTGCCATGAACTCAGTAGCTGGCTCTTTGATCACCTCCTCCTGGGGGGTGGGAGGGGAACAGCCTTACCAGGCCACAGAGGAAGACAATGCATCTATTCCTGGTGAGACCTGATAGGCTAGAGTCAGATGGAAGGGGAGGAAGAACTCTCCTATCAGTGGACTGGGGAAGGGGCATGGGAGGAGAAGAGGGAGGGAAGGCGGAACTGGGAGGGAGTGAGGGAAGGGGCTACAGCTGGGATACAAAAGTGAATAAATTGTAATAAATTAAAAAATAATAATGTTAATGATAAAAATAATGTTTTGAGGCAAAAAAAGAGAAAAAGCAATGATATGAGGTTAAAATGTTAGAAATGATAGAGCGAAATGGTAGAGCAATATCCTTGAATAGAAAAGAATGGATGGGTTTGTGGTAACAAAAAGTGGAGCCAAGCCAAGACAAACACAATAGGTAGCAGGACAGACATCAAAGCTACAGACAATGATAGGCAGGCAGTGTGGCAGCTTAACCTTCTGATTATGTCTGCTTCCTTGTTGAAAGAAAATACAAAAAATAAGGGTGGAAGAGATTTATGCTTTGAGAAAAGAAAAAAATTATGCGATGCACTCTCCATGTTTTCAGTAGAATAGAAAAGGAGAGCGGTGATGAGATTTACTGTGTTAAATGCCCCCATTTGGTATGTTAAAAGCCCATGGTCCTCAAAGTTTATGTGTAAGCCACTGTTTCTCCTTCAGGCACCTTTAGCTCTACGTAGACTAAAGCAGAGGGGCAGAAATAAGAGAATACTCTAATCTACAACTAAAGTTGGCTGCTTTGCCCACTATGTAATATGAAGAAAGCTATTCTTGGCAAATGTGGAGATTTTGCAAAATGTTAATCCAGTAATTTTCATGAAAACAAAGCTGTGTATGTTAAGTCCCTATCACAGGACAGTGTGGAGCTGATTGCCCCACTAAGTAGCAGGGTCTGAGGACTGAGCAATTGTTGGCATCTGTTACTTTTTACTTTTCTGATAATGTGATAAAACACCGTGGCCAAGACAATTTAAAAAGGAATCGTTTATATGGCTTATGATTCCAGAGGGATAAGAGTTTATCATGGTACGGGGGCATGAGAGCCAGAGGCAGGAACAGAGGCAGGAGAAGGAAGGTGAGAGTTCATAACTTCAAATGCAAACAGGAAGCGGAGGAAGCAAACTGGAAGTGGCACAGGTCATTAATCTCAAAGCCCAATCCACAGTGCTGGGCTTCCTCCAGCAAGACTACACCAACTAACCTTTGAAAAGACAGGAGGCAGAGGCGGCCACATCCCATTCGGGGTTACCTATTTCAGTATGAGTGGGTATGCGGTGATTAATGGTCACTTTTGATTTGATAAAATCGCCATGGAACCAAACCTCTGGGCGTGTCTGTGGGGTATTATCTAGATTAGGTCAACTGGTGGCAGGTAAACCAGGCTAAATGTGGGCGGTACCATTCCATGGGCTGGGTAAGTAGGAGAGAGTCACCTAGACACAAGCATCCCATCCTTGGCTTTCTCTTCGCTGTGTACACAATCTGTCTAGCTGCCTCCTGCTGCCACCCCCTTACCGCCAACGGCAGACAGTTACTTTGGAAACATAAACCAAAGTAACCCTTCCTCCCTTAAATGGATTTTGTCAGGGCTTTTGTTTCAGCAACGAAACAGGTAGCTATTAGAAGAGAAGACTCCTTGCTCGCTGTAGTCATCATCTGATGGGAAGAGACAAACCTGACACTTGACCTAGGGAAGCAGAGTTAACTTGTAGTCTAGGCACACTTCCTTGTGCTGGGTCCTTTCCCGCATTACATCATGAAAAAGAACCAATGAACTGCGTATTTCCATCCATATTACAGAAAAGGGAACCATATATCCCATTAACTTGCCTGAATGACAGACACAGAACTAGACTGTTGTCTTTTGGCTTTATAAATCCTCATTCTTGCCACTAAGTCTGAATAGGTCAGTTCAAAAATGCTTATAAAGAATGATTAGAAGGCACTTGGTAAACTTTATTTAATGTAGGCTTCTAAGTTTCATTCAGCGATATGCCTTGTAATAAGCTTTTGATGCACTAACATTACACCTTGGGGCCAGCAAAAGGATGAAACTAGTCCAATATGACATAAATAGTTGTCATGTAGGCAACACATGAGAAAGGAGAAAGTGTAGAACATCCAAATATTGTGATGTCACATTTTAAACACCAACACTCTGTGAATCTGTAAATACAATCAATCAGTATCTGAAAGAATACACAATAAATTGTCAATAGAAATTTTATCTAGTTGAGTACCTTCCTAAGGCTGAGGGTATAGGGAGATGAGATAAATGTCGCTTTTTATATATACCTTCATTTTTAATCTGAAATATAGTTGGACAAATAGAAAGGAATATTTGTTTCCTTAGAAGGTCAACAATGCTAAGAAGAATCCATGTTTTTGTACTTTAACCAAACATTAGAGTTGATGGCTGACATTCTTGATCAGTTACAGGGAATTTTATCTAGTCTGAGTGTTCCTACCTGTCCTCAGTGCTCCCCAAGACATAACAAAACATGGGGTGAAGCAACTTCAAAGTTTCTCTTTTTTTCCCTTTACATACACAGGTTATTTAACCTCAACAGAAAAATGTTCTGATGCACAAGCCCAGAGTTTGCACCATCTTCACTTGTTGAGGAAACTTGGGGAAGTTCATTTTCTTCCTTTGGTCTAGGTTTTTACTGCTCAGAAAATGAGTAGCTTGAATTAGATGAGCAGTTTTAGCTTGGCCTCCAAACACCTTGGCCATCCATTGCTGGGCTGACTCACCTCATCTTTATAAGCTTGTCGTGTCTGAGAATGATGGAAAGTACCACTAGAGGATGACCTCAAATAACATTTTATGAAAGCACAAAGAGCAATACTGTCCCTACTGGAAGCTCAGCACAGAGTCCCAGGAGCACAGGGGACTTTGGTCTAATAAACACAGCTTTGTTTCTCTCACGGCTTTGTTTTAGATTGACACTTTATCCTAGACTCCACAGGATAGCTGTCGTTTGTGTAGATAGAAAATAGGAAGGTGTTTCAGAGGAAGAAAATATGGGAACTGAAGCAGGACCTTGATAAAAATTTTAGTTCATTCTAAAGCCAAACCTTCCTTCTATGTGAACGTGGACTCAAGGTCAAAATCAGATATTAAGGGTTTAAAGGTCATTGGTGCATTCGTACTACACCTTGGTGCTAGAAAAGGATGAAACCAGTATGTGATGACATAGATGCCTGTGATAAAGGTAACGCATGAGGTGAGAGAGACGCTTAGAATACCTGCACACCGTGATGTCATATTTTAAAGCCAGCGCTGTGTGTAAATACAGGTAAGAGGGGTGCGAAAGAACAGATGCAATTTCTGCTTCATTTCAATAGCCAAATTCTGATTAAGCACCACCCTTTGGTAATGCAAAGCCATACTTTGCTGATGGCTCCCTAATTTGATGGTAAAAGCTGACCTTCACATTATTGAATTTGTGTGACATAATATAATGACTAGGAAACCAGAGATGGAAAATGTGTCCCTCTCTACCAGATATTTCCCCCCTAGCTCATTCTCAGAAGCATCTTATGTTTCCATTATCGGCTTTATTACCCTATTAATTGACAATCACTCCTGGAAGGGCATTTGAGTGCCTATTATAGGACAACTGTGAGTCCACCATTCTTTCATTGTTCTACAGTTCCCACCATGAGCTCACTTCCTGCAGTTGTCAGTAAATATGTTGAATGTGACCTGGATGGTAGCCTTGGGATTTCCTACACTTCCTCTGAACAGTGAAATGAAACACCACTGGTCCCCTGTTCTGGGCAGGAGCCCCAGAAGTGGAAAGAGAGATGGCAGCATAGTGGATAGAGAGGAGCTAGCAAAGGACAAATTGTATTAACATAATTCTGCACCAGCAGAGTTCTCTACAGGTTCCATCCCTTGGTCTTAACATGTGGATTGTCTTTAGGAATTAATATACAATGACTTATAACTCAAGAGCAATTCACTATGTCACTTCTCTTCATCTGTAATTTGCACAAAGGCCTCAGGAACTCCCTTAAATAACAAGAATAAATCTTTTGGTCTAAATTAACCGCTGAAGAGGTCAGATTGCCTGAGATACAACCACCTGTGGGCTACAAGGATGGACTCTGTTTTAGAGTTTGAACTCTCCAGGAAGAATACTGTAATTGAAGATGGATGCTGATTATATTTATGGCAAATTAAGAACAAGTCAGTGACTTACTGACAGTAATTTATTTTCTTGCTCCTTGGGGCTCACATGTCAGAAAGCCAGGTCTCTGAACAAAAAAATCAACTGTTGGCAGGGTTCTGTTGCTTCTGACGTTTCTAAACAAGATTCCATTTATTAGCTTTCTGTCTACTTTCAAAAGTCATAGTCCCTCCCTCCATTCAAGGCCATTCTAGCCTCTTCAAACCTGCTCCTTCTCTGACTTTCTTGTCCCCCTGGGCACTTGTAAGAACTCCTGTAATTATACCCATCTTACTGTATCAGTCAGGGGTCCCCTTAGGAGCTTTACATTAATAACATGTTCAGTGTCACCTCTGCATGCAAAGCAGCATTAGCCACACATTCTGCGATAAGGCCTTGGGCACTGTTGGGAGGCTGCTCTTCTACACACCACATTAAAACATAATAAACTGCTCTAATTTCTGTACGAGATCAGAAATGGGATAAACTTATTTCAGAGAAGCATCGAGCAAGGACATATTAATCAGCTCAGTAAGCGCTCATGTTGGTGCCCACCACAGTAGCTGTTGTGTCATGCTTGAAGGTGAGAAAGAAAAATAGGAGGCATTGTGTTTGCTAAGGGAACTCTTGCTTAAAAGTCATAGAGTCTATACGGGATCTCTCATACTTGACAGGTGGGGACGCAGAGAGATAGAATACTGTGAGAGTCAAAGGGCAGCGAGAGGTGTGGGAAGAGACCACTGAAGGCGTTACAGTAGCAGATACAAAGTGTCTGTCGTGAGGAGGCATGTATAGGGACTGAAGCCCAATGAGACTGATGCTTTCATTGTAAGACACTAGACAGATAAGGTGTAACCGGCCTATCAGAGCCATCTAGAATAAGTCTACAAAGACTTTAGTGTTTACTCTGAAAATGTCAGTGTTGGGCTGTGAAGACAATTCGGTGGGTAAGACGACTTACTGTGTAAAAGGAGTTCATATCCCAAGCACCCACATAAACACTGAGCATTACCATACGTAGTTCAACCTAGTTCAAATGGTGAGCTTCAGACTTAATGTGAGACCTTGCCTCAGAAACATGAGGTGGAAAACAATACAGGAAGACATTCAGCAGCACCTGCATCTGGAAGCAAAGGTATGCACACAGGTACACAGAAGCATTTATCACACTTCACTCCCCCCATGAGTAATTCAAAGATGTAAAAGTAACTAAATCATACATATATTTACATATATGTATATTATACATATATTTACATATATATATATGTGTGTGTGTGTGTGTGTGTGTGTGTACACATATAGGTAGCTGATAAAGAGTAGCATAAAATTATGATGACTCTAGAATCGTACCTATTTACCAATGTGTGTGAGTCTCAAGGAAGAGCTCAGGGTGTGAGAGGTAGAGTCATAGATCTGAAACAATGAGAGGCCACAGAAGGGGAAAAACGCTACTGACTGTTGAGTTTTGGAAAGATTGAATATACAAGAGTGAGACGTGAGCTTAAATGGCATAGGTATAGCTAGCATTAGCATTCAACATGCTCGTATTTAAAACTTAAAACATAAAGTTGTGAGAAGTAAACCAAATAAAGACATTTTAAAAGTGAAAACATATTCTAATTGCATATTTTGCTTAATGTTGTAATTAATTATAACATTTTCTCAAACTATTTGCTGATTTTTTTTTTTCGGAGCAGAATTATCCTTCTCTGGCTTGTTTACACACAGTTTTTGGACTAACTAAATATATGTCATAAGTAAAAAGCTGCATAATTTGGGATAAATGCTTCAAGTCCCAGACTGATTTTGCTCCATTTTCTGCCTCTTCCATGGCTCTTGTAATGGAGGCATCTCTGTCTACCTCAGCTGCGGGGAAAGTGACATGAGTTAGATTTCAATTGTCTTGAAAAAAAAGTTGTGCAAATTAGAACTGCAGTTTTATACTTATATGTGTGTTTTCTTTTTTTAATTTAATTTTATTTTTTTAATTAATTATACTTTATTCACTTTGTGTCCCCCCATAAGCCCCTCCCTCCTCCCCTCCCTCCTCCCCTCCCTCCTTCCCTCCCACTCCTACCCTTCCACCCCCTTCTTCATCCATGCCCCTCCCCAAGTCCACTGATAGGGGAGGTCCTCCTCTCCTTCCTTCTGATCTTAGTCTACCAGATCTCATCAGGAGTATGGTCTATTGTATCTTAAATGTTCAAGTAACTTACACTTTGTGTAGGTCATTTGAGTTCCCATTCAAGTTTTCTTATCTGCAAGATGAGGATTTGGTCTCTACTTCAAAATTATTTGTGTGCTTTGTATATTGGGAAAGTAAATCGGAAACAGAAAAAAAAGTGCTGTGGAGAAAACGAAACAGAAGCTGAGCTAAGTGGGGATTCTAAAGAAGTTACTTTCACAGACTAGGGGACTCGGTGCTTTGAGACTCAGAAGTCCTGTAAGGTGAACAGTGAGTATTTGGAGTTCTGGAGATGGGGAGCTTGTTGATATTGCTGTAAGCATCAACAATCAGTACGGATATCTCAAAGCTGAATGTTGGTGTCTGTGTATGGCCACAAAAAAAAAAACCACTTGGTAGTCAAGCAAGGTAACTGCACAGTAGATGAACAAAGTTTCCATCCCTGCTCTTAGATTTTGGTACTCAGCCACTGCTAAGGCTTGGCTCTAAAAATATCAAGCATATAGAATTGGGCTACTGGAATAATCAGGTGACAGACATTGGCTTGTATCTGATGTACGCTAAAATGAATTGTTTTCTTTTGATCATTTCTTAAATTTAGAAACCTTATTGACCATCTTGAGGACTATAAAAGTAGTTTCTAAGTAAATGAAAAAATCTGCAACTACTTAGAACCTTCTACTATTACAATATTGCCCTACTCCTTTATAAGCATTGTATCATGTGTGCCTCTTCATGAGCGCAAGTATTTTGTTATCATCTACCTGTTTCACAAATAGCCAAACTAAAATTCATAGAGCTGATTTGCTCTGAGGCACTGAAAACCTAAACATCGGGGTGACTACAGTCATTGTCAACCAGTAAGGTATCTCATTCAGACAGGTTCTCCTTTTACTGTGCACACTGAAGGTTTATATAACACTCCCCATGCTGACAGCTGACATCTGTTAACTTTAAACTCTACTCACATCACACAGTATTACACAATTTATAAGGGTGAGGGATCTGTAGGATGTCAATACATTTCAATTCTCACTTGAAGTTTAAAATATCATAGAACCATTTATTTTTAGAAGATATGCTGGGAAAAGGAGGAAATTAAATTAACAGCAGAACATGTATTCTGGTTCCTTGTTATGAAGGTCTTCAGCAATGATAATTGAGTAGGTCATAGCCCATTCTTTACCACCACCTATTCCATTTTCTCCATCCCTGAAGGTCTCTTCGGCAGATGGACTGTGTGGCCTGGTTGATGCCTTTATTACCACAGAATCCGTGTTCTCACCAGGTCATTCTTTATCCAGTTACTGAAATGTCAAATTGAGTTGATACTTTGAGGCAGGGGATGTCTAAAAAATAGCCAGGTATATTACTTTGTTTTCATAAACTGTCTTCCTCAACAATAGTATCTTGTTAGCAGAATATCCCCATTGATAACCTGAATCAGCATCTCATCGAATAGAAGGATCATCTCCTCCTCATGGTGGCATCACATCCTAAAGATACCTAGATGCTTAGGAGATATGCTCTTTTCTGGTTGAAAACCAGTTTTGCCATAATGTCTAGTCAAAGCTACCATCACTTGAGCACAACCTTCTAAATTCGAGTTGTATGTATGAACACTTCAGTTACTTTTCTGTTGATGTGATTAAACAAACAAATGCCTCTAACGAGCAATTTAAAAGAAAAGGGGCTTATTTTTGCTTACAGTTCAAGAATAGAATTTATTATAATGGAGAAGTCATAGCACTAAGGACTTCATGGAGCTGGCCACATTGTATTACAGTGGATAAGCAGAGAGATTAATTCACATAAGCTGCTTAATTCCCTCCTCCAATTATACAGTCCAGAATCCCAGCCCTGGAATGACACCACCCGCAGAGCCTGGGTTTTCTCATTTCAACTGTGCCATCAAGGTAACCCCCTCCAGTCATGCCTCAAGGCCCATCATTCACACGATTCTTGATCTCATTAAGTTGGCAATTAAGACGAACCGTCAGTGGGAATCTAAACCACGGGTGAGAGCAGATCAACTACTCTTGTCTTTGCCACATATATTCAGCATAATTTCTGATGACATGACCACAAGATTCATCTACAGACCCACTACCTGTCACCTACTCAGCTGTCCCATTTACAGGTAGCATGGTGGGGCAGTGTAGGAAGAAAACACTTCTACAGCACACCCAGGTCCAGTGTGCTCATCTGCTCAGATGCCAGTCCATCATGCCACACCTTCCCAGAGGAGAAGCCTCTTAGCTATCCCCATAGACTTGCTGGCACTCATCCCCTGGAAGTGACTTCAGAATGAGCTCCATAAAAAATGACTTCCTCTAGAAACTAGAAAGCCACTAAGTCTTGGGTAACCTTGGGTGTATTTCCATGGCACCCATAATGTAGCATCCAAGCAAGTACCATGGCCTGGTATCTCTCAATGGGTGACTTCCTCCGGCATCTCAAGAGTTATCTTCCCAGTGAGTCCAGCTAGGGCAATGATGGCCTTTCATAATCTAGGATAATGCTATTGCTGAGTACCTAATCTTCTGAAAAAAAGACAACATAAATAAGCCTCTAATATGGCCCAATTCCTAAGGGGACCATCTAGCCACCTGGTGACAGGTTGATTGCGTTGGCCTTCTTCCATAATGGAGAGGTCTGAGATTTCCATCCACCAAAATAGAAACATATTCTGGATATAGGTTTTCCTTCCCTGCCCGTAATGTTTCCGCTGGCAGGCACTACTATCCATCATCATGGCATTCCAAACAACACTGTGTATGATAAAGGAGCTCATTTCACAGAAAAGAAATGTACAAGATTGACTCATAACCATGGACTCAACTCACAAAAGAATGCAGTTTCATTATGTGTTCTGGTAAAAGAGAGGGGTAATTAACAACCAATTAGGACACAATGACCAGAAGCTTTAGAGAAAGTGTGAAAAATTCCAAACTGGTAAGAAGGATATGTGTGTTAACATAGAGGTTTTGTTTTGTTTTGTTTTGTTTTGTTTTGTTTTGTTTTTTTCTCACTGTTGAACATATATGCTGAAGGGTGGCCACTGCCTGTCTTGTGATCATGGAGAACTATCCCATAAATATGTCTGGTCAGGTAGCCCCATGCTCACCTTAGTCATTAGGTAATACGGAACAACACAGCAAGGGGATAGAACTTCAACTCCTGGCTCCAGAAAGTTTTTCTTCCATAAGCTCCCAATACCTGATCATCTTGCAGAGCTTGTTATAACTTCTCACAGGATGCTTTCTATAGTGGTTTGAATGAAAGATACACCACATGGGTTCACAAATTTGAACAGTAAGTTCCCAGTTAGTGGTGCCACCAGGGAAGTGATGTTCTGGAGGTGTGGCCTTACTGGAGGAAGTTTGTCAGGGTTGGTGGCCTGTGAGTCCTTATAGCCTTACCCTTACTTCCAGTTCACTCCCATGCCTTCTTGTTTTCAGCTGAAGAGTTCAGCATTTCGTTCTGGCTACCTACTGCCATGCCTTTCTCACCATTATCCTCTCCCTCTCTGAAATTGTAATCTAAAATAAAATATTTAATGCAGAAATCGTTTATGGGTTATAGTGTTTTATCACAGCAACAGTTTTATCTCCCTTGTGTTGGAATTCTGATTGACACTAATAATTATTGATCAAAGGTGTATTTTATTTTGTGGCATAGCACCTCTGTCTTGCAAGGTATTATCTCAAAATCGTGCCCTGTATCCCAGAAGTCCATTCCATCTGTGTATCAAGTCAGTTATTTTGTTTTATGAGGCCATGATGAAAATAAATTAATCTGTAGGTCTAAACTCATTACCAATTCTTCACAGTAAAATGATTTCCTCGGTTTGTATCATCGCAAAAGGGGTTACCATGGTGATGAAGAGGTACTTTATAAGTCATTGAATTATGGTTCATTAAAATTACTTTTTGTGGGATAAATAAATCTTTATTCAGAGTATGTATGTTTCCACTAAATTAAATTGCTTCCCACTCCAGTGTGGAAGAGAAAATATATTAAGTCTATCATGGGCTAGCAAGATTATTCCATATCTGAGTGGCAGTTTCAGCAGAGCAACCATGTGATTATCTAGAGTGGGGGAACTTTTGAGAATGGAATGGTTAATATAATATAAACCAAGATTCTTCAGGAAATGCAAGTGCATGATTGCCCTCCATATTGGATGCTTAGCTTTAGTCTCTGCTCAAGGCGCTGTCATTGCTCACCCTGATATGGGATGTGAGAGTTACAACCCCTGAGACGTCTTCATTCTCATGCCAAACATCCTTTGTGCACAGACCACAGAGTAAAAGACAAAGGCCAAAGAGTGACACTTACTGAAATCCACAGGATGCTCGTCTGGTGAACACAGCTGCTGGGAGTTTCATCTGAAGGATGTGCCCTCAGAGTCTCATTTAGTTTTTTTTTTGTTTGTTTGTTTGTTTGTTTGTTTACAAATACCTTCATACCTGTGTCATTTTGAAGAAACTAACCCACATGCTTTTGCTCTGTATTTCATCTACCTTCCAGTAATGCCTTTTGCAAAATCATATATATATCAGTCTATCTGTAATTGCTGCAGGCTTTATTTTCTTCATTTCAAATCAAACATTCAAAAAATGCCACACAAATTTCTTCCACCAAGATCCCTTCACAACTGGTCTATTGTTGATCATCACCATAAACACAGGAGAGGATCACTTGAAGCAGCCCTTTATAGGTGATGGCAACAGAATGAATGAACATCTCTATTTCTGAAAAAGACTCTTAGCGTCTTTCCCATGACGTCAGCTAGGGCTGCAAGGTTGTGCATAGGCTAGAGGTATGGAGAGGGTGAAGAAGAGGCACAGGATAAAATAATGTTAAGGTAGAAATCAATTTCTTCTGTCGGCTACCAGTGATTGATTTATTTCTGGACTCACAGATAATTTTTATTTTATCAAACAATGATTTTGATGATTTTTCTGGTTCAGGTAGCCCTTATTTGATGATAGCAGATGCAGGTTGCAAAATCAGTAGTCTCATGACTCAATAGGTTTACCTGGGACTGGCATTATAAAAGGTGCTTTGAAAGGGAGGAGCAAATGTCTTAAAAGAAATCATGAGCTACATCTGTGCAATGGTCCTTGGTTGGAGTATCAGTCTCAGAAAAGACCCCTGTGCCCAGATTTTTTGGTTCTGTTGCTCTTGATTTCTTTCAAAGCACCTTTTATAATGCCAGTCCCTGATAAACCTATTGAGCCATGAGACTACTGATTTTGCAACCTGCCACAGAGGAAGACAGTGCAGCCACTCCTGATAGACTAGGATCAGAAGGAAGGAGAGGAAGACCTCCCCTATCAATGGACTTAGGGAGGGACATGTGTGAAGAAGGGAGAGGGAGGGTGGGACTGGGAGGGAAGGAGGGAGGGGTTTCACAGGGGATACAAAGTGAATAAAGTGTAATTAATAATAATAATAAATAAATAACAAAAAAAGAAAATTAAAAAAAAGAAATCATGAATCTACTTCAAAGAAATCTGTGTGTTTGTCCAATAGCAGGAAGCTTTCTGAGTCTTCTCAGGATGACTCTATTTTCCCAAGCTACTTCCTGTACTGCTAATTCACTGGGATGTATATAAGCCTGAATCTGAGGGGTTGGTGAGAACACTTTATGAAACAACAGCCTCGCAAGGATGATTGGAACCATCTCATTTATTGAAAGTCCCGTGCGCCTGCCTGTAGACAGTCCAAATGAAAGCCTTAGATCAAAGCCCCTGAAAACAAACATAAGACAGTCAATCACATTCGGGAGGCCTGTGGGGAAGCGGCCTCAGTGAACACAGCCACAAGGCATGAGAAGGCAAGAAACAGCAAGAAGTGAGGCCAATGGAAGATAGCCGCAACCACAGGCTTATTGATCCTAATTTACGGTGCCCGCGTCTGAGGCAGTCCCTCATCAGTCCACCATTGCTCACAGTCACCTTCTGGAATAAGGGCATCCATTAGGATGTACAGATCACTGTTGCTAGGCAGTGAGCCCAGTGAAGGGCATGTTTGTGAGTCTTCAGCAACCAATATTTGTAGCAGTTATGGGTGAGTACATAAGCCTGGAAGAAAGTGTCCAGGTGGAGTACCATCTTATCTAGGGAGAATTGAGGGGACCTGCGTTGTTAGATAACACCATTAAACTATACTAATACAGGGGCTATACATATATTTGTGTGTGTATGTATTAGGGTGATAATGTGCAAAAATACAACCAGAAATAAAGTTGTAATCTATGTATATAAACTTCCAATATGTGTACCTATTTCTAATCATACACTATTCAAATATTATACCAGAACTACATTAGCAATTAATCCCTATATATAAGATGAAAACTACGTGGCATGCATAGCAAAGAACCCCTATACACAAGATCAAAACGACTGAAAAAACTTTCATAAAACTTACATTACAGAGTGAAATATCTTCATTTGAAGACTAGGAAAATGACAGTGGTGAGACTTCTATAGAAGATAGAAGCTTGTTGTTCATGTCATTAAGCTCCAGTTTGTATAATAATTGGGTTCTGTCACATCAGGGCAAGCTTCCGTTTATTTAAGGCTCGCTGCGGAGCAGGCTTAGGTTGGTGCTCTTTCCAAGTTTACTTCCCTTCCCAGATTTATCTTCCCTGTTTTACAGCAAACTTGATTCAAGGAAACGTTAATTAACATGTTATGGTCACATGACTTGTAAAAACAGGTGCAGATTTTATCCTAGGGATTCCTAGACAGAAACCATAGCTCAAACGTCTAATTTGGCTGGTAAGCATATAAGAAGTCAGCTCAAGATGGATTAAAGACCTAAAAAAAGAAATATTAGAAATTCCTGCAGTCATGCCTGGAGAGATGGCTCAGCTCTTAAGAGCAAGGCTCATTGAAATTGGTTTTTGTGTATTTTTTTGCTAAGACACCAAAAGCATTGAATTGAAGTTAATAATATTGCTTTATACTTTGTTTTTTTTTTTTTTTTTTTTTTTTTTAAAAGCAGTATGCTTTCTGTGGGAATAACAAATATCAGTATTAGGAGATCCAATTATAAAAAAAACTACTACATCTAGTCTGGGGTAGATATATATTTCTTTGGTAACATATATTAAGTGGCACTAATTACACAGTAACTTTAAGGTAACTAACATGAGACACCACAGAGCTGTAACTCTGCTACAGCTGTGTGGACTTGGGCCTTTCTGGTGAGCAAGTTTTCAAAAACACTGGCTGCCCAACCCAGAGCTGTGCCAGCAGAATCTGTTGTGGAGTAAGCTCTGAAGTGACTCACCAGAGTGCCTTGCAGCTGACAGATGATAGGCAGGGCATGTTAGTTATAAAGTAGTTACAGCCTAATTCACAAGCGTTGCCAACTGTTTCTCTTTCTAGAAAGAAGCAAGAAGTCAAGAGATTTTGTGGATTAGCGCCTGGTGTCAGGTAGAGTGCAGAGAGGGCTGTTAGAGCAGTGTCAGAAGGACAGACTGGACATCATTAATAATCATGGTTGGCAAAAAATCTGGGCACAGGGGTCTCTTGTGAGACTGATACTCCAAACAAGGACCATGCATGGCGATAATCACTGCATAGATGTAGCCCATGGCAGTTCAGTGTCCTAATGAGTTCCATAGTAATAGGAACAGGGACTGTCTCTGACATAAACTGATTGGCCTGCTCTTTGATCACCTCCCCCTGAGGGGGGAGCAGCCTTACCAGTCCACAGAGGAAGACAATGAAGCCAGTCCTGATGAGACCTAATAGACTAGGATCAGATGGAAGGGGAGGAGGACCTCCCCTATCAATGGACTGGGGGAGGAGCATGGGAGAAGAGGGAGGGAGAGTGGGATTGGGAGGGGATGGAAGAGGGGGCTACAGCTGGGATACAAAGTGAATAAACTGTAATTAATAAAAATAAAAGAAAATTTAAAAATGACTATGGTTGGCTTCTGAATACTGGTAGAGATAAAGTCAGATGGAAATTTAATTTTTTAAATTCCCATTTTGTCACCTTCTCTGGTCAGATAGGGCCATATCTCCCCTATGCAGCCCTATATATCACCCCAGTACCCTTTCCAGACTGGACTGAGTAAATAGGAATTTGGTTTCATTCCTGAGGCAATTAGACCTTGGAGATGGCAAAGCCTTTCTCACCTGGACTACAGGATCTGGCTCTGAGTCACAGTGCTCCTTTCTCAACACTGTATCCAAGAGAAGCCACCAATTCTCATGGGTGGCAAGGTGAGTTTTCTCTTCTCTCCCGCTAAACTTTTTTCTGTACCAGTTAATTTTTCCAACTAACGAAGACAGTTTTCTAAACCTCCTGTAAAAAGAAAAAAAAATACTGCATTACACATAAGAAATTTTCCAAAAGTGGATTTTAGGAGCTCTGTCCCACTGAGGCCATAAGAACATAACTTTGTGAGTTGGCAAATATGTTGCAGTGATACTAAACATTCACTGTGTGTGTGTGTGTGTGTGTGTGTGTGTGTGTGTGTGTTTGTGTCTATGGGATACATTGTAATGTTTAAACTTAAACAGAAAATAAAATTAAAATTCCGTGGTAATTAAAATTAGTGTAGCATGTGGGATTCTTTTTATACATGTATTTATTGTGTGTATGAATGCACACAGCATGTGGAGGACAAAGGACCACTTGTAGGAGTTAATTTTTCACTACAACCACATGGGTTCCAGAGACTTAATTCAGACAGTCAGAATTGGTGACAATCATCATTACCCATTGAGCCATCCTGCCACTCCACAGGTGGGATTATTTCTGGGGAAATCGCTGGTAAAATGTGAAATGTTTGACAAAAACATCATCAGCATGCAAAGCCTACCCTTGCTGTGATTTGCAAACATAGGCACAAAAGACAAATCCTGCACCCCTCCTGCTTCTAATGCACTAGATAAACTACTCCCCAGAACTCAGATGGTTGCCGTTTAAAGGGAATTAAAGCTCCTTTCTTATGGATTTCCAGATATAACACAATGATAAATATTTTTCAGGCACACATTTGCTCTTTTTTTTCCCCCCTAAAGACAGACAGGATAAAGTGAAATATATCCATTGTGCATTGCATATGTCATCTCCTCCACCTTGGGTTTCATTAATTCATTTTAACCCTATGAATAACTTCAAGACACATACATATATGGTTCCCAAAAGGAGTTCAGGGTTAGATTTAGAAAAGAACTTAGAAAAGACAATAGCTCCACATGGGTTATCTTTCTATGCAATCAGATTGGATGAATGGCTTAAGCCCCTCAAGACCTCTTTGAAGCAATCTGAGGTATAAAACAGTACTGGTTCCTCTAACTTTTTTAGTACACTAATTCCAGAAAAATCCTGTTTTCTGGTCTTGTGCCAAAGCTCCAAGGCATGTCCAATATAAATGGATCAGTGCTGCTTGCACAAATCCAATGGACAGGACCAGGAGTAGCCTGGGTACGTGAGCAAATCGCATTGTCTAGTGTGAGGCTTTAAATTAAATTGTGTTCATGAGCTGGGAGGTTGCCTCCTGGATACTATCGTTGGTTCCACTGTGCCCACTAAAAAGACATGCTAAAAACATAATCTCTAACACTTATGAATGTGATCTTGAGAATGGGACTATTACAGATATGACCAAGTTAAAATGAGTCGTAGTGAGTCCTAATCCTACATGGCGCACACTCTTGATTGCTGAAAGGGGAAATATGGAGACACAGAGAAGAGATGACATGATAATGAAGGCAGAACCCAGTGTTATGTATCTACGAGTGGAGAAACACTGAGCTGACCAGACGGAGTTGAAAGCTAAGATAAAATTCTGAGTCCTCTCGTAGGGCCCTCAGAGGGAACACAGGCTATCAAGACTTTGATTCCACACCTTAGACCTCTACAACTGTAAGACAGTAAATGACTATTGTTTTAAGTCTTGCGGTTTGTAGCACCTGTCACAGGGTCTGGAAGGCTAACAGAGATGTATTTCTGCCCAGTTTCAGCTTAGAGGGTTTTGCTTTGTCCTGAGGAAGGCAACTCCACTCTCAAACACACTCAGCCCTCCATCCTTGTACCTCTAAGCTGTTTCATCTGCACTCTTATTCCCACCATCATCCACTCCAGGAAAAAAAGCTCTTCTTTTGCTGCCAGCAAGACTAATGTGTAGCAAGATGGACAAAGGAGTTTACTACCAGTCCTGAGTCTAACATAGTCCCTTCTATGGCCTCCTCATGGAGCTTTCCAGGCTCAGCTGTCACGTACTGAGGCCTTGGTGAATCTCCTGTTCTTAGGCCTTGTCACAGCCCTCCCTGCTCTCTTGTCCTGGAGGATAGACTTCCTGGGAACCACTGTTCTGTCTCCTTCATAGTGTTCATGGGACAAGATTGAAATCACAACTGGTTTGCTCATGACCTCTGCCCACCTAGATTTCCTCCTCCCACTTGACGTAGCTCCTGTTAGCATCCTTCAGGCCTCTGCAGTCCTTCATTCTGATTGCTAGAATGCTAGCTTAGTGGCTCTGGTGAGTCAGTGAAGCCTTCACAGGGCATCAAGCACACAGATATTTGCCCACCTTTGGGAGAGAAGAAACGTCTCCAATCTAGGAGCTTGGCGGTGAAGAGAAGGTGGCATGCCCCCGGTCTTTAAAACTATCTCCTCCTCCTCCTCCTATTTGTCCTATTCTTCCTCACTTTACTCCTTCTCTTCTGCCTCCTTCTCCTCCTCTTTCTCCTCTCCCTCCTCATTCTTTTCCTTCCTTTTCCCTCCCCTCCCCATCTCTTTTGCTCTCTGTGTCTCTGCTCCCTCTGTCTGTGTTTAGAGAGCCGATGTTTACCTCGAATGCCCGTTCTCATCTTTTACTTTTTTCAAGATGGCTTTTTGTCGTTTGATGTTGTGTGTGCCAGGGTAGCTGGCCTGTGATCCACATCTGCTCCCAATGTCTGGGATTATAGCTGCTCTGTACCTGTCCAACTTTATATGGGTCCTGGGGATTTGAACTCAGGCCCCCATCTCCTTAACACTAGGTAAATTTAATGTATTCTAAAATACAGCATGTTCACTATATTCTTTAGTTTGCCTATTAAATTATCATTTAAACAGAATCATGGTTTCTGACCAATAGCACATGTTCCATGCATGGAAAGATAACAATACTGTATAAAATGGCTGAGTTCATGGATTGAGGTCACTACAGAGGATGGAAAATGCACTTAATTCCTGCCATCTATCTTCAGAAGTGAATTGGGACTAGTTATAACCGTTTGACTTTCCCGTGGCTGAATATGTGTACCAAAACTTCTACGTGCTCATTACCCAATTTTTGACTGAGCATCAGTGATACACCTGAGCTTGGCTCTTAATGGGAAGAGCGGAAAGTACCAGGGTAATCATCTGTGTCTGCAATATGCAGTACATTATAGAGTATACAATATATAATGCACTTGCTAGCTTGTTAAACTAACATACACATGTATGTCAGTAAACTGACATACACATGAATATAGATCATTACGTTATAATGCAAAATAAAATACATCAAAAAATAAAAATAAAAAATGTTGGGGTAGTTAGGGTTTTTTTTTTTTAATGTTATATGTTATGTGTGTGAGTGTTTTTACTTTCATGTCTGTGTACCACATAAGCCTGGTATGTTATGGGGCCAGAAGAGGGCATTAGGTTTTCCAGAATCAGAGTTAGAGAAGATTGTGAACCATGATGTAGGTGTCAGGAATTGAACCCAAGTCCACTGGGAAAGCAGCCAGTGTTCTTAACTGCAGATCCATTTCTCCAGCCCCTAGAACAAAGGGGGAAATACAGAATGACTTGATTCGCATGATGTCCATGATATCTGCATTTGCAATGCTTCTTGAGGGATGAGTATGCTGATCATTCGATAACTGAGGTCAGGAGAAGGAAGGGTAAAGGGGAAGTGAGTGGTAAATCATTACTTCAGCATAATCACAGCATGGTGGATCCAGGAGGGAGAGAAGGTACAAAATCAGAAAGGGAGGACCAGGAAAAAGCCCTGCAGGACATCTAGTGTGTATGTGGAAGGCAATTCAAGCTCGGGAGAAAAACATGGTTCAATCGGTTCAGCATTTGGGGGTCAAACAGGGATTCTTATCTCTTGAGGAGAAAACAAACTAGACAGGTGCAAGCAATGGAGAAGCTTTAGAAATGGTCTGTGTGTGAGAAAGTAAGCTAACGTGAGCCTGGTGGGGAAAAGAAGCCAGAGGGAAAGACATGTGAAGACTAGGCAAATCAACGTCCAACAATTGTGTGACATGAATTCCGTAGTATCTCTCTTCAAGACTAGGCAGTAGAGCTAAATAGTTTCACAGTTAGAGGATGCTAGCGGTTCAAGCTAATGAATTAAACTAATAAAAACAACAAAGTGTTTAAGAGTTCCAGGGTTTGGGGATCAATTAGGAGTGAAGCTTCATTGGGGCTAGAGAGATGGCTCAGAGATCAAAAGAAGTGGCTTGCAGAGGACTCAGGTTCCCGTTCTGGTTCCTAGTACCCAAATAGCAGCTCATAACCATCTCTAATTTCAGTCCCAGGGGATCCAGTGCCCTCTTCTGGCTCTCTGCTGTCACTGCATGCACATAGCGCACAGACATGTGCAACCATTCATGCACATAAAATGAAAATAAATAAAACTTTTTAAAAAAGAGTACAGGGTCATGGGCTGGGGAGGCGACTCTGTCGCTGAATTGTTTGCCTTGAAAGCATGGGATGTAAGTGTAATACTCAGAACCCACATAAAATACAGGACATGATGCTGTCAGCTTGTAATCCCAGATGAGAGGATATGAAGGAAGGCAGACTCCTGGGTCTTGCTGGCAGCCATTTTAGCCTTTTTGGGGAGGTCCGGAGCAATGGTAGACTACATCGCCTGAAATATGAGTATTTTCTGAGAACTTTCACCTAAGGTTGAACTTTGACCTTCATAGGTGCATGTGTAATTGAGAAAAATAGGCAATCAGCTGTGGTGGGGCACATGAATCTAGGGATCTCTTCTACAAAACAGACACCATGATTTTCCCGAGCATTGTTTCAGACACTCAAGATGGAGCAAGAAGTCCTGAACCGGAAGCCCCTCACCAGACAGGAATTCATCTCTGAGTACCTGCGACCTACCCACCCCCTCAACACCTAGCATGCAGAAGAGCAAGGGGCATGTCTCCCAGCTTTGACGTCATCCTCTGAAACTGTACCCCTAGGCTCTAGAGAGATGGTTCAGTGCTTAAGAGTACATACTGCTCTTTCAGAAGACCCAGATTTTTGTTCCCAGCACAAAGGTCAGGTGGCTCACAGCATCCTGGGACTCCAGCTCTAAGATATCTTCTAGCCTCTGTGGGCACCTGCACTCATGTGTAGACATGCATAACTAAAAGATAGCCCTTAATCAAAACAGAAGCTGTAGCCATGGCCCTATGTAACTCTTGAGTTTTTATCCCAAACAAGCACAGAGTAAGGGGTGAGATGGATGCCTGGGAGGATGAGCACTTCTGAGCTTGCCAGCTGAGAAGCCCCATTTCTGTTCTCACTGAACTTTCATTGATATGCCAGCCAGATAAGCCATTTAGGATATTAATAACCATGTAATTATACTGTCAGTGATAGAAGCCATAAAAGCAAAGCCATCAAAGAGGGATTTTATATCTATTGCTATCAGAGAGGCTAGGCTGGCCGCTGGCTCTGGTGGGACCTCAGAGATTAATGAACTCATCTCTGCTCTACAGCCTTTCTTGTTAAAAAAAAAAAAAGCAAAGAAGAAGAAGAAGAAAAAACAAACAAACAAACAAACAAAAACAAAAACAAAAACCAAACACTTAAAAGTTCCCCAAGAGGTTACTTCCTTCTGCAGAGTGATTCATATTTACCAAGCTAACAAGTCCAAATCGGGCACCAATTTATTTGCCTTCCTGGGGAGACTTAGCTGCCAAAATAATGAGTTCCTTCTCTCATGCTGGGAAAATCCATTCAGGAGCCCAAAATCAAGAAAAATGAAATGATGAGAGATTGGCTGATGTGAATTGAACTTCTGTGAGGCACCAGGCACCACACATTGCATTTATTTTCCACTATTGCACTCAACCTATGACTCTATACAACAAGTACCCGAGGATTAGTGGAGTGTCTGTGCCTTGGCCAGCCCAAGCATGTGGGTTAGGGTTAATCTCCTCCTGTCTCTGTCCAGAGGCCGTGGTACTCCCTCAACACTCCCCTTATGGACATCAACATTTCATATATTCCTGGGATGAGGATTCTATACGTTTCCTTTGATTCATGTGAGACACCGACTAAAAAACATGGCTGAGAAGGTAAAGTCTTCAGGCTGCTATGTTCTGACCCTGGTTCTGCCACCTTGCATGGTTGCTGTTGTCTCTAGACAAGTGATTCAACCTTCCCAAGCAACCATGCCCCAAATCCACCCAATAGAAAGGAAATTGAATAGTGCTTGCCATGCAGAAAGTGCTTTAAAATACTAATCGTCATTTTTATACCCAGGTTAATTGTCCATTCCTTCTTCAGAATATTTATAGTAATTGATGATGGGTTTTGACAAATAGAATCACTTTTAAACCAACTATCAAAATATCCATCCACTTCTGTCTTTTATACGAATCGTGTTTTTTTTTCTTCTGCATCTTTGTGTTATACACCTGGATTAGGACACAACTGCATGCTTTGAATTTCGGCATCTAGAGTTTTGCTTCAGTATTGCCTTTGCTATTGGATGTGTGTGTTTTTCCAAAACAAATCCCACATCCAAGCAGTCCATCTGCTTCCTAAGACTGTCCACCATTGATGGTTATGGTTACAGTAGAAAAGTAAAAACAAAAAAAGAAAACAAACAAACAAAAAAAGAAAAGTCGCTTTGCATGTTTCTAAATCATGTGGACAGACAGCAACTATATGGGGTGTCCAAGTGGAAGAAATTTATAAAATTCCAGGATACGGACATGGGATTCCACCTAGAAATTTCACAATATAGACTGATACTTACAGAGGCCATAGGCTCTATCAACACTTTTTTTCCAGGTACAGAGAAACACCAGATTGGATCTCGAATATTTTCTTGATTAGAAAGAACTTCAGACTGGCTTATATGTTTTCACTTGCACAAGAGTTGTTATAATTTAAACATGAAATCCCCTCCTTCAACAGTCTCACGTGTTTGAGCACCTGGCCTCCACACAGTGGCACTCTTTTGGAGACCTCGGGTCCTGACAGTGGTTCATTGAGTATGGCCCTTTAAGAGTGAGAGCCTTCATTGATCACTTCCCCCTGAGGGGGGAGCAGCCTTACCAGGCCACAGTAGAGGACAATGCAGCCACTTTTGATGAGAACTGTTAGACTAAGATCAGAAAGAAGAGGAGAACCTCCCCTATCAGTGGACTTGGGGAGTGGCATGCATGCAGAAAGGGGAAGAAGGGTGGGATCAGGAGGGGAGGAGGGAGGGGCTTATGGGGGGATACAAAATGAATAAAGTGTAATTAATAAAAAATTTAAAAAAAAAGAAAAAGAAACAACCAAAAAAAAAAAAAGAGTGAGAGCCTTACCCTATTCTGGTCTTATTCTCTCTGTTTCCAAATAATTCTAAATATAATACACTGTGTTACAGTCTCCCATCACCATAGACAGGGCCACCACAAGCCACCATGCCATCACTGCCACCATGGGCGGATAAGCTCCCAACGCTCTCAGCCAAAATAAACCTCACCTCTCTCACGTTGTACCTGAGATAAGGCATGGAGCCACATCTCAGAAGAAACATGATACACTCCTTGGTTCAAACCCTCAGTGGCTCTTCTTTGTTTTCTTTAGGGTAAAATTTGTTTCCAGGATGTATCCATGGACTGGTCAATGCCCAGCTCCCACTTCCACTCGTGACAGAATCTATGGTCCAATCACATGGAGTTACAATAGGCACAGCCATCTGCCCAGCCCTTCTCACCACCACCCTCAGCACACCTGCATACGCCTACCCTCATGTTTCTGCTGCTCATGATGGCCTTGTAACTTTTCACCAAGTTCACTCTGGCCTTTTCTTTCAGGTTAACTTTTTTTTTTTTTTTTTGCTATGTGTGTGATTTGTGCATGTGTGTATGCATATTTACAATGTATGGATGTCAGTGTATAAGTATGCACATAGAAGCCAGAGATAGATACCAGGTTTCTTCTTCAATCACTCTGCTCTTTATTTATTAAGGCAGCTCTCTTACTGAGCCAGGAGGTCACAGATTTGAGTAGTCTGGCCTTCTAGCTTGCTCCAGGGAGTCTCCTATCTCTACCTTCCAAGCACTGGGATTTCAGGTAGGCCACCATGCCAAGCTTTTACTTATCTTCAAACTCGAGTCATCACAGTTGCAAAGCCAGTACCTTATTCATTGAGATAACCCTATTCCTAACTGTAACCCTGGGACTAGAGTTACTTTTTGTAGAAAAGGTTTATGTTTCTAGGAATAATCTTGAGCATACACCACAGGGCTTTCCCCTGCACAGCTTATCTTGCTAATATGAAGTGGTGACATTGGCTCAGTTACAAAAGCACCTTTGGGCTGAGAGTGTGGAGGAGCACCTGCCTGCCATTCATAAGACCCTGGATTCAACCCCCCAGAATCACAGCATAAGAAAGAACCAAAACTTAAAACATGAATTACAGTTGCTTCCATGCAGGTACAACATGTGTTGACTTTACTACACAGTGAGACAAAACAATAAAAAGGTTACACCAATATGGCTGGTCACTTAAAATGTATAGTTTAAACTAGGATAACGCTTTCATATATAGAGAAAACATTTGGGATTTTAGCCATGTACTATCTAACAAAACCCACAAGGAGACAAAATTATTAAACTAGGTCCACATCTCTGACCACAGTGAAATTAAGTCATGTTCCAGTGTTGAAATAAAATGGACCAACAACAAAACCAACACAGGTATCATAGAGCTAAATTGCCCACAGCTCATGGCTTAGAAGTTTCTGTCGGTACCCTCATTGAGGGTACTTGTAAGATGGAGAAACTGAAAACCAATACATCTTGTAATAACTCTAAGTTCAAAGCTAAAATTGAGACCTAACGGTTGCCAATGCAGCGAGTCAATGCTCTTGTCAAAGGCTAATGTGATCTTTCTGTCTTTTTAATACATAGCCATGTTGTGTGCCTTTGTGTTCAGCCCAAGACAACACCTTGCATTAAACACCAACTCAGTATCCAGGGAAAGAAGGAAAAGTGACTCACACTAGGCTTCTCCCTGCAGGGAAAGAAATCCTTCCCAGAAAGCTCCATTAGCCTTGCCTGTGCAGAGTGATGGAGAGCTCCCACATTCGGAGCAAGACTGGCTTCTGTTGAGGCTTTTTGCTGTAAGCACAGAGCTAGTAACTGTTGGGTAGGTCACCTACAAATCAAATCTAAGTACAGGAGTTAATGAGGTGTGTGAAGACGTATCCATACAAGGTTTCCTTTGAACTAAGACAAAAAGTTCTATTAAAAAAATAAGTCAGGAAACTACTGGCTTTAACTACTTGAAAGATTATTCTCAATTATCAGTCTGCAATGCATGGCCATGACTATATCCCTGGATGGTGTGAGACGGTATATTTAAAGCTCCCAGGAATGAAAACCAGCAGGCACAAGATTAATCATGGCGGATTCTATATTTGTTTCTAGGTCCTTGCTGGCTCAATTGGAACATTACCCTTGGCAGTGGAGAGCATTTTTCATCTCCACGAACAGTTGTAAGCCAATAGGGACAAGGGTGGAACTATGGGGTGCAGAGTGAGAAAAGCATGCCCAGCTGACCCAGATGGCACAGAGGAAGGCAAGGTGGTTGTCTCAGCAGGACTGGGATTGGGCAGAGTAATAGTGGACCCCATCCAAGATCACATGCCATCCACTCTATTTTGGGATGTAAAACTGTCCACACCTAAAAAATTTCTCTATCTGTAAGGAATTCTAAGGCTTTTTTTTTTTTAAGAAGAAGAAATATAATTCATCTTATCAACAAACAACATCCAGGGTTTTTGATCTGGGTAACACCTGTGTGGTCTCAATGACTCATTTTCCAAAGACTGAACAAGAAAGATTCATTGTTACTATGAATTTTCATTAAATTTTGATAAAGAGTGAAATTGACCTTAACTGTGTCTAACTGTAACATTTCAAATATTCATGGAATCTAATAGCTGAATTGGAAAGTGTTAGAAATCGCATGGTCCAAGAGCCGGAGAGCATGTGCTACTCTTGCAGACAACCCAAGTTCAGTCCCCAGCACCCATGTCAGGTCTCATAACTGCTTGTGGGCCCATCTCCAGGAAGATCTGACACCTTTAGCATCTGTGGGCATCCACACAACCCACCCTGACATATACTCATAATTAAAACCAAAATACACATTTTAAGAAAAAAAATAATTATATGGTTCATATGTTGATGTTACACCCAAGGAATGTGAGAAGTGAGGGAGCTGGTAACCCACTTATCAAAAGACAAGTCTGGTAACAGAAAACAGTAGAGCCCATGGATTCTGATACTCAGGTTAGAATGTGCTCATCATATCTAGATGAACTTCATCGTCAGCCCAAGAACCTGAAACAGCTCAGTGCATAGTGTCCAGGTAAGAAAGTTACAGACTTCCATGCATGTAAAGCCAAGTAAGAGTCTCATGTTAAAGTCCCAGCCATCTAGAGCAAGCTCTTGCCCCAAAGGAATAGGGGACACAAGATTTATAGAGACACAAACCAGAAGAACCACACTGACATCAATATTTAAATAGGTCAGGGGGATCTTGTAGTATTTCTTTTGGCAAAACACATTCGTTATTTTGGTTATACATCTGGGCCACGAACAGGCTAATGGAAATTCCCAAATATGTTGTCAAGGTGGGCATGACTGTCCAGGAAACTGAGGTGAAAAGTGCCTGTTCAACCACATAATGTAGTCAAGATAAAGTCGTAACAGCATCGTGTTGCCTCTGTCACTTCAAAAGCATCACACTCCCAGTCACCTCTGTCCAGAACTATCCTATGGTCATTCAGATACCTCAACATGGCTGCAGTATGCCCAGAAGGGCCATGAAACTGAGTGAGGGCTTGAAATGCTTGTGACAATTGGTATCAGGTTAGCAAGAAAGCTTACATAGCTCTTTCTAATTAGGATTTCTCTTGCTGTGAAGAGACGCCATGACCAGGGCAGTTCTCATAAAGGAAAACATTTAATTGGACCTGGCTTATAGTTTCAGAGGTGTTGTCCAATATCATCACAATGCAAAGCATCATAGTGTGCAGGCCGACATGGCACTGGAGAAGAAGCTGAGAGTACTACATATGGATCCACAGGCAGCTGAAGGAGACTGGGTGCCACACTAGGCCTAGCTTGAGCATATGAGACCTCAAAGCCCACCTTTACAGTGACACACTTCCTCTAACAAGGCCACACCTCCTGATAGTGCCCATCCCTGAAGGCCAAACATTCAAACACATCAGACTATGGAGGCCATTTCTTTTTAAACCACTATGAGCTCTAACTAAGACATTTTGAGCAAGTCCTCCAGGCAAAACGCTGTGGTGAAACTCATTTCTTTCAATGTGGGAGAAGTGTGGAGCCAAAGGGAATGGAGGTAAATCTGGTCCACTCCTAAAAAAAACTTGCTTCATTACTATTCACAGTCAACCTAAATTATGCCTAAGGTAGCTTTAGACACTTTTGTAAAGTATAAAATGATCCTTATATTTTCTGATTGAGTTGCTTTTAAGTTGTAGGTTCATGAGCTGAGTCAAGGGCTGATAATATGAAGGGCCCCAGGAGATGGCTCATGGGGTAAAAGCCCTTTACTGCACAAGTCCATGGACCTGAATTCAGCTCTCCAGCACCTACATAAAAGCAGGTGTGGATACACACACCTATAACCCCAGTTCTGAGTTTGGAGTAGAAGGGAGCTAAGAGGATGCCTGAGGCTTGTTAGTTAGTTAGCCTAGCCCCCAAACAGCTAACTCTTATTCCCTGACTCAAGGGAATAAGAAAAAAAAGTGTGATAATGTAATAGGGCAAGTCACCTGACATCTGCTGAATGGGTGTGCATACCCACACACATGTGCACACCCACACATGTTCATTCCCATGCAGGTTGTAATATGAAGGCATAGGATATTGTCACCTCTTCAGGAGGCACTGTGTCTCTCCCATAGAATGCAGTCTCAAGGCTACCCTTACGAAGGCATCTATCACAATGGCTCCTCTACATGGCTTTTGTGCTCCATACTAACTAACTCAGAAGAGCTCCATTGTCTCTGCTTTGGCATTCATGTGGTCTTTGTTGTCTTTGTTCTTCTGGGTAGGATGCATGCAGGTATGATACCAAGGCTCCAGGCAGCAGTAAGTGAAAAGTGTCACCAAAGTGAAAGGGGCTGATTGTGGAATTCTCGGTGATATTCTAGTTTGGGAATATCACTCTTGCCCAAAGGACAAGAGTAAACTGCTGTCTGCCAGCCACCACTGGAAGGTAGCCCAGAGACAAGTCTGCACATTTCTCTCGTGGGAGATACATAGCCCTATTCCTCCTATTTACCTTCTGTTTTTTAGCACAGTTGCTAGGTGAGCATCCCACCACTAAACTTACGTTTGTGTTTCCCATATGTCTGTCTGTAGCTTTCCTATTCACTATAGTGTTGGTATAATGTTCTTTTGGAATGCACACACTTTACCCTTGTTCATTCAAATGCTTATTTCTCTCCCCCACTCTCTGGTTTCCATCTGGACATTGCATTGTGATATTTATTCTAAGCATCACCTGTCTCAACTTTGTGTAAACATGCCAAAATAAAGCAACTAGCCACAATGTTGAGCAAGGGAAAGGAAGCAGGAAGAAAGGGAGGAGCCAGAGGATGGGAAGGTGGGAGAGAGAGGAGAAGAGAAGGGCAGGGAAGAAAGCTGGGAGAGGAGGCTAAAAGAGAAGTCTTGGAACAGTGTGGAGAATGAACCAGACCTAAGATTTCACTAAAAGCAAGTATAATGTGAGAAATCTAAATGTTAGGAAACTATGAGGGCTTGGAGGTTTAGGATGGAGTAACTATTGCCCAGCATTGTGTTCTAGATTAATTAAATAAATCATAGTCTCTGTGTGGTGATTTGGTTATACAGCTGTTTAGGATTGACAGCAGCATTACCAAAAGAATCATAAAGAGTAAATATTAATCACTCCACAACAAGGGGATGATGGGCAAAGGAAACATGGCTTAGGAACATAATGGGGCATATTCAGACATTTGAAAAATAAACAATATCCTCCTATTTCTATTTGCAGCAAAATGTGGTAAATGAGGTAAATCTCAAGGCACATTCTACAAGACCCTTCTTACACGTGTGTAAAAATATAGTGAGCATGAACTTCTCAAGTCCTACAGCTCAGTGTAGATTGTCCTTGGTAACCTCATATGCATCCTATGATAGTATTCTAGGAGGAAATAAGGGTCTCTATAATTTCTAACAGACCACGACTAAGATATAGCAACATTACCTTCACTTGTTCCTTATACACTGTATAAATGCATCAAAATAACCACATTATACTCTATAAATCAAGCAACAGTTACATGTTAACTTAATATAAAATATTGATACAGATGAAATGCTAATGTCCTTGATCAGACCATGACATGCCATACATATAAATCAGAATATCATCTGGAATAAGTAAAATAATTATTTACTAAAATATATAATTTTTAAAATTATTTATCTGAGATCCTAATTATATTATTTGTCCTCTCCCTTTTCTCCCTTCAAACTCTCCTATATACCTCTCCTTTCTCTCTTTCAAATTCATGATCCTTTTTTTATTAATTTTTACATGCATGTTTATGTATGTGTATAAATTTTAAAGCCCTGCATGGTGCCTGGAAAGCTAGTACAAGAATGTGTCCTGTGAGATATGACATCCAAGCGGAAAATGGAAAATTTAAATTGCATGGGTATATCACCTTGGATACCAAAGCAGCATTAAGACTTGGATTGCTTTATAGACTAGACTGGAGTGGAACTTACAGAGATTCTCCTGCTTCTGCCTCCTGAGGGTAGGAATCAAAGGCGTATGCCACCACATGTAGCAAGTTGAACTGAAAGATGTGGGGATTCTCTGAACACTCTGAAGAGCTGAGGCATCTGTATTTTAAATAGGATTTTCAAAGGGCTACCTACGCTTCAGCCTAGCTCCTGAGTACTTGTTGAGGTAACGTTTGAGCATGTAGCATCATCAAGCATTGTTCACAGTGAGTCCATGCTTCAGGCTTGCTTTATGTGTTGAGTTTTCCCTCTTGAAAGAAGAGAGATGTTTATGTCTTTTGAGCTCTCCTCCAACTTAAAAAGGGTAAAATTCATTCATTACCACACCTGCTAAGTAAGTGACAGGTTTCACATGTGAAGGATTGTCTCATTGAATTAGATGCTCAGCTGCTAGGCCCCATGCCCGGGCCTACCTTTGGCATGTTGTTAAAGGCAGGTAGAGTAGGTTTTGACTTAAAGAAAGGCCCCCAGGTGCCCCAGAGGAGGGAAGGCAAGGAAGCACTCATCCAATGAGCAATGCTTATGCTACCTGAGAGGGAGGAGGTAGAGGGCCTATAAGAAGACTTGGAAGCCCTGCTTACCCTAGTAGCTTTTGGCTAGGGTTGTTCTGTGTGATGACTCCTCTATGGCTAGGCATCTGTGAGCTCTGAGCATAAGTAGCTGTGCCACACAGGCCAGGCTGAGGTGGGCAGACTTCTACATCTCCTTTCTTGCTAGAAAAAAAAAATTCTTCTCATGCTGTTCACACCCCTCTTTCCAATGGCCTCCTCTTGCCTTCACCTTCCTGAGACCCACAAAGGAGCCAAACTGCTTAGCTTTCTGGAGGTCCTGCAGCCTGGGATTCTGCCCTCTTCACAGAAAGCTGCCTCACCTTCCTCCTCCTCCTCCTCTTTCAAAAACGGTTTTGGGGAATTTTAAGAAGAAGTCTGAGTCAGGATATTCTGAAAAAAAGAAAGCTACTGTTGAGCCTGCAACCAGGATGAGTGGTATGCAGCCAGGGAGGTAGAGAAGTCCAGTGGGTGGGATGTCTCTATGTTCACTATAAACATAAGCAGTGCTGAGCTGTGTCCAGAAGACTCTGGGTGTGTCTTAATTCCATGCCATCCTCCTCATGATGGGATGGTAGCTTACCCTGTGCCCAGTAGGCACCAGGGCTCATCGGCTTCTTTCTTTTTGTATTACTCTGTTTCGGTCGTTGACAATTAAATGAGGGATGAAGCTGAGACCTTAAACAGAGCCTTTACATAGGATCCCATTAAGCAGGTTAAATGACCCTGAAGTTCAGCCACCAAAATGGCAGCTCATCAGCTGTGAAAGATAAACGACCATCACCATGGCTCAGTTCTCATTAACGAAGTCCATTTGTAGGGGGATGGCATGGCTTGACAGCAATCAGGACACAGGTGATAAGGCACATCTTCGGACACATGGCTGCTCAGGACTCTGCCATTTCCTCAACTCCTGCAACTAATATCTTCAAGCTCCTTAAATATTATGACAGATAACTTGTCATTTCCTATCAGCCAGAGACCCAAAGTGCTGTGGTCCAGTTTCCTCATTGTAAATGTCAGGTTCGATTAGTATTCTATCGTGCATCAGCACCTGTGAAATCTTTATTTGGGAAACAAAACAGGCTTCAATTGTTCTTGTGACTTAACGGTTTTCTGTAATTGCTTCTTGGAGGATAACTGGAATCCCAGTACTTCTGAGAAGTTTCTTTATTAAGTAGATCCACATCCCCACACCACTTACTCTCTAAATTAGATTGAGGTAGTGCTGCTTGAAATTGAATCAGGTCAGGTTTTATTCCAAGCAATGAAAGGATATTGTAGCAGGATTTGACCCTCTAGTCACACCAGTGACTACACTTATGCTATATACTTATAAATGAAGAACTGTTTTGAGTTGAGCTTGGTTGTCTCTTTCTTTAGCAATGCTCCTACTACCTCATCTTCATTGCTTTCTTCTGTAGATCAGGAGCCCAAATCATTGAGGAAATATGCATATGATGTATGTTAGATTCATAGTTATTGGACTCCCATCATCATATAGACATCTTCGGATGAGGAGAACCTAATTTCTCATGTGTGAAGCTGAAATACCATTTATCATCCAATTTGTGTGAGTGGAGGTTGTGGGGCCAGCACTCTTGTTGTGACACAGATGGTACAGGATCATTAATAGCCCTTGCTATGTGCTCTAGGCAGAAACTTTACTCACAGAGAGTTGTCCAGCTCCTGTTTCCTGTAGAAGATACACTAGCATGAACACTAGGCACTTAAGTTCTTTAGTTTGTGTTGGATTGGCCTCTTTGCAGCAGCTCCTGGGTCTGTCTTTGTCCATACAGGTTTACCTAATAATCCACATGAGCTCAGAAAAAAAAAAAATCTGGCCTCCGAGGGGTGGGTATAACAAATAAAGGGACGTTTTGCCTGTGGCTAAGTGGTCCCATCAACTCAAGTGTAGCTCATAGGTGCTGCAATGCCACGTGCTATTTGAAAAAGAGGCTGTGGTAGAGGCAAATATCGGCAATGAAACATGGAGCCTCAGTATCCACTCCTCCTTCCCCTCCTCCCTCCACACACACTGTCATCAGTGTATCAGATCAAACTCTTCTGAACAGGTGGCTTCGGAGAGCTTTCTTTTCTGGGTAGAGCCCTACCACGAATCCGGGAAAGTTACACCTGAGGTGGTATGGTGGAACGCGATAGCTCTGGGATGGAGCGTATGTATAAGCTAAGGTACAAGTTAGTTGGCATTCTTCATATCGGGCTTTCTCTAGGAAAAGGTATTCTGGCTAGTCTTGGAAATACTCAGATTCATCTCTGAAGAGCCTCGACAGAATCAGCAGTGATGGGAGATGGCCTGAACTGGCAAAGTTTTGTGTGGACCTGAGTGTGTCCTCTAGAGAAGATGATGTATAATGGTGTCAGTGCCTGTTTCACATAGGGTAGAGGCCTCTTTGAGAAATAGAAGTTCTAGAATGAGTCCCTGCTGACACAGGTCAAGGTGTATAACACGGGCTTTCTACCTTTTCGGACAGTTTAGCATGTCACAGTTTTAGATGGTGTGTCCTGCTCTCTGCAGAAAGCGCCCAGACTCCATCATTGAAGCATCCTATCAAGGAAGAGTTTGGCTTCAGAGCCTCAGTTCTGTATGAAAGCACAGCTACGCTGTGTAAACGCATCATATACCAATGGTCTAGAAGTGGGGTTCAGAATCCCTTGGGCATCTTCTAGGCAAGTTTGGTATCATATAAGAAACTACTAAAATTCCCAGTACTCCGGATAAGAATGTGTTGGTGAAATGTCTTCCCTGCCAGCAGAGATTAAATCAATCTGACTTCACTTTTTACTTGCATGAGATGGGAAGAAATGGGAACGGATATCATGAACCCCTGGAGTTATGAGGCTCTAGGAACTGCTTTAGGAAAGCAGTATAAAGTTTCTTTTGGCATTCAATATCCAAACAGTTCATTCTTTTTTTTTTTTTTGTTCTCAAACTTCATTATATGGAATTCTTATGACATGAAAATTGGGCGATTCATATACCTTCTCTCAGAGAATAAGTTCTCCCAGGCTTAGGGACCTGACACACAGCAACATGCCAAATTTTATCCTTTCAGAAATGTGTCCTTCTGTTCTTGCTGTGGGGAAGAAGGGAGTGAGAAAGTAAAATTGGAAGGAAGTGACCTCTCACACAGGGATGTTTTACCTCTGTAGGAAGCCTTTCTGGGCTGGAATTCAGGTTCTGGCTAAGCTCTGATCACACTGCTTTTCAGCTAGCTGAAGATGATGATGCCAGACAGCATGGTTATGACATTTTCTTGGCCACGGTTTTGAGCCTGGGACACATCTTTCATCTGCCTGCCCACGACCCTTCACATTCTCTCCATCCCTGTGATCAAAGTCAGCAGATGTGAGGATTCTGAGTAGTCTGTCTCCTGCTGCTCTCTAATCCCTCATGTCCCCTTGTCTCTGAAGACTGCTGACATTTTCACCAGGCAATGATTTTGGATCTCCCTTCATGGCCATATTTTTGAGTTAACATACATGCCCTCTGCCTCCTCTTTGCAGCTTATTCCTCATGAGTGAGAGGTGATCTGGTTCACCTCATCCTATTTTGCAGCTTCACCCACCTCTTATGATGCTCCTTTAGGCTCTGGGAGGCTTCTTTTCTCCTGAAAAGGTCAGTGACTAGAGATAAGACAGCCGGGGTTATGTTGAGACCCAGCAGATACAACAAATGCTTGGGAGTTCATGTTCTGACCTTCTAAGCTGAAGTAGTGAGGCCTGGCATTCTCAGCTAAGCCCTCACCGTTGGAAGCTGTGATTAAGCAGACATGTATGCCTGGAAAAGCCACTGTTAGCCAAGATGATATCTCTTTACTTGACTGCTGTCTTACTTAAGGTTAGGGTTACTATTGCTAAAAGTATTGATAAAACACCATGACCCAAAAGCAGATAGGGAAGGAAAGGGCCCTTCAACCTTCAGGGTGAAAATAGAAATTTATTTATTCTGGCCTACCTTCTCTTGATATTTAACTGTCTTTCAGGCATGTCACTTGGTCCAACTGTTTGATCTCCATTCATACTCCCAACTAATTTCATTGCTGTACCAGCCACCTGGGCCCACTGAAGTGTGATTGCCAGCTTCTAGCTCAGGCTCACCAAAAATAACACAAAGCTGTAGCCAAGCCTTGGTTTGGTATCCACAGCCTAGCAGCTCTGAAGTGTCCTCTTTGGTGCAGAGGGCAAAATAACTGGAGAAAATACAGGGGGAATGTCTTCATCTTTTTTATTACATAGGTATTTTCACACAAGGATTTAGCAGGACTGTTTTGATAGCTGTGGGGACCTCTAGTTTTCAGAGGAACCCAAGCAAACTCCCAGATCCTGGTTCCTTGGGTCAGCAGCAAGCCAGACCTTGTTTCCAGGAGAGTGTGGCTCAAACTCTGTTGAGGAGATGCCTGAACTGCTTTCTACTTCTTTGCAGGCCAATAGTCTCTTAGCAGAATGGCCTCTGCCCCCTTCAGGAATGAGGCATCAGAAGTTGGAACAACACTACAGTGGTTGATTTAGACCAAAGCTTGTACACCTGAAAACTTCGTCTCCTAAACCTTTAGAATCTGAGCCATGGTTTGCGTGAATGTAGGTCCAGCTTTGCCATTATTTAACATTTATCTCCAGTTTTTTCATGGTTATTAGGATTGTAAGCATGAGCTTGTAAGATGGGTCTATGACAAGACTCATGATTGATAGTTCATCTGACACTTTTTAGAGGCTGGAAGAAATTAGAAGTATGAGGGTAAATCTTGGCTCTTCTAAGAACAGTTTGACTGGAAAAGCACTTAGAGGCAATTAAGGTTTTAGGAACCTGTTGTAAATACATCTGAAAAGCTAGAAGGATTTTGAAAGTTCACACTGTAGATTAGACTTTGGGGAAATTAGTGCCACCACTAAGGACTTGAAAGATGCAGGGGTAGTGGTTTCCACCACATCTCCCTTTAACTCTCCTATCTGGCCAGTGCCGAAGACAGATGGATCCTGGAGAAATGACGGTTGACTATGGAAAACTCAATCAGGTAGTAACCCTGATCGCAGCTGCTGTACCAGTTGCAGTGTTCTTACTTTAGCAAATTAACACATATCCTGGCATGTGGTATGCAGCAATTGATCTAGCAAATGCCTTTTTCTCACTACCTATCTATAGGACCACCAGAAGCAATTTGCTTTCAGCCAGCAAGGCCAGCGGACTCTTATAGCCAATATTCATGAATCCAGGAATTAAGGGTTAGAAAAGGGAATAGTTCTACTCACTATCTCTCCTACCAGCCCACTAAAATGGATTTTTTTTTCATGCTCCCATAACCTGTAAATTCTGCTGGCCTAGATATTTTGGTTCCAGACTGGGAAACATTCCTGCCAGGAGCCACAACAAATATTCTATTAAACTGGAAAATCAGACTTTGCTTCTGGTCACTTTGGGCTTCTATTGTCCCTAAACCAACAGGCTAAGAAAGGAATTAACAGTGATAGGAGCGGTGATAGATTCAGATTAGCTTTGAGAAATTGGATTATGATTTTTTTTTCTTTATACAATGAGCCACCAAGTTACCATGAAACCTGAACTGCCCATCATGAGCTGGGTGTTATTGAAGGGAAATAGTCATAGTGGGCAGAACTTTGGGCAGTAGGCATGCTATTACAGTTTATTTGGAAGAACAAATGGCCAGATGTATGATTGTTCAGTGACTTATAGGCTGCAGCCAATGGATTGGCTAGATGGTCAGGTACTTGGAAAAGAACTTGATTGAAAAATTGGTGAGGAAGACACCTGAGAGAAGAAATATGTGGCTAGATCTTTCTAAATGGGCAAAGGATGTAAAGACACTTGTGTCTCCTGTAAACACTCACTAAAATGTGACTTCAGCCGAGCATTTATCTTGATTAATCACTTGTGAGTGACAATGGCTTTGGTGATCTTGTATATGGAACTTTTGACAATTTGGGGTAAAATAAGGAAAATGATGTTGCTAGTTCGTTGCTCTTAGCATCTCTAGATAAATTGGTAAAGAATGGTAATGAGCTCCATGATGAAATTAACTAACTTCAGGATATGAAGGTCAACAGTGAACTTGATAAAACTGACTGGCTCCAGATTGAAATACATAGTCTAAAGGTTTCTAAGTATGCCCTGAAAGAGAATTTTCTCTTGAGTAAGCATAAAGCTTAAGTTTTGGAAAATCAAACCTAAGCCCTCATTATAAGGATGGCTGAATTACAGTGAAAATTCAAGTCCCAGCCTCAGTGTATGTGAGCATTTAACATAAAGATATTAATTGGAAAAGAAGAGGATCCTATAACTTGGAATGGGGATGTATGGGAAGACCTTATTGAAGCTGAGAACTTTGAACCTTCAGCTTCTCCAGGGTGCCTCTCACCTGAGGAGGTTATATCCTCAGCCTCCTCCTTGAAATATTGCCTTTTTCATATTTCATAAGGAAGTTAATCCTTTAGTGTCTGCCAAACCAGTAGTGACTTTCTCTGAAGAAAATGCCAAGCAAGATAATACTGATGTCCCTCAAGGCATCAGTTAGTGGTCTCTAGGCCTATAACCAGACTCAAGGCAAGGCAGGCCTCTAGAGGGGAGGTACACTTCTAAAGAGCTAAATGATTTTGTTCATTCATTCATGCAGAAGTCTGGGAAACATGTGTGGGAATGGATTTTAAGGGTATGAGATAATGGTGGAAGGAACATAAAAGTGGATCAGGCTGAGGTTCTTGATATGGGCCCTCTAAGTGGAGATTCTAGGTTTACTATGGAAGCCCTCGCAGTTATCAAAAAAGGTGTCAGAAATTTGTTTGAATGGTTAGCTGAATCATCTGTCAAAAGATGGCCTACTGAAAGGGGCTGGAGATGCCTGGTATCCCTTGGCTTAGTGTTGGTAAAGGGATTTTAAGGCTCAGAGAAACTGCAATGCTAGAGTGGGTACACTGTGTAAAACCTAATCCTCCACAACAGGGAGTCACACCCTTCATGAATCCTATAAGATTCAAAATGGTGTGTGGGGCACTAGCATGTTTGAAGAGCTTTGCTGTCACCCTTTTACTTGTGCCACACCTTAGGGTTGGAGATGCTGCTGCTAAACTGGAAGAATTGAATGCAATGGGTTTAAATGCATTCAATTTAATTTAATTAATGGGCCCTGAGGTGAGGTAGCAGGGGCCAGGTGATAGCATTGAATTGCCAGAGGTAAGGTGATCATGGTTAACATAATGAGCAACGTAGACAAAATAATGTTCATAGTAACCTAACCCATGATGGTCATCACAGGCAAGATGAATTTTTCTAATGGCATGACCCACTCTGTCAGCCTTTTTGCCCACTTATTCCTGTCACTACCCACTGGGCATGTGAACAAAGACAGCCATGGTGGCAGAGATGGGGGTTATGCTTTGGCCCAACAACATGGACTTCCACTTGCCAAGGCTGACCTGGCTACAGCTACTGCTGAGTGCCAAATCTTCCAACAGCAGATACCAATACTGAGCTCCAGCTATGGCACCATCCCTGAGCATGACTAGCCAGCAACCTTGTGTCAGAATGACTACGTTGGACCACTTCCTCCATGGAAAGAGCAACATTTTGTAGAGACTTATTCTGGTTATATATATAGAGAGAGTCATTCCATAAATTGTGTTACTCTAGAGAACCCTGACTAATACAGTCCCCTTGGGGAATAAGGCCTCAGAAGTCAGAACAACTTGACAATGGTTGATTTAGACCATAAACTTGTGCTCTGTAAATTTCTATTTCTTGTCCCTTTAGAATCTGAGCTATCTATGTTATGGGTTTGTGTGAATGTGGACCTAGCTTTGCCCTTATTTATCACTAACATTGATCACAAATGGGTATGTTGGCACAGTGTTCATGATGACCAAGTTTATAATCATGAGCTTGCAAGATGGGTCCAGGACGAGAGCCACCATTTACATCATGCTGGGTAGTTTGTCTGATGCTTTTTAGAAGCCGAAAGAAATTAGAAATATCAGGGTAAATCTTAGCTCTTCTAAAAACAGTTTGACTGGAAAAGCACTTAGAGGTAATTAAGATTTTAGGAACATGTTTTAAATACATCTAAAAAGCTAGAAGGATTTCGTAAATTCTCACTGTAGATTAGAGCTAAGTTTGGGAAGACAAATGTTTAACCTCTGTGAAATGTTGTTCACAGTCATATTGAAATGCAGGGGACCCCATTAATATGTATGGTCTTAATATGTGCAATCCCAGGGGCTTGTGTATGCTAGGCAACCAACTCAGTACTGATGAAGTCTAAATGCATATTAATTTTTTTATTGAAAATAGATCCGTTGCTTATACAACATACTCTGATTATGGTTTCACCTCACTCTACTTCCACCCCACCTCCTCTCCCTCGATCCACTTACTTTATATTCGTCATTGAAAAAAGAACAGGCTTCTAGGAGATAACAACCAAATATGAGAAAATACCAGAAGAAAGCAACTATTACATTGAGGCTGGACAAGATAATGCAACAGAGGGAAAGAGCTTCAAGAGAAGGCACAGGAGTCACACACTCTCATCCACACACTCAGGAGTCCCATAAAAAAAAAAAACCTAAGCTGCAAGCTATAATATAAACCCAGAGGAACTGTGTCAGCCCTCGCTTACTGCTTTAACCTCTGAGTTCTTATGAGCCTTGCTCAGTTGACTCACAGGGCCTTGTTTTCTTGCTGTCTGTCCTTCACATCATGTGGCTCTTATACTTTCCCTCCCTTTCTATGTGGCTTCCCTGAGCTCTGAGGGGAAAGGATTTGATGGAGATACCACATTTAGAGCTATGTGTTCTCTCTGCTTCATGTCTAGCTATAGGTCTCGGTATCCCTACCTGTCTGCTGCAGGAGGAAGCTTCCCTGGAGGAATAAGGCACTGATCCATAGTATATAGTATATATAGTAGAGCAGAATATCAGTAGGATTCACTTATTAATTTTTTTAGACTAGTAGTTTTTGGCTTTACCCCAGTCTCTGGGTTATCTAGACTCTGGTTCTTGGTCACCCTAGCAGTATTGGGTATGGATTCTGGCTTAGTGTGGGCCTTTAAGTCAAGTCAGTTGGTTGGCTATTCCTACAAGTCCTGTGCCACCATTGCCCTAGAATATCTTGCATGCAGGGGAGATCTTAGATCAAAGGTTCTGTGGTGGAATTGTTTACATTTCTCTTGATAGCATACTGAGTACCTTCCTATACCGAAGACACTAGAATGTAGCCGTGAAGGCTCTGTATAGGGTCCAGATTGGCTCTCCATATTCAATGTGTTGTGTTGGTATTGTCCTCCTCAGCAGCGAATCTTGCTGACAGTTTGCAGAGAGCAGCCCATTGTGTTAGCAGCAGTGGTTGTTGGGGATTTTCATATAAACCCTTTGGACAACCACTCAATTGAATGCAACACTCAGTCCCAGTATTCACAGCCTCACTTAATAAGGCTTGGGACTCTGTCTGCCCATGATTTATTAGGAGCCCTCATTTGGATCACCTTCATCCATCTTACTTTGAGACAGGGACTTGCTAAGTGAAGTATCCTTAACTCTATTTTACTCTGTAGACCAGGCAGGCTTTCAACTTGTGGTCTCTTATAGCTAGATTGCAGATAATGTTCCACCAGGCCTGAATTTTTTATGTACAAATTCTAAATTTTTATGTACCAGTTGAAAAGCCAAACATACATTAAGAAGAAATTAAAAAACCTAACTTACTGGGTCTTCATAAAAAAATAAATAAATAAATAAAATAAAAATAAAAAATAAAAAAAAGGTGCAAGTGCTTTGAGAATGAGAACAAGTTTTCAGTGTTAAGGGAAAATCTGAGGAACTGACCTTAGATTGTCTTCTTCACAGTGGCTGGAGAGATGGCTGGCCAGTTAAGAGCACTGGCTGCCCTTCAGTGAAACCAGGTCCGACTCATTGCATGCACACAACAGGTAATAACCAACGTTAACTCTAGTCATGGGATCTAGTCATGCCCTCTTCTTGGCTGCATGGGTATTAGGCATGCACATAGTGCAGAAACTTACACAGGGGGAAACACACACACACACAATGAATAAGAGTAAATAGACATAAAAATGTGTAAATATGGCAGTCACAAAGGCACATGATACTCGTTGTGGGTCGAAGTGAGATCAGGTAGTGGGGAATGGTAGAACTGGCTCCATCTACATCTTTCTATACTAAGCCTGAAATGCGAGGTTTCCCTGGGGCCACAGGGAAGACCTGGGCCCTTCTCAGTATCAGTTTAGATCCCCATTGGAGAAGCAGCGTCCATGGTCATGTGACTTTGAGTCCATGGAGACGTTTCCATCAAATAAGTTGTTGTGGCTTTTCATTTCCTGATTCTGAAGATTAAACTCAGAGCCTCTACATTAAGCTATTGTCCCAGACCTAGTGTAAAATGTTAACTCCTAGGAAAGTAGTCATTGAGAGCTACGCTGCTGCCTGAACAACCAGCTTCCAGCTGATTCAATGGCCAAGCTATCTTTAAATGTGTGTGCGCACACCATGTGGAAGTAGGCATGCTTGTGAACACAGGTTAGAAGGGTTCTGGTCCTTCAAGGACGCAGGTGCAGGTGTTCATGAGCGTGGGAAGCTGAACTTTATGTATCAAGAACGATCAGCAAGTTCTCTTAACTACTGAAGCATCTCTAGTACCTATGAGAAGGCCAAGTTGTTTTCTGAGCGAGTAGAAGACAGACAGCACAATCATGTCTAGTTTCATAAGACACCTAGGTTGAAAGCAGTACAAACATCTTAAGGGACAGTAACCCAGTAAATAGAGTCACAGACTTAAGGAACCCCATTCTACCGCTGAAATATTAGAATAAAAAAAAACAAAAACAAAACCATAGATTCTTGGTAGTCAGTGCCTGCTCCCAACACAATAAGCTCATTGCTAATGTGACTTCATTACATAGAATTTTGATCAACACTGGAAAAAAAATGGAACAATGCATATGTCTTAGATGGTATTCCTGCCAAGCAATGGTTTTAGATCTGGCATGAAAAGTGCCATGCTGAATTCCATTCTCCCACACATGACCTGTGTCCTTTTGTACTTGGGAGAATGTGAGGGGGAGTGAATAAAAACAAGTAAAACAAGAGGTGAAGTGCCCGTGCCAGAAAGTTTTCTGACCCAGCACTTGGGTTCTATCTGAGCTTTGTTCACATTCTGGATCTGAGATCTCCTATGAAAAAGATGATCTTAGAGCACCACTGCCCTGAGACTCATGGTTGTGTCATTATCCACTGTTGGTGTGTCAAGGGAAGTATCATTCACCTGCCTCTCCACCATCTTGATCTTTGTGATCAATGACAATTGACCCTGAGGACTCTCTGAAGAATATGTCCTCTGCTACCCTACAATATCTTCTTGTGCCCCTTGGCTCTGAGGACTATAGACATGTCATCTGACCCTGTTTTGGGACCTCCTTCATGGCCATATTTTTGAGTTAACAGAGGTAACCCTCTGCCTTTCCTATGCAGCACGTTCCTTGGGTGACCAGCTGAGACAGGTCCTGGTTCACAGTGTCTTACTTCAGTAACTTAGCCTGGTGACTTCTGCAGGCTCTGGGCATAGCTGCCAGTGTCTGCCAGTTTCCCTTGGGCAAATGCACAGACCATGAATCTTGGAGCAATTTGTGGCTTTCATACATGAGTTCTTGGGCTCCATTTTTTTTTTCTTTTAAACAAAGACAATTTCAGAGAGGATCTCACATTTGGCTTGTTTCTTCCTTTTGGCTTTAAGGTGGGGCTTCTTGGAATCTTGGAGATCAAATGGACTTCCCTGAATTAATCTAGGTTTTCTTTAAACACACTTCTGGTAATCATGACTGTATCTCTGCCCTTATCTGCCATTTCTCAGACAGGCCCTTGGCCAGCTCCTGAGTGCTCAGATCAAGAAGCACTGGGAAGCTCAGGACCTGCTTCTTAATAAAATCAGATATAAGCAGTCAGGGGTTTTGGTGAGTTGGAGTCTGAATGTTTCCAGCATCTTTTTGTAGTGACTACTTAACATACTCCAGGGCTATTTGTATCAGTGTGTGGAACCATAATTTGGGAACAGTCTTCCATTTCAATTTGAGGTTCTCTGCAAAAAAAGTTTCAAAGCTACTTCATCTCAATCCCTCACTTTCCTGTATACAGAATGAGGCTGTAAAGTCTTGAAGTTTGGTTGTTATTAGATTCTTTTTCCACTACTGAATTAAGTAACCTCAGGCAAGGCTTTGGGCCACTGACAAGGTCTCAGCTATGCAGGTTCCTTTTGAAGTCCTTCAGTGTGTGTGATACTGTGTGCTGAAGATTCTGTGTTTAGATTCATCATGCTAGATTCAAGGGTTGGGAAGTCCCTAGCTGTCTGGAGAGCAGAGGCAGCTCTAAGAGCCTGTTTGAGGTTTGAGAACCTGTGCTATTTGAAGAATGCTGCAACTTGAGAGCCCTTAAAAAATGATGTCCAGATTCTCAGAACTTCTAACCAAATAAGAACTTGGTCCAGCACATTTTCTGTTTTAAGCTTAGACACAAGTTGTGAGGGGCTCAAGAAAAAAAAATTGGGATCCATGACCCGAGGTCTCTGAAAATTGTCTTCACTGTTCTGTGCTAGTACAGAGGTACAGGCAGTGAGGATATTGGGGTGATGACTCACTGAGGAGTGGATGGCCAGACTCCTAGTGCTCTGACCATGAGCGCTTTTTTTATTTTTAACCTGCACAATTTGGTATGCTGGCTCTATCTTAGTGTAGCAAATCTACTGAAGTATGGACCATAATAGCTCAACCACCAAAAAAAAAAAAAAAAAAAAAAAAAAAAAATTATTTTCAGAAGGCCTCTGGAACTCTGATATTTTCTCAGTCTTTGCAAGATCGTCTGACTTAGCCCCAACCACCCCATTTAAGCTTGAGTAGGCTTGGTCAACTTTGCCCCAGAGGACGGAGGGAGTCTAAGAATTTATATCCAATGTGAGGATTACAGTCATGTGATTATAAAGGTGGCTGATAAGGGTGGCTTCCCACTGGTAAGGCTACTTAGGCTTTTGAGAAGTAGAAACATCTCTTCATAAATTATCACCGGAAAAAAAATATTTCTGTAGACGAGGAAACAGGCTACATCTCAGAGGAAGTTTTGTCCAGAAATCAGAATCCTCTTGATATCTCTTCTGTTTCTCCTGGATGCTGTGACATGAAGTCCATTTTCAAGACTTTGTAGCATAAGCCTAGCATTACAGCATGGGATAGGAGCCTTGCTAGCTTTGAGGACCTTAACCAGTCCTTACATCCTCTTCCAAACTGCCGAGTCCTGGAACAGGATCTGTTATTTGTGAGTTCACTGTTAAAGTAAGACAAATGAAAATCTTGGTGTGAGGGTGCCTGGGAAGTAACCCCAAATGCATCTGCAGAGCAATGGGAGGGAGACATGGGAATGAAGCTGACCACTGGTGTGTAAATAAAGAGTTATTCCCGAGAATGAACCTACATGTCAATGTGATTCAAACTTCTGAATGCACTGGAATCTGCCAAAGTTGACTAGGCCCCGAGTGACTTGTACTTATTGACTGAGTCCTCTGTGTGTTACAATGTGTTAATTCTGAGCACTTCTATCCCTCTTCCCCAGGATCTCAAAATAGGCATCAATTATGGTAGCAGATGCTGGCATGTATGGAGGAAACCATGTACCGGTGGGAACCAGATATCACCAGATTCAGAGCTATAAGGATCAAGCACAGTGTTCGGAAGAGTAAGTTCTTTCAGGATCACATTTAGCCATAAAAATAGAACTTGAGGCTGGGTGGCTGTGGTTGCATAGGCCTTTACTGCCAGCTTTTGGGAGGCACAGAAGGCAGATGTGTAGAGCCTTAACATAGCAAGTTCCAGGCCAGCCAGGGCTTATACAGTGAGACTGTATCAGAACAAACAAACAAACACACCTGTACTAGTTAGTATTTTCATCAACTTCACACATTAGACTTGCTCTGGAGAAGGAGCCTCAAATTGAGGAATTTCCTTCTTTGGATGTCCTGTGGGGCATTTCTTGATGACTGAGGTGGAAGGGCCCAGCCCACTGTGGGGTATGCTATCCTGGGGTGGTGAGTGCTGTTGGCTGGTATAAGAGAGCAGGCTGAATCCAAGGTAAGATAGGCCAATGGTGGTACAAAGTGTGTGGGAGTAATCAACCAAAAACTGACTCAACTTAAGGCCTCCTCCACAAGATGGACCCGACACTGCTTGGATGACCGAGAACCAGAGACTAGGTAGCCCACAGACCTACGGTAAAAACAAATACTGGTCTGAAAGTAGTGGTAAAATGTTAGTAATTTTCTGCCAGACTCATAGACTGGTGTTTCGTTTTCACCCATCAGAGAAGCTTCCTCCTGCAGCAGATGGGAACAAGTACAGAGATGCACAGCCAAGTATTATGCAGTGTGAGACCAAATACTCGGAACTAAATAGGTGTCTCCATCAAATCATTCCCCTCAGAACTCAGGGAACCCCATGGAAGTAGAGGTGAAAAAGAGTGTAAGAGCCAGAGGGGATGGAGGACACCAAGAAAGCAGGGCCCTTTCAATCAAAATGACCAAAGTTCCATTGATCTCAGAGACTGAACTAGCATGCACAGGGCCTGCCGCACTGATCTGCACCAGGTCCTCGGTGTATAATGGTTTCCAGTTTGACGTTTGCACACTTTCCAGTTCCAGTTTGCACACTCAGGAATCCCATAAAAAGAGTGGGTCTCTGGTTCTTGTGCCTTCCCTCGTGCTCTTTTCCTTCTGTTGGTTTGTCCTGTCCAACCCCAACGTGATAGTTTTGTTTCATTTTATATTTTATTATGTCTTTTAAAATGAATGAATAAGTGTAAACCTAGCCAGTAGGGTAAAAGTTAACAAATGAACCATTTACACCAGCTAGAAAATTATTTTTCTATACTGGAATGTCACTGGGTCCATCAACCACTGCAGGGCAGGCCTCTTGTTCAGGAGTATTGGGATTTTGTTTAGTGTTTTGATGAAGAACTAATAGGGTGGGGAGGGTGAGAGGATCTGGAAAGATAGGGAAAGGAATGAATATGATCAAAGTGTGTTTAACTTTATGAATTGTTTTAAATAATAAAAATATGATTAAAAGAAAGCAGGCTGAGCGAGCCTGTGAGTAGCATTCTTTTGTGTTTTTGCTTCCATTCCTGCCTTCAGTTCCTACTTTTGACTTTTTCTCACTGATAGACCATGGCTTGAGAGTTCTAAACTACTGGGGAAAAACTCTCCATGAAGTTTTTTTGGATGGTGTTTTATTGCAGCAACAGAGAAACAAGCTAGAATATTACTCAAGGGAGATAAAAATATTCTGCCTCACCCTAAAAAAAAAAAAATCCTCAGATGTGGAATAAAATTACAGTCAAAATATGCTGTTGGGCTGGGATTTATTCTATGTACACCTTCATTGGAATCCTCCAAGTTCTGGGGCTGCCTTAATTATCTTGAACATCCTTGTTAGTGTTCATGGCATGACATTGATCTTCGACATAACATAATTAAATCTTTGAGTAGAACAAGTTCCTGTTCCTCAAAACAGGGCAAATAGAAGACTGTTTCCCCATCTCAGCAATAATATATATATTATATTTATATATAATATATTATAATCTATAATAATATATATTAAAATAATATTATATATATATATATATATATATATATATATATATATATATTAGTTACTTTTCTGCCTCACTAGCCAGCTACTGTCTGAGACTTTTTCTTGGAGTATTAAGCTGTCTTACATGAGAGTTTGTTTGAGTTGGTCCTGGCTCAAGCTTTGACTTAACCACTGTTACTTGGTCCTTGACAGTCTCAATTTGCTAACTGTTCACAAACTGTGTATCAAGTGTTCAATATTTAATTCTGGGCATACAGAAAAAAAAACAAATAAAACACATCAATAGAGGACACATCTCTGTAGCAAGATTTTTGAAAAATTGTTTCATACTTCCTTTATTTTTTCAAAATTCTGAGATAAATATGTACTAATTCTTAACAGGGAGAAAGGCATTCTCCCAGTTCAGATACTATTGTAACTCTTGCCTCCACCTGCTCATCTGCACTTTTGAGTGGAGAAGAAGTTCTTCCATTTCCCTGGCTAGAACTGAGTGAATGCAACTTAATTGATGCATCTTTTTCCAGGAAGCAGCAAATGGAACCTCTTTTGACTCCAATGGATCACACAAAATATAAGGATGGAGAGAAGATTCTCAAAAGTGGTAACTGATCCAGTCAGCTCCAGAGCTGTCCCTAGCTTGGTGGCACTGCTGTGGGTGCAGAAGTAGGCATGTAGAAATGGAGACATGGTGCTGACTTTGAAGGGCCCTTGTGCATTCCTCTGATGACTTCTCATAGACACATCTGCAACCTGGGTGAAGGTTAACAAGGGGGCTCACAAAAACCAAAAACATTTGTTTTTGCCTGCTCCCTCTGTCCCCTCATCCCTGTAACCCATTGACAGCTTCTCTCAGTTCTATGCAGAGAATCCAATCAAGTCAATAACACAACTTACCAGCTTACAGATTACATTTATCAAAAGAAGTTGTAGATAATAAAAGCTATGGGGTAACCTGCTGAATTCAGGAGCCATTCTGTGCTTCTTTGGGAGGCATTTTAAATGAGTGATAGTCACAGAAGGTTTTGTTACCAGGATTGTCTGTTTGATCTTTCCTATTATAAAGTAGAAACAAAGTATCATCTGCCATGGGACATCCAACTGACTCACTAAGCAGATATTTTATGAATAACTAGAGGGTATCAATGTTTCTCATGAGTCCAATTTTGTGGCAAATTGCTGGTTCGGTTCACTTGTTCTGTGTGTGCTTAAGTTACACCTCACTGGCTCCTGTGCAACCTGGGGTTTGGCTCAGCATACTGATATGCACTCAATCGGGAAAGCATTGGACAATCTTAATTTCCTTTGCATCTTCAGATCATTTATGCATGTCTCGGGCTACTCAGTTTGCTTCCAACTCAGTGTTCTATATTTCAGTCATTTTTTGTTTGCAATCTGGGATCTTCTGCTGCTTTGTCTTCCATTTACCCCATATTCTCCTCCAAAATATCCATGTACTGGCTAACAGTATCCACTGTGATTTCAGTCTTAGGAATTTAGTGTTCCTGATTTGGATCATTTTTAGCATACATGTTTTAGCTTATTAGACATATGTGGTATATGATTGCTGACCATGATCTGTATGCTCATGTATGTATATTTCAACATGTATAATATAGCAACCAACTTAATGCTATCTGAACCTGTGATTTCAGTTTTTTTAACTTGCTTTGTGCAAGTGGAGGATAGCCCAAAGTCTTTTTTTTTAACTATTTCTTTCTTTCTTTCTTTACTTACTTACTTACTTACTTATATCCCAATTGCAGCCCCTTCCCTCCTTTTCTCCAAGTCCCACCCTTTTCCTCTTTTACCCCCTTCATTTATCCCCTGAAAAGGGGTGTGGCCCCACACCAACTCATCCTGGCACATCTAGTCACATCAGGACTAAGCACATTCTCTTCCAAAGTCTTTAGAGTCTTATCCTGCCTGGTTATTAATCAAGGGACAAGAATGGAGTGATGGCTTTGCTGTATAGAACAGGGGAAGGAAGGGGGTGTGGTTACATGTATTCAGTAGCTGCCTCATTGTACCTATTTGAAATTCAGATTTAAAATAGACAGGGATGTTTTGTCTTTCCCCCTCAACAGCCTCAATATTTAATTGCACCACTTGCCTTTAAATGTATCTTAAATGTGTCTTAAAATGTCAAACAGGACAAGTCTCCACAAGGAGAGCAACAGAACAAGAAAATTTGAACACAGGGAACTTCCCAGAGACTCATACTCCAACCAAGGACTATTCATGGAGATAACCTAGAACCCCTGCACAGATGTAGCCCATGGCAGTTCAGTGTCCAAGTGGGTTACATAGTAATGAGAAGAGGGACTGCCTCTGACATAATCTGATTGGCCTGCTCTTTGATCACCTCCCCCCTCAGGGGGAACAGCCTTACCAGGCCACAGTAGAGGACAATGCAGCCACTTTTGATGAGAACTGATAGACTAAGATCAGAAAGGAGAGGAGAACCTCCCCTATCAGTGGACTTGGGGAGTGGCATGCATGCAGAAAGGGGAGGGAGGGTGGGATTGGGAGGGGAGGAGGGAGGGGCTTATGGGGGGATACAAAATGAATAAAGTGTAATTAATAAAAAATTAAAAAATAATAATAATAAATGTAAATCTCAACAAAAAAATGTCAAACATCAAAGTTTGATCAATATAACACTATTTCCTGATAGTAGCAGCTATTCTGCTTTGATTCCAACTTATTCCTTGCCTTCCTTCTCCCATAAATCATGATGAATTTCAAGACTATTCACCCATGTACATGATGAGTTTGTTTCAAAAGGGCCTAGACCACTGAAGACAGTGGCAGGAGATGAGGAAGGAAGGAAAAATACAGCTAGTCAACCCTCTCCTTGTCTCATTTCTGCTTTCATATTCACCAGACAAGATGCCTGTGGGGGCCTGTTTCCAGTGGAATACTCTCCCTCTTCAGGCTCCAAGGCCACCTAATCCCATTGTTTATTTGGCTTAGGAGTGGGCATCAGTGAGTTCTCTATTCCAGACCTTGGATGCACTATTTTGTGTCTCCAGTGACTGCCTTCAACAACACACATTATGGCCTCTGTAAATGAGGCCTTTGAATAATTCAGCCTCCCCTTGTTTAAATTGAATTATTCTAGGTGTTGGGATCACAGATTACCCATGTGTGACTGTTAAATAAGACACAGGGCATTCGTTTCCACGTTTAAATCATGAGATGTCTTGTCTCTAACTGTATGGCTACATGGAATACTGAGAACAATCTCTCACTGCACTTCTATAATGAAGACTTTTTTCTCTATTGTTTTTGAAGTGCAGGTCCCAGGCTTAGTCTTGACCTTCCCATGAAATATTATAGGTAAAATCAAATGGATCCTGAAGTAGAGTTCCTATAAAATGAATCCAAACTGTACTGTCTTCTAATGAGCATTACTGGATAATATCTATCATTATATATTATTATATTATTATAAAGGAGGCTTTTGAGAAACAGGTATTGAGACACCCCACCCCAGAAACTCTGAAGTCCAGTTGCCATCAGGAGAAATTCAACTGGAGTCTTCATGTGTTCATTAGGACACAGGAAAATAGTAGAGCAACAAAAACTTCTGTTGCAAAGGAGTCTGAACAGAGTGGGTTAGGATGCTTAGGCTTTAGATCTTGTTCCAGATGATACACATTGTTGAGAAGACAAAAGCTTACTCTTTCTGACAACTTTTAATGTTAATACGTTGCCCAGGTCTTGTTTGTCACCTGGACTTATGTTAAAAATTTCAAGAGGGCTGTTCTGTATGCACGCTGATTTCCAAAATCTCAATGCTTGCAGAGACTTCTGCCTGCAAAGTTCCTAGCAAAGTTCCTATTAGAGAGATTAGCTCTAGATTCTGGTGCATATACAGCTAACGGATGCATGGACATTTAGAGAAAGATAAAAACTTTAGTTCTAACTGAATCCTGTAATTTTATATTTTATATTTTCAGTATAAACCATACAGAAGCTGAAACACCCATGACTCATGGGAGCCCTGTAGGTGGCACATGTCTTGGATGTTAACTCAGTAGGGCCCAGGTTTCTCTTATCTTCTGTAGAATTTATCTGGATGTGATAAGTATCCCCCTGGATTGGTGGGAGACAGTTTTGCAGAAGCCCCTCTTTATGTTGGGCTCTAGAATCAGAGCTTGGCCCCTTTAGAGAAGAGACCCTCTACTGATGAGTACCAAGCAATGTTAGTAAAGTGACAGCTTCCTGAATCTCACCTGCTTATCCTTTGACTAAATAAACATAAATTTAATAACACAAGTTTGGCCAGTTACCCACTAAAGTGACATATAGACATCAGGAACCCAGTGTTGTGAATTCAAGGTAGCTCGGCTTTTTTAGTTATTATTTTTCTGTTGTAATAAAGCCACATTTAAGGCAATTCACAGAAGGGTTTATTTAGGCTTACAGTAATATGGACTTAAGAGTCCATCATAGTGAGGAAGCATGGCAGCAGACATAGTAGCTGAAGACTCTCGATAGCACACATGAGACTGAAGACTCACATCTTGAAGCACAGAAATATGAAGTAGAGATCAAACTAGAAATAGTGCTAGTCTTTAAACTCTCAAGAGCCTGCCTCCAATAACATATTGTGTCCAAGACCAAACCTTCCTATGCCTCCAAAACAGCACCACCACCTAGAGACTGAGCATTCAAATTCTAGAGGTCATGGGGGACATTATCATTCAAACCACGAGTTATTGAGCAAAGTGTAGGGTGTAGGCTCTGAGTTTGAGAAGCGATCTGATAATTTTGTGGTCTTTAATCTTCTAGGCTTGAGACAAATTGAATTTGATGAGTTACTCTGTTCATTTTCCAATATTGGAGGGCTCACAGAGAATGGTAGACATTTTTATAGTGCAGTAAATACAAAATATTTATAGCCTAACTTCATGACATCCCCCTTCCTTTTATTTGCTTTGGAATGTTTCAATAATAGATTTTTATGTTAACTTTTTACTAAAGTCTTAATGCTTAATTATAGAATTCAATGACGTTAAATGTACTGGCAACATCACCATCCATCTTCATAATCATTCAATCTTGCAAAGTCAAAACCCTTCAGTTCTTAAAAATCTTTCCCCCTTCCTCACTGCTTTGCTCTGTCTCTCTGTGCCTGTCTGCTCTGTTTTTCATAGTCATTTAACCTTTCATTGGGTCACTGGTATTATGATTACTGAATTATGTGTAGGAGGTCTTTGTGTATTTGGGATATTAACACCTATTAACATCAGGCCTACCATTGCAAATGCCGGTGGCTACAACTTCTGTCCTTGTTTGAATTTAAAAATGAGCTTTTTTTTTTTTTTTCCTGGTAGGGGAACGCTATTGAGGTCTGCCTTTCTATTCCAGCTTCACTCACTGTGGGCATTATTTGGTTTTGCCTGAGCTTCAGATCCTGGTATCTTAAGCATTATTGAGTGAGGCTCAGGTAACCTACTCCCAGCATCTTCAAAGACTGTGGTCTCCTCCACAATCATCTGCCCCTGTGCCTGTTGTTACTGCTTTTCTTCACTGTGCAGGTGCAGCTGTCCAGCAGTGTTTCAGCCCACATGCGCTCACCAACACCACAGCACTCAAAACAGCTTGGAATACTTAGAGGGACTCTAAAGCACACCAGATCCTCAGACTTCCATTCATTCTTTCTCATCTCTCTCTCTCTCTCTCTCTCTCTCTCAGCTTCTAGGCCTGTAAATCCCAGGTGGTTCTGTGGTCTGGTTGTGTTTGAAGGTTGATTTCAAAACTAAGCAATTTTAGGTATCCAGGGACACTGGGAAACAGATAAGCAGGCCTAGGAGACCTTATGTACATTCTCTTGCCCTATATAGAAGTCCATAGTATTGGCAGGGCAGACTCTGTATAACTTACGTATAACTCTGTAGAGATGGATGTTGGAAATCTTGGTCATGTCAAAGCTCTCATATCTTATATTTTTCCATCTTTAACACCTTTGCTTACAGATGTCAGGAGAGAGGGTCAAGAAATGTGGCTTCTTATGACTGGAGAGTCAAGAGTCTCCTTTTATCCTGACTGAGATAAAAGAAGGGGACAATGGCTTTGTATAGAACATGGAAATGGTCATGGTCACAAACACTTCATGAAACAGCAATGCTTTGAGAACAAAGGACTTCTCACTGGGATTTTCACAACTCTGGCCATTAGTGGACACCAAGCTAAACATCTAACTTAGCCAGCAGGGGTCTGCTATGCTGAATAGGAAAGGGCTTGTTCAGAATGTGGAGACTGAGTTGATAAATGATGGCTCCATGCAGAGGTGATCTATTAGATTTGGCACTGGTGTTAACAGAGCACTTTAGAAGGCAATATACAGACATGGGTACGGCCCAAACAGCTTCAAAGCCAGCTGTTTCTCTGAGTAATTGTCCCACAGCAATGGTCTTTGTCTTTCTCCCTGTTCCACTATCTTGAAAATTGATCTTCATTTTCTAAGTCTGGGGTTTCCCAGCTTCCACATCCAAAGTTGGATAAGCAAATCAAGAAAATGCCCACAGAATTTTCTCTGGCTCTTTCATTCTCTACAGAGAGCAAGTGTCCTCTGACTTAGTTACTTTTCTAGTGCTTTGGTATAACAGCTTTTCCAGGGGTTTATTTAGACCTGAGGGATACAGGTTCATCACCACGATAGTGAATCGAGCATGGCAGCAGGCAGGCATAGTGACTGGAGCAGCTGAGAGTTTGTATCTTAAGCTGCAAGGAGGAAGCAGAGAGGACAATGGGAATGGCGCAATCTTTGAACAATCAAAGCCTGTCTCCAGTGCCATACTCCTTCCAACAAGGCCACCCTGCTAAACTTACATAGACAGTGCCACCAACTCTGGGAACTAAATAGTCAAACATCTGGGGGTCTGGTGTTGGGGCTGGGGGGACATTATCATCTATTACAAATCTCAACTGTGACCTCCTGTAAAAATCAAAGGAAATTGCACACTTCCAACGTACAACAGCACAAAATGTTCATTACCATCCCAAAAGGGGTGAATTGAGAGTACAGTGAGGAAAGACTGGACCAAAGCAAGTTGAACAAATGTAAAACACTTAAGTTCCCATTTCATAATAAGGATGACCAGAATAGGGCTAATTCTGTAACTTCGGTGAAGTTTTGCATAAAAGTACCAGACTGATTTCAGATACCTTTAGCTTTAAGCCTGGTGCCCTTTTCTGTAGCTTAGGAAAAAAAAAATGACTTCAATATACTTGTCTGACAGTTTAGTCAAATGCAAGCAAGAAATTGCCTGAAGATCAATTTTAATTAAGAAAACATCTTTGCTCCAAGGGGAAAATTCAGAGCAGTAGCACGTGTACGGACTGGGAATAAGGCTTAATTAAAATCCACCTCAGCTGTGTAAGTGCTGCGTAAACTTGAGCAAGTTACCTTATCTGTTTAGCCTTAGTCCTACTATGTATAGTGAGGAGAAGCGATAACGTTACCATTAAGTTTTAATGATACTAAAAAAAAAAAAAAAAAAAAAAAGAGTGCTGACCATTTATACAATCTGAGTTCGATGATAAGCATCCCTTTCTAAAATCACAAATTGCAGTTCCCAGAATAAGTAAAAAATTTAAGAACTGAAACCTTTCATTAAGACTGTGCTCCTGGGCCTTGCTAATCAATACTCGACAAACTTATGGACTGTTTCAGATAAAGTAACGGAGGCTCGGGGTTTGTCTTGTGTAACTCGGCCTCCTATGTGCCGACCACCGTACAAGGTGTTAACACAGTGCTTCTCTTGTGCTAACCATGAATGGATGGTCAGATGTCCGCAACGGAAAGTAAGGGTTCAGAGTTGGAGTGTAGCCACTTCCTCCAGGTTGCGCTCTGACCCCACTGCCTCTTTGAAACAGTTGAGATTGTCTGAAGGAGATCTCAGTCGGTCGGGAACATTCACCTTCTCTTGTGGAAGATGGAGAGGGCTCATGGGGTTCGAGGCAGATGAGATTCTTAGGAGGCTTTCTATGCTGAGGTTACAGAAAGGGTACATTGACTTAGGGGGATGAATTCTTCATTTGGGATGGCAGGTCTGTTAGCCATCCAGAGGATGTTTTAGGGATGCAGCTCTCTGAATCATTTCACGTTATGGGTGGATGCCTCGGTGGTGTAGCTGCCTGTACGTTCCCTAGGAGATTTCCCCTGAGGGCAGCTACCTTCGGGTCACTCATGCTCCTACGAGGAACACTAATGGACTCATTGCTTCACAGAGATGAACTCTACCAAGAGAAAGGAATTCTCCGTCAGTGTTCCCTTCTGCTGTGAGTAATCTGCTGCTGCTTTACATCTTCCTGGAAGAAAGTCACATGACCAGAGTCTATGTATTAGTTAATGTGCCCAAAAGCAACTTAAGAGTACTGTAGTATAGTTCTAGAGGGGTAGAGGCCATTACAGTGGGGAAGGCCTGTCATGGCAGAAGGGGCAGAAAGCCGGCCAACCACATTTTCATCTGCCCACAAGCAGCAGAGAATTGGAGTTGGGAAAGGCTAACATCTGTGATACACTTCCTCAAGAGAAATTCTACTTTATAAATGTTGCCATATCCTTCCCAGATAGTACCACCACCAAATGGGCAACCAAGCACTCAAATCATGAACCTATTAGAGGATATTTCTCATTTAAACCATCACAGTTCTAAAGAACCAGGCAGGATTCTTCTCCCCGTAATATAAAGAAAAGTGAATTAGTGTTGGTAATAAGTGAAGATCTTGCTTTCCTCTACCCGAGAAGAATGACTCTTGTTAAGCTGTTTTTATAAGCAACCTTCCTTTAAGTCTCAGGAGATGCGATGTGCTAGGTCATACAGCTGGCCTTTCTTCATCACATCCAGCTATGTGATGAAATGACCTTGTCCTCTGCTACCAACAGAGCTTCAATTTATGTGCAGGATGAAAGATACAGGCTTCTCCTACCCAGAATCTTAATGCGAGCCAAGGCAAGGGGATTCTATTACAGCAGATCACATTTTGTTATTACCAAGCAGAAGTTCAAAATCCACTCCAGAAGTAGCTGGTATCAACTTCAAAATTGAACTTGCTACAAATTTAAAGCATTGCCACTTCATGAAGAATTCTAAGACAGGCATTTCAGAACATTCAATCATAGGCTACAATGATGTGTCTTCTGTGTATAATTTGCACAACATGGCATAGTAATGAATGATAATAGTTGTACTATTGAAGCCTAAAGTGGGAATAATAAGATTATTGTACTCAAGAATATATCCCAACCAAGGACAATGCATAGAGAGGATCTAAAACCTTGCTCAGATATAGCCCATAGGCTCAGTCTCCAACTGGGGACCCTAGCAAGGGGAGCAGGGACTTTCTCTAGCATGAACTCAGTGGCAGGCTCTCTGATCACCTTCCCCTGGGGGATGCAGCCTTGCCAGGCCGCAGAGGAAGACAATGAAACCAGTCCTGATGAGACCTGATAGGTCAAAGAGAAGGGGAGGAGGACCTCCTCTATCAGTGGACTAGGGGAGGGGCATACGGGGAGAAGAGGGAGGGAGGGTGGGATTGGGAGGGTGGAATCTGTATCCACAGTCAGGATATAAATTGAATATGTTGTAATAAATGATAATAATAATAAAAAAAGAATATTGGCTAGACTGTGCGGTGGTCACGGCTGTGCACACCTTTAATCCCAACACTAGGGAGGCAGAGGCAGGTGGATCTCTGAGCTGGAGGTCAGCCTGATTTACACAGCAAATTCCAGGACAGGCAGAAATGTTACAAAGAGAAACCATGACTTCAAAAAGAAAAAAGAAAAAATTGAGATAGTGTGAGTAATTAGACCTTAAATTCTACCTCAGGGAAGGTAGAAGGACTAGAACTCAACTCTGTTTAGTCATCTGCAGCGTTTGGCCACATATCTGATATGCTACAGCCCAATTTCAACTGGGGTTGAAGGACCACCTGGGAATGAGAAAAAACAACTGATTATTTGAATTGAAGCCAGGTGCAGATAGCTCTTGAAGGGCAGGATGAACTGTTCTGAGAAACTACCAGCTGTAAACTATCTACAACCAGCTGTAAACTATAGAGCAAAAGTGATCTGATTTTCAGGTATAAAAACCCTGTGCTTTGCATGTTCGGGGTCATCTCCTATCTTTGGAGGAGTGACCCTATCGTGATAGCAATAAAACCTCTTGTTTTTACATTGAGTTGTGGTCTGTGAGAGTTCCTGGGAAGGGCGCAATCCTGAGCAGTGAGACTCCAGGTCTTACAGGGTTAAAGAGCTTGTTCTACATAGTTCCATAGCATTCAGTGACCTTTATCTGTAGTTGATGGTAGAAGGCCTTTGTTCAAACTCCATGCCTGTCACCCCCTGCCCTGTTCCTCATGTTAGAACAAGCCACAGGCCTACTCAGTGTGTACACACAGGAATGTGGGTGGATTTTTGGGGCTGAAAAGCCATGTAATTTCCCATTAGCATTTCCAGGTCTCACAGAAGGACCACTACTTGAAAGCTCTCTGGAAAAGATCAGTAATGAAATTTAGAAACGTTTCTGGGACAGGGTCTCATTATCACCTTCTGCACTTGCTCATTCATTATTGATTTAAGCTGAGTTTTGACAAGACATTGAAAACTAGAATTCATGCTGCTAGTGGGTGATGTCAAGTTTACTCCGGAGGCAGTTTTGCTTCCTACCTCGGAATCTCCAAATGTGGAGCTTACTAGGTCCTTGAGCATACTCAGAGTGAAATAATTTTATGTCTAAACCCTAAATCATAAAGCAATGTTATGCAGGAAGTTTTGGGGAATTAGGGAATACCTTTTGATCCCTCTGAAAAGATGATTGTTGAAGGAGTTAAAGGCTTTGGTGGTTGATTGTGACAGATAGACATTGTCTACCTATGTCTTTGCCACATCTTCAGTCATTCACAGCTTCTTCCTATAACCTATCTCCAGAACTCTTGTAGTTCTGCCATGTCAACTACATGTCCCATGATCTGTGGGTAAGAACCTAAACTACAAAGGGTATTTACTGTCTGTGGGTTTTACTTCATCAGGTAAAGGTGTGTTATATAAGCTGTGTTTTATTCATAAGAAGGAAGGCAATGACTCATACATGTTAGCAAAGTAAGCATAATTAGTCAGCCACCACCATGACTGTTAGGCAGGGTATAAACCTAGAGTTACCAAAATCTGCCTAATCAGAGTAAAGACTGCCAGAACTACAAATGGTCGAATTACTTAGTAGTAATTTTGCTATTTGGAGCGATAAGTATGGGCTAGAATGAGGTGGACACACTCTTGAAAACAGCAGTCTTGGGAGGAGCAACACTGAGATCTGAGAGTAGCACTGGGGACTCGTGGTGGAAATCCAAGAAAGGTGCCCTCCTTGTCTTGGCAGTCCACGCACAAGAAAAAAGCCAAGGGCCTTATCCATAACAAATGTTTCACGCCCCAAACACTGGGGATGGGTGTTCTTTTCTCTTTCCAGTTGCTCCAGCTCTCTTGTCTCCCCTCAAGGGTAAGGAGCAGTATAAAAAGAAACTCAGTCAAGGATCATGGGACAGAAGCTTGAAGAGTGGCTTAAATGTTAGAGACTGTGGGCCCCTCTCCCCACTCTGCACCTTTATCACACTGCAAACAGGACTTCAGGATAATGGATAAGAACTAAAAGCTCTCAAAACAGACCCATTAGGAAGGAGTGAATCTCCAAGACCAGAGGGGAACAGGAAGGAGGACACATACAGAGGAAGTGAAGTGTCTGGCAACAGAAAATATTGAAGCTGAGATGCTCCATGGATTAACTTTTTAAGCTCACATTGCATGAGCTTACTTTTGCTCCTGGTTGCTTCAAACATGTCTAGCTTCTACCAGCAATAACAAATACAAGTCAGACTAAAATTAAATACAAAATGAGTGTCAGATACCCCAGTCATAAAATTCTAGCTCCTTGATGTCCCATAAATACTTTAACCAATGCCTTACCACACTGATCATAGTTATATGATCAAGTACATATGAAGTCATATCAACTCTTGGTGTGGTTCCTTAACAAGGTCTATACCACAGTTTTAAATAGGTCATGAAGAACGGAGCATGGTTGGCAAGGCTTCATGTCAAACAAAAGACACCTAAATGTGCTCTCATTTACCCTGATCTACCCTCCCTCCAGACCTACCCAAACATCTCAGAGAAAACTACATAGTTAAAACGACTTTCATAAAAACAGAAAGGTTTCACCAGAAATGGAATAACTTAGGACCTTGTTGTTGAACTTGGATTTTTTTTTATAATGGAGATGCAATTTTTATTGTTTAAACACCTTATCTATGGTGTCTTGTCTGGACAGCTAAGAAAACATATTCATGACTTAAAGGCTGTGTAAACGTGTGCTGAGAAATGGAAAGTTTAGAACAGCATCAGAAGGAAATGTTTGAAATAACTCAGAAAATTGGGTTATTTGTTTTGTTGGTGTTTAATTTATTGAGGTCTTTATATTTTTTTGGATATTAGCCCTCTATAAGATGTAGGATTAGTGAAGATATTTTCCCAGTCTGTAGACTGACATTTTGTCCTATTGACAGTGTCCTTTGTCTTACAGAAGCTTTTCAGTTTCGGGAGGTCTCATTTATTAATTGTTGCTCTTAGTGCCTGAGTTGTTGGTATTCTGTTCAGGAAGTTGTCTCCCATACAAACTCATTCAAGGCTATTTCCCACCTTCTCTTCTGTTAGATTTAGTGTGTTTGTTTTTATGTTGAGGTCTTTAATCTACCTGGACTTTAGTTTTGTCCAGGTGGACAAATGGAAATGGAAAATAAATGTAAATTTTATAGATTTATAAAAAAAGATTTATTTATATTCTTGTACATATAGATATCCAGTTAGACCAGCATCATTTTTTGAAGATAGGTTCTTTTTCCATTGTATGGTTTTGGAGTCTTTGTCAAAAATCAAGTGTTCTTCGGTGCATGGGTTTATTTCTGGGGATTTGATTCAATTCCATTGGTCAACCTGTCTGTTTCTGTGCCAATACCATGCAATTTTTATTGCTATTGCAATAAAAAATTTGAAATAGTGGATGATGATACCTCCAGAAACTCTTTTATTGTAGAGGGTTGGTTTCACTATCCTGGGTTGGTTGGTTGGTTTGTTTGTTTTTCCATACAAAGTTAAAAATTACTTTTTCAAGGTCTGTAAAAAATTGTGTTGGAATTTTTATGTAAAATTTCAGTAAATCTATAGATTGCTTCTGATGACTATTTTTACTATGTAAATCCTACTGATCCATGAGCATAAGAGACCTTTCCATCTTCTGATATCTTATTTGATTTCTGTTTTCAGAGACTTGAAGTTCTTGTCATACAGGTCTTTGACTTACACTAAGACATTTTATATTGTCTGTGGCTATTGTGAAGGGTGGGTTGGTACCAAGAGGGTGTGGGGAAAGGGAGTATAGGGTAAATGGGTGAGAGGGTAGGACTGGGAGGAGAGGAGGGAGTGGGGTTGCAATTGGGATATAAAATGAACAAGTACATTAATGAAGAAAAAGAAAATGACTCAGAAAAATAAAATCAAAATTTTAAGCTTGCCCATAGACTCTCTGCCGAGGAAAGGATCTGTGAGATTTTAAGATGGCCAGAAAATTCTCAAACTTAAATGCAAAAAAAAAAAAAAAAAAAAAAAAAAAAAAAAAAAAAAAAAAAAAAAACAAAAAAAAAAAAAAAAAAAAAAAAAAAAAAAAAAAAAAAAAAAAAAAACCTTAAAAATGGAACACACCAGATACATACGGGGGCAATTTCCATAAGTCATGGGCAATATTTCCCAAAATACAGACCTCAATACCTCTGTGAACCAGATTCAAGAAGCTAAAAGAATGTCAAACAATCAACACCAATTACTATCCCATGATCCAGTGCATGGTACAGAGGCTGAAAACCAGCAGCTCCAGCAAGAAGTCAGAGAGGTAGGAGAGATCTTACTAATAGAGATAAACAATGGTGAACTCTACAAAAAAAAGTCTATGGCAAACCATAAAAGCAGAAAAATGTAATAAAAGATTAAATGTGAGAAATAGCCTAAGAATTCAATATCCAAATCTAGACTATAAAAGTAAATTTTCCGTGCAATAAGAGTAAATTTTCCATGCACACAAAATCCAAAGCAATTTGCTGTTATCGCATTTCTTTGGCAGGAAACGATATCACATTGAACCATTCATGTGCATAACTAATGCATGCTAATAAAAATTATTTAAAACATTTCAAGGTGAAACAATTCAGGTCATGAACTCCAATCCATACAAATAAATGAGATGTGTAAGAATAACAGCTTAATATCTTGCCAATCAATCTGAAGGGTGGCTGTTTATTTAAAGCATGGATAATAGGATATGCTTGGGTTAATAGTATGTGGCAATGGAATGCCATAAGGACAAAGAGTCGTCTCTAATAGCGTGAACTGGATGGCAACTCTCAGGCATCTATATCCTTACATTCAGATACTCTGAGACTTAAGATGGTCTTCATTCACCAGCTTCCTCTGTGGGCCAGTTCACACCAGATAAATCTTGGAGGCTGGCATTCTAACAGGAGCTTGGCCACATTGCTGCAAGATGAAGAAGTTTAACAGGTTGACAGCATGGGTCAGACAATGGGTCAGAGACAGTCAGGTCAAAGGATAACCTGACCAACCAAATCTCTACTAGAGGGGCGATTCTCAGAATTGCATCTATTCTATTCCCAAAATGTATCTCAGCCCAAACCAGCACTTCTCTACTATGAAAGCCAAACCAAGAATCATGAGCCTGTCTCATATAATTTAGAAAGTTCTCGCTCCATTGCTGTCACACTATCTTCAAATATTTGTTTATATTGTGTTGCTCCTGATCTTGGTTGTAAGAGCTTCTTAATGTAGTGAGTAGTAGTGGGTTAATGGAGAGATGCTTATTTCTTACTCAGCACTTTCAACAACAATGCAATGAGTGCTCAGTCACAGTTTTGACATATATATTAATCCCTACATCCTGGCCACAATCTACTGGCCAGGAAAAGTAGACATAACACAGGAATGTATATGAATATAAAAATACGCACATACATTAAGAGAAGGAAAAAGAAGGGAATAGAGATCATGGGAAGTCATGATCTTGTTTGTAACCAAGCCTGATGTCCTCACCTGTTTTGTTGAATGGTTTTGTCAAAAGCTAAAGTCATCTGAGATGAGCAACCTTCAATTAAAATAATGACTTTATAAAAATTGGGCTGTGGGTAAGCCTGTAGAGCATTTTCCCTTAGTGATTTGATGGGCGGGGTGCCACCATCCCCTTGCTGATGGTAGCAGGGGATTGGGCTGCCAGGTGGTTCTAAGTCCTATAAGAAAGCAGGCTGAGAAAGCCAGAAGGAACAAGACAGTAAGCAGAACCCCTCCCTTCCCTCTGCATCAGCTCCTGCCTCCAAGTTTCTGTCCTGGTTAAGTTCCTGTCCTGACTTCCTTCAATGATGAACAGCGATTTTGAAGTGTAAACCAAATAAAATCTTACCTCCTCAAGTGGCTTTGGTTATGGCGTTTTATCACAGCAACAGTAGCTCTAAGATGCCTATAAAAATAAAGGATATTGGAAATAGATATACTTCAAAGCTAAACTATTTTATATTTTTGTGACCACTGAGATTTTTTTCATTCTCTAAGGAGGAGTTAACAAGGACTTGCAGTCTTCCAGAGGGTGGGGGGAAGTCCCACCAACTCTATGTTTTTATATCTTCCCATTCTTTTATGATGCATTTCCCCCAAATAACAACAGCAGTGTGAATGTGGATAAATGCGGGGAGTGAAGATTGTATTTAAACAGATATACATCCTAAACAGCAGAGACTCTCTGACCCATGACTTCATTACAACCTCTATTTTGGATTTCCATCATTCTGCCCTGTCTACAATGGGTGGAAGACATTAAAATCCTGACAAGTTTTTAGATGTATCATGGGTGAATGCCCATGGGTGAAGTTCAATGGCTATTTTTAAAAGCAATACCACAAAATGCCACACTGAAAATATCTGCAAAGAGAGAGAATGACGACTCCCACAGAGATAAAATGAGGGGAGGATGGGCGTCTGAGAGGATGCTCCAGTTCTCATGCCCAGGCTGAGGATTTGGGACGTATAGACTTTGTTTATAATGCATGCCCTGTCTGCTTGGAAGAAATCAGAGAAATCTTCTCTTGAAAGTGTACCCTGGGAATGAACCTGAGCATGACAGTCACCTTCCTGTGAGAGCTGTAAGCCACTCTGGATGAAAACATGCTCATGCCATTCAGATTCCTCTCATGTAATCTTAAGGGTCAGGGTGGGTTTCTCTTCTCTGATGCTACAGCCTGAAGTCTTTCCTACAGTGCAGCCATATCCTAGTTTGTTTGTTTTTGGTTTTCTATTGCTGTGATCAAACACCATAACATCAGGACGCAAAAGTAATTTAGGGAAGGAAGGGGCTTATTTAGCCTCCACATCATAGTGCATTAACAAGGTACACTGTGGCAAGAGATATGAAGCAAAGATCACGGAGGATTGCTGCTTTGCCAGCTGGATCTTTATGGCTTACTCAACATGATTTCTTGTCTACCCTAAGACCACCTTCCCAGGGGTGGCACACCCACATTGGAAAGGATGTCCCACATCAATCACCAATCAAGAAAAATACCCCATAGACCCGCACACAGGCCCACCTGATGGAGGCAATTCCTCTGTTGAGGTCCCCTCTTCTCTGGTGACTCTAGTTTGTGTCAACTTGTCATAAACTAACCAGGGCATAGAATCTGAAGGAAGAAAATCTGTCTTCAAGCATGGATCTGCATGTCCCCAGCTCCTTTATTAATGCTGAGCACACAATTACACCTGCTTCGTCTGTGCTACCCTGAATATTAATTGATTAGGAATTTCAGAGTTCTTGGAAATGTCCCTAACTTTTAACTTTTTCCCTGTGGGTGCACATACAATTACCTTCATGTGTAACTTGGTTGAGGCTTGGAACATCTCAGTACCTACTTTCCTTTTACTTCTTACAGAAATGTCCTAAACCATACCCACTAAGAGCTGGGTGGGATTTTAGAGTTAATGTTCAGATCAGTCATGTTTAAAAAACTGTCCAGACTATCAGGAGGTGGGAAGAAACTGGAGGAACAGGACATGACAAGAATGAGGTAAGCTCACTTTTCTCATTTATATCTATGAGTGAAAAATACCAGCCTTGCTAGGATTTTGTACAGATCAAAGGAATTGACTTGGGAATCAAGTGTCTGATTTGTAAAATTCCACACAGTTAAATGTGTATCAATGGTTTAAATCATTTCTGGCATTTCTGACAGATTAGCATAATAACTCCCAGGTGGGAAGAAGTATCTGAAACCATTGCTGGAAAACAATTATTTCAAATTGTTGAACGTAATTAAGTGGGGTATTTTAATGATATATTGCATTTAATGAAAGACAGGGAGGGGTGTATATATTATGAATGCTTGCTAAATAATACTTGAATAACCAAACATATACAAAAGGTTGGAGTTATATAGCTCGGTGATATAGCACTTGTCCCAGCATGCACACAGCTGTGAGTTCATCTGAGCTTCACAAAAGAAGAAATCAAACAATGCATGAGATGTAATTACAAAATGAGTCTAGTATAAAAGCAAACTTTAAAAAAATTAATAGCCAGTAGTTAGTATCTTTTGCTACTTATAAATCCCTTCTAGAGCTTGCAAATGGTCCTGGTTTTCACCTGAAGATCCTTACACCACAAAAAAAAAAACTTATGTTACTTGTGAATCCAGTATTGATATGTTAAAGGGAAGACACAACTGCAGCATCGCTTCATGAAACCAGTGGCTATCAGACTAAAGACCTGGAAGGGTCTGGAGCTCCACAAGGAGAACAACAGAACCAAAAAATCAGGACTCAGGGGTCTTTTCTGAGACTGATACTCCAACCAAGGACCATTCATGTAGATAACCTAGAACCCCTGCACAGATGTAGCCGCGGCAGTCTCCAAATAGGGAATCCTAGTAAGGGGAACAGGGGCTGTCTCTGTCATGAACTCAGTGGCTGGCTCTTGATCACTTCCCCCCTTAAGGGGAAGGGCAGCTTTACCAGGCCACAGAGGAAAACTATGAAGGACAGTCCTGATGATACCTGATAGGCTTGTATCAGATGGAAGGGGAGAGGGACCTTCCCTATCAGTGGACTGGGGAAGGGGCATGGGAGGAGATGAGGGAGGGAGGGATGGTGGGAGTGGGAGGGGACAAGGGTGAGGGCTACAGCTGGGATACAAAGTAAATAAATTGTAATAAATAAAAAATTATTTAAAAAATAAAAAAGATATGGAATGAGTTGGAGGAGGGAAACCATGATCAGCATATATCATATAAAAATCTATCAATAAAAATAAAAATTAAAAAGGTAAAAAAAAAGTTATTTCCATTGGCTGTGATAAAATGCCTGGCTAAGATAACTTGAGGGAAGATGTATTCTGGCTCAGACCTTAAGGATATAGTCCTTGTGGAGAAGGTGTGGCAAGTGGTCAGCCGCTGGATACCTGGTAGCTGCTAGATGACAATTTCAGATGAGAAAGTGGAGAAAGATGAATGCTGCCACTCAAATTATTTCCCTCTTTCCTCCGTGACCCCAGCCCATGGAATGTTGCCACCAGCATGATGGGGGATCTTTTCCCCTCAGTTAATCCTCTCTGGAGATACATTTGCAGATGAGCCCAAAGGTGTGCCTTATTAATGCCCTTGGCATTTCTTCATCCAGGCAGGTTGAACAGAAGACATGCTCTGCCTGCAAAGTGCAAAGCTTGAAACAGTAAATGCGGATGGGCCAAACGAGTCATTTGCAGCTAAGGCCATGATGGTTTCTACCCCTTTATTTTAAGACCACAGTATTTTCCTATTGAAATCAAGGTGCCGCCATGTATTCGACTCAGCGTGCATGCTGCATCCTGGAGCCAGATACTGGATTCCCCTCTGACATCTCAAAGTAAGCCTGCAGTGTGCCTGCAGTTCCCGCTTTCACTCTGCCCAGGTACACAGAGCTGAGAATAACGGCATGTCATGAACCTGTATATTTTGATGGCTACCTGTTTGCTAAGTTAAACCTGTGCTGACAGACATGTTACACCTACAGCCATGGAGCAAACATTCTAGTAAACTTTTGGATAGGGATTTCTGGTAAAAATCCTCTGGGAAAGGCAAACTCACACCCAGAATGTGCATCTATTCCTATCAGAATAAAACACTGTCCCTTTCCTGGTGGCAATCTAGTGTAGTCCATGTTCATCCTCTTAAGTGAAGGCACCATCTCAGGGCTTCGACATTGTTCTCCACTCCCAGAAGGCATGTAGATTCAAAATTAGACAAATGAACTTTAGTAAAATGGGGTAATGGTGTTTAGCCCTCACATGAATTCTGTCTCTGTTACCATGGTTACTTGATTCACATGTTCTCCTCAGCAATCATGACCAATGACTCTGGAGGCTAGACACAATCAATTTGACAAGTTCTTTGTCTAGTTGGTTATTTAGTACCTTGTATGTAAGTAACATGTAATGGGGAAGAGCAAAGTGTTACCTGCATCTATGTGGTTTTTTGTAACTTAAATATACAAAACCACCTAATTCTGCTTAAGGGTTCCTTATTTTTAACCTTCAATGCTTGACAAATTGTGTCAGAACAGTGTCAGTTACCAGTTTGCATAAATCTTTGTTTAAATGCTGATTCTCTTTGCACAAGGTATATGATATGATATGATATGATATGATATGATATGATATGATATGATATGACACTCTGCCAATTTGGAGAATTGCACTTATCCTGGTCAAAGGATGTAAAAAAGGACGGAGATTGAAAATGAGAAAAGTAGATTTAAAAAACCCTTTTAGTGGGGTTCTTTAGAATGTTATAATGCTGGCTACTTGACACTATAATTGCAGGTTTCTTGATACTATTTCATCCCAGTGAGAATGGCTATCTCTAAGGAGTTTTAATTTGTATTTTCCTTATTAGGGATGTTTGAACACTTTTGTAAACATTTATTGGACATTTTTGCTGCTGCTTTTCCTTAGCCCACTTGTTGGTTGGTAGTTTTGTCTTTTTAGTATTTAATTTCTGGAGCTCTTAGTAATTTCTGGACTTTAGCTCCTGCCTGAAATATAGTGGTAAAAAATTTGCCCCATACTGTGAGCTGTTTGTGTGTTCTGCTGATAGTTTCTTCTGCTGTGCAAAAATTCTTTTTTTTCATACTTATTCTTTTTTAAATTTTATTTTATTTTTATTAATTACAGTTTACTCACTTTGTATCCCAGCTGTAGCCTCTCTCCAACCCCCTCCCAACTCCACCCTTCCTCCCTCTTCTCCTTCCATGCTCTCCCCCCAGTCCACTGATAGAGAAAGTCCTCCTCCCCTTCCATCTGACCCTAGTCTATCAGGTCTCATCAGGACTGGCTTCATTGTCTTCCTCTGTGGACTAGTAAGGCTGCTCCCACCTCAGATGGAGGTGATCAAAGACCCAGCCCCTGAATTCATGTCAGAGACAGTCCCTGTTCCCATTACTAGGGAACTCTCTTGGCCACTGAGCTGCCATGGACTACATCTGTTCAGGAGTTCTAGGTTATCTCCATGAATGGTCCTTGGTTGGAGTATCAGTTCCACAAAAGACCCTTGTGCCTAGATTTTTTGGTTCTGTTGCTCTCCTTGTAGAGTTCCTATCCCCTCCAGGTCTTCTCTCTCCCCCTTCTTTCATAAGATTCCCTGCACTCTGTCCAAAGTTTGGTTATGAGTCTCAGCATCTGCTTTGATACCCTGCTGGGTAGAATCTTAATTTTTTTTTATTCCCAACTGTTGACTCATGGGGCTAGTTTCTGTGTTCAGGAAGTTTCTGTCTACACTGATATAATGAAGACCTTCCCTGTGTTTTCTTCTATCACTGGTAGCATTTCCAGATTCTAAGTTAAGGTTCTTGATACACTTGAAGTTCATTTTTGTTCAGGTGAAAGATACAGATTAATTTTATTATCATGTAGACATCCAGGTTTCCCAGCACCATTGTTAAGTAGACTGTCATTTTTCACTGCATGTTGTCAAAAGTTAAATGTCCGTATTTTTTGTCACTTTTTTTTCTGAGTCCTCAATTGACCCACCTGTCTGTTTTCACTCCAGTATCAAGCAGAATTTGTCTCTATAGCTCTACACTATGATTTGAGGTTAGGTATTGAGATACTTCCAACTGTGTTTTTAATGCTTAGGCTTACTTTGGATATTTGTGGAGTCTTGTGGTTCCTTTTGAATTCTTGTTTTTTGTTTTTGTTTTTTCTAGTTCTGTGAAGTATAACACTATATAATATATAATATAACACTATATAATAATTAGAGTTAGTGATTCCACCATCCTATGATTAATGAAAAACACTGCAGTAGATTAACAAGAATCCTCAGACTTTGAATTCCTACAGTTTCTGGTACTAGGCCCAGAAAGGGCCAGAGAGATGGCTCAGTGGTTAAGAACACTGGCTGCTCTTCCAAAGAACCTGTGTTCAATTCCTAGCATTCACATAGCTGCTCACCGCTGTCTATAACTCCAGTTTCAGGAACTCTGGCACTCCCACACAGACATACATGCAGGCAGAACACCAATGTACATAAAATAAAAACGAATGCTTTCTGAAAAAAAAAAAAAAGAAAGAAATGACATCCAGGCTCCTTCATGGCCATGCGAACTTAACAAATTAAGCCTCAGATTCCATGGCTGCTTGAGTGAACTATCCAGCCTATTCCATCAGCCAAGGGTTCATATATTCATTAGTTTCTTCTTTTTCTGCCACTAGAGAGCTCAGACTCTCTGCCAGCCTATTTCTCCATTGATGCTGCACATGTCTGCATTTGTCCATGTTTCTGAATTGTTGAGATACTTTAGCATTGATAGCAACATTTGTTAAAGTAACATTGTATGATCGTCATGCATGCTGTACATGTGAGTACACATGTATTGTGCATATTCATTATAGAAGTGATATGTGTAATGTGAGTGTCATGTATGTGAGCATCTTGCATGTAAGTGAATATCACACAAGCAGGTGTTCATTGTGCAGGTGAGAGTTCACACAGCACACGCATGCAAGTGAGAATTTTTGCTTGTTTGCTCATCTTTCCCATACGTAAATTCATAGTAATGGAACTGATGGGCATTTAGCAACCACTAGCATATTCGAACTTATGACTCATGTCTGTTTCCTCGGACTGAGCTGGCTTAACCCAGGCTTACCCTGCTTCTCTGACATGGCAACCAGTTTCTGTCCCAGACCGTGTTCTGTTCTGAATAAATCATTGCCACATTCTCCAAACCAACCTTCCCACTCCAGTGATTTTTATCATATTGCAGCTCTTGGCCATTCCTTTTCACAAACACTGGCTTCCTTTGTTCCTCAATGCTCAGGGCGAATCTCTATAGCCTTGCCTTGGGGTCAGTAGGCACTAATTTAAGCTCCACATGCTAGACTTCAAAAGCCAGCGGTATCTATTCCTGCCTACATTGGCCCATTCTCATGTTCCAGTTCAACATCTGCCAATCAAAACTGAAAGGCAAAACAGGGTGCTTGGAAGAGCAACTGCAAAGGAGAATAATCATGGTCAGAATTCCATCTAAGATATGCCATGCTCTTGGACAAGTTGCCAGGCCTCTACAAGCTATGCTCAGCTGGAAATGGGAGTTAAATGCTTTCAGAGTTTCTGGTCAAAATATGCGATAAAAGGAGCATCCTAAAGCAACAATAAGTAGTTTAGACATTACCTGTTTCAGTTGCCATTATGCTAACTGATCTCATCCGAAGTCTCTTAAATTACCTTTTAATACATTATTCTCAAGAGTTTCTTCAATCTCTATTTGACATTCTATGTCATGCATCCTGATAGATGAAGCATACTACATCTGGTTCAACTTTCTCCCATAGGACTCAGCAAACTGAAGGACTCAGTCTACATGCATGATATTAATAGATTAATCCAAACACAAGGATGTAATCCTCATTCTAAAGTATACACCAATTGCTTGCAACGTATGGAAATACTCAGTTCTATAAGGTCCCCCAGGGTCAGTATGATACAGACCTCAGAGTTTACACAAATCTGATTACAGTCCCAAAGATAAGCTCTATGCTGCTATCTGGTGACTCAGTAAGAAAAGTTCAGAATTTTTAATCAGTAGCTGTAGTGATTAAGCTAGTCTGGATGGCATTTCTCTACAAATGCCACCAAACAAACCATGCCCATGGTCCACAATGATGACATAAAAATGTTTTCCTATCCTCATATAAAATGATACAACTGGTCAACCACCAAAGTGGATTTCTAAAAACATACCAAAGTTTAGGAATCCATAATTTGCGATCTCACGTTTGTACCGATGACTTTCTGGTTATCAGGGTAGGAATTCCCTAGATGAGGAAAGAAAGTCTCTGAAAATGCAATCTTCAAGGTTTACATGAAAGGATCTTTGATCAATCAATACTTAACAAATGAGGCTGAGAGTGTGGCTCAGTGGTAAAGTGGTTTATCCAGTATCTGATTCCCTGCATTGATCATAGATATATATCACATATGATCATATAGACAAATCCACTTTCTTAGCACCAAAAGATATATAATAGAGGTGAATCAAAACTTACTTTGAAACCCTTTCCAAAATTTAAAGTTTTTGTCACTAAAGGCTAACTTGTGAAGACGACAGGCAGAGTTAGAATCAAAATGGAAAAAGTAAAGTTGCTCATGTCAGCAGGATGATCACAGGCACAGCCTCTTCCAAACTCTTACTGGATTGTGTTAAATATTTATGCAGTATCGACCAGGTGCCAGCTATATTATTTATTTTCACATTCATTTAATTAAATCCTTAGAATGTTTCTCGGAGGCATTTTGATTTTGAGGTATAGAACTAAAGACATCGAGTAGATAGTCCAAACCACAATTCAGGAAATTGTGTGGTCAGACTGGAAGTCCTATGAACCGACTCCTGAGGACAAGGCTCTTGGCGTCTCCCAGAACATCCTATTCCTGGGCTTTTAACAAGTTAGATGCTAAACACCTCAGAACCTTGCTCCTTATAAAACTGTCTATTCACCAACCATCAAAACTGTTTCAGATGAAACTTATTTTTCTTTGACAGACCAGAAACCTAGTGTTTATCACTGTGATGAACACTACAGCCAAAAGCCACTTGGAGGTGGGGAAAAAGGGGGTTTATTTCATTTTATAGCTTATAATCTACCGTGAAGGGACATGGTTGAGACTAAAGCAAAGACTGGAAGAATGCTGTTTACTGGCTTGCTCAGCAAACCAGCTTATACAGCCCACGACTACTTGCCCTGATGTTGTACTGCCACAGTGGGTTGGTATCCCCCCTCCACATACTAATACACAGGCAAGGATTTGCTGCTTTTGTGGTGAGAACATACCACCAGGAAGCAAATGGAAGGATGAGTGCAGGGCTAGTCATACAACCAGCGTGTACAGCAGAGCTGAGGGTTAAGGTACAGGTGTAACATTTTCAGTGTTACACCTGAAAAATGTCTATGTGCTGTCGAAGCTGAGCCAAACTCCCACTCTAAGGACCATAAATTGGCACCACTATTATGCATATTATACCCTCTGATTTTCCAATCCTGGAGGGAACAGTTTGCATTCCTAGGACAGTTAGACTTTGAGGTCAAAGTGATAATGGGGTTAGTGTAGGAGGGCAAGCAAAGCAGTCTGGTGAAAAGATAGGTGCCATTTGGGCATTCTAGCACATCATGATCCCATGAGCCACAAAAGACATATTTCTTGAACTGTCATTATGCATATTATGCAGCCTGAGGTGTTACTCTGTTCCCACTTTCCTTGTGGGCTTTTAGCCAGGTGCAGGGTTCAGCTGCTACTGCCTGTGAGGATTGCTGTGCTATTGAGCTCTGCCTCCCTTAAAGTCATGCCACAGGCCATCTTCCACGATCCCAACATCTGTGGCTTCTTCTGATCCTTCATATGCGGGTCTGGTCTTAAGGTACAATAAAATCTTTTCACCCACTAAAATGCAATATCTAAAGGAAAAACCCACCGATATACAATATCATTGATGGCATTGGGGTGTACAACTTCTTCCCCTACCTCTTAATTGTAATGGACATTTTGGAAAGTGATTTGGGAATATATTTACAGAAATATTCATGTTCTCTAACTCAATAATTCACATCTGGGAACTGAGCCCAAGGGCATAATTCTGTACCTGAGAAAGAAGAATAACTTCTATGTAGAATATATTTCCTGAAGCATTATTTTTGATACAGAACACTGGAAAGACCTTTAATAACAAGGAAATGGGTATAAGTTGTGTTGGGCACACTCAGTTGTGTGGGTATTTGCCTTAAATGAGTTAAAGAAAGCTCTGTGGCAACTTCAAAAGATATACAGTGGAGCAAGTGAGGTGGGGAGGACAGACTTAGATAATAGCTGTGCTGTGTGTTTGATTTTCTATGTAAATATGGGATATATTGAAATATCCTGAAATTAATGCCAATAATATATGAGTTTATATAATGTGGAAAGGATTCCACAAGTTATTCTATGATTATCAAGTATCTAGTATATACATATATTACTTAAATAGTCATAATAAAAATTTCCTAATTCAGAAATGTTGAGAAAATCTGTAGGTGTGATTAGAAAGTTTGTTTGTTTGTTTGTTTTTTCTTTGTTGTATATTTTTTAACTTATTATACTTTATTCACTTTATATCCCAGCTGTAGTCCCCTCCCTCAGCCCCTCCCAGTCCCACCTTTCCTCCTTCTTCTCCTCCCATGCTCTCCCTCAGTCCACTGATGGGGGGGTCCTCCTCCCCTTCCATCTGACCCTAGCCTATCAGGTCTCATCAGGACTGGCTGCACTGTCTTCCTCTGTGGCCTGGTAAGGCTGCCTTCCCCCTCAGGGGGAGGTAATTAAAGAGCCAGACACTGAATTTATGTTAGAGACAGCCCCTGTTCCCATTACTAGAGCTTCCATGAGCTATATCTGTGTAGGGGTTCTAGGTTATCTCCATGAATGGTGCCTGGTTGGAGTATCAGTCTCAGAAAAGACCCCTGGCCCAGATTTTTTTTTTGTTCTGTTGCTCTCCTGTGGAGCTCCAGTCCCCTCCAGGTCTTTCTATCTCTCCATTCTTTCATAAGATTCCCTGTAATCTGCCCAAAGTTTGGCTATGAGTCTCAGCATCTGCTTCAATACCCTGCTGGAAAGAGTCTTTCAGAGGCCCTCTGTGGTAGGCCCCTGTCTTGCCCTTTTCCAATGTCTATCCCATTTGCCTCTTATCCAGGGTCTTCCTTCTTGGTTAGCTTCTTTAGGTGCACAGATTTTAGTATGATTATCCTATATTATATGTCTACTATCCACTTATAAGTGAGTATATACCATGTGTGTCTTTCTGCTTCTGGGATTCCTCACTCAGGATGATCTTTTCTAGTTCCCACTTTAGAAAGTTTTGATTGGAGTGTCTACAAAGGTCAGTGTGTATTTATATCCTTCTTGTTATAGATGTGGTCTAGTATTGTAAGCAGGAGGACATGCCCAATGTAATTGTCATGGACAAAGACACACCATCATGGCTAAAACTTGGCCACATGAAAATGTTCTTAGAGTTCTTCTTATGCTATAAAGACTTAAGCCCAAGCACTAGCTGATCTTTTGCTCTTGTTCTCAACGCTTGTTGAAAGTGTAAAGGTCCCTAAGCCATTCTGGAAATAATTTTCACCTCTCACCACTGAGGCATGTGTCTCTAACTTTGGGGGTCATGGGCACTCCTGTTGCTGTGCTCAAAGTCCACTTAGGAAAGACTTTATTTTGGCTGATAGTTTTAAAAGGATGGGCCATGGTGAAAAGGCATAACAGCAGGAACAATCTGGCTGATTATATTTTCACCCATACTACAGGAAGTAGAGAAAGAAGAGAAAGTAGGGCAAGGCTACAAACTCTTAAAGCCCACACCCAGAGCTACACTTCACCAGCAAGCCTGAAGCTCCCAAGTAGCACACTGTCAACTAGTGAACAAGTATTCAAATGCATGAACTTATGGTGGGCACTGTCCACTCAAATTACCACAATTGCTTTTCCACTGATCTTCTAAACACTCAGCAGATCAGACCATTTCGTTCTCTCCATCATGCTGTAGAAGTAAAGTAGAAGAAGGCAGACGGCCCATTCAAGAGCACTCCAATATATAATGAGCCAGTCACTTCTCCATCCTCTACTGACTCCAAGTTTCAAGGAAGATGTGTATTCTAACTGCTCTTCTAGAACTTAATGAATGGTGTGTCTATTGCTTCCTAATCCCTAAGTCTGGGGAGATGGTTTATCTGATAGCCAAATAAAGCACATTGTTTCACTGTGTCTTCAAGACCAAAATACAGGAGATTGGACATGCACTGAGGTTATACGTGTAGTCAAGCATGCTCAGCATAAAATGAATGTGAGGGTGTTATTTGTTTTAATCAGCAACGACAGACACTGATGCCCTCAATACCTCAGATACCGGGGATGGTCCAAGAAGCAATACAATGGAAATCACAACTCTAAAGCAGGTGATTTCCGAGTTCATGACAGAGACAGCCCTTGCTCCCCTTACTTGGTTACCTGCTCTTTGATCTCATGCGCCTGGCCATGTGGCCTTGCCAGACCAAAGAGGAAGAGGATCTAGGAAGTACTGATGAGACTTGATAAGCAAGGGTCAGATGGCATGGAAGAGAACTCCCCCTTTCAATGGACTAGGAGAAGAATATGGGGGAGAAGTAAAGCAAGGTGAAATCTGGAAGAGATGAGAGAGGGGGCTACAATCAGGATATAAAATGAATAAATTGTAAAAAAAAAAAAACATTTTTAAAAAAGAGGGTGATTTCCAATCAAGGACTACTTACCAATCTTTATCTTATTTATTGTTCTCCAGATGGGCCTTGAACTCACCATATAACTGAGAATGATCTTTAACTTTGCAATCCACCTGCCTTCACCTTATCAGTGCTAGGTTTATGGACATATACCACCATATTAGGTTTATGAGGTGCTGGTTGTTTGAACACGTAGTTTCATGAATACTAGACTATCATTCTATCAACTGAGATACAGCCTCATCCAACATTTAAAAAAAGATATATATGCTAGTAAATAAATGGTTGGGTGTTTTTTTTTTTTCACTTAAACAGAAACCATAATAGTTTGGTTAAAATGTTGACCATTTGCCTCCTTTTCATTGCATTAGCTAAACAGGAAAATCAAGAGAATACTGTAGTCTGAATCCTCAAGGAAAGCAAGGAAGTTTTGATTTCGAACAGATTCTATATCCATTCTCTACATAGAATTCTGATTAAGGATGATCAACATGGGGTTTCAAGAATGTTGTGTGACCTTCAACAACTTTTCATGTGAGACATGGTTAGCTCATCTAAGGTGACTGAGAACTAGGATACACCATTAAACTTTGGGAATGGGAAAGAGGTGGGTTTTATATTTACACCGTCTCTTTTCTAGATCCAGCCAGATAGTAGACTTTAGTCTGGCGATGTTATTGTCCACATCAGTTTCTCTAGTCATCTACATCCACAGGGAATTAGTTTAATGTTGCCCTACCCCTGCTAGAGGGCCTAGAAGATGACACGAGTGATTGAGGAAAGTGGGCACCTTAACTTTTTTGTGAATCAAGAACCAGGGAATCCCAGCACTACAAACATTGGATCTTCTAGTCTGCTCTGTTGTGTTCTGCATTGACCAGTTTTATTGAACTGAGTAAATTGGCTAATGGGCTACCCAAGCACTCTGTCTGAACCAGGCAAGCAAACCCTATAGAGATGTCCTTTTGTCTGGGTCTAACACTTTTAAATGTTCCCTAGGGTCTAGAAACACTCTTACCATATTCTTGAAGACCTTCAGAAATGACCATAGACTGTTGCTCCTAGACCCTTAAAAGAATCCTTTTGCCTGAAGGCTGAGCTGCATTCTATATAAAAACAGAGCCTGGAGAAGCTCTCCCTGACCTAGATTCACTAGGATTCAAGCAAGGAAATCAAAATCCCATGTTTCTTTCTGATATGTCATGAAAAATGGGAAAGTGCTTTTACCAGAACGCAGTTGTGCTCAGATTCACAGCCAGCCCCACAGCCAACCCCACAGCCAGCCCCACACAGGTAACAACAAGCTGAGATCCCTGCTAACCTACAACTGAGCCGCAGCAGAGCTCTGAAGCCCTCCTCCCTTGTGGTCCCTGTTCTGTTTTTCTGTCCCTTTACCATGTACAATGCTTTTATAAAGGCAAGGCCAACAGCTTAGGCTATCCTTGAACTCCTCATGTAGCCCAGGCTACACTTAAACTTACAGGATGTGATATCTATAAAGTTATAGATTTTTTTTTTCTGGCCCTAGCTAAATGGCATTCTCAAAATTAAGCTCCCTTAATCTAGATTTTCTTGAGTCAATGTCACCATAAGGACTATTGCTTCCCACATTACTTCATGGATCTCGCCAGTGGCTTTGCTACCTCTCTTCTGTACTTAAACTCACCACTGGGGTCTGAAATAGTTTCCCAGGGTTTTCTCACCTGACCTAACATGGTAATTTATTTTCTAGGAGGCCTGAAATACATATCTAGGCCTTATCTCTAACATAACATTAGTCTAATATCCAGCCTGTGGGTTGTGAGACAGGCATACTATGAAGACTATTGGAAAGACATCCTATTGGTGAGCACTAAGAACACAGCTTGGGGAGGTTTAGAGACCTGTTTTCAGTCCCTGTTTGGAAAAGGATATAGAAAGGCCCACATTTTTCTATGGATCCTGTCTCTTCCATAAGACAAATAGGCTCTGTTCTACAGAAATTGCTTACTCCACTACCAATGAAAACAGGAAGATGTAGCATCTTCTACATGCCCTATTTCTGCTATGTTTGTCTTCAAGAATCTGCTAGTCTACCGGGAAATCCAGGTTAAATATAGAGGGCTCACATCCAAAGAGAATCACCTGTACCACTTCTGGATTCCTGGAGTTCCAGGTACTGTTTATATTCATGGCCACCTCCTACATGGGAACTAGAGAAAAATAACCAGGTGAAGACTTAGCCTCTTTTTTTTTAAAGACTTAGCCTCTTAGTTAAGTGTCAGCTCTCGTGACTGAATGCTCATGAGCAAAGCTATTTGTGGATTGCATGCAGCTCTCACACTCTCATATTTTCACCTACTAAAAGATTCAAGTAGGCCATCTGAGAGGGAATCTGTGCAGACCCTGACATTCTCCATATGGTGACTGCTATGTAAAGAAAGCACATCACTGACAGTGAATATGTGGGTTAGTTTTGTTAACTTGACACAGACTATTTGTCCTCGTGGGGAGAGAGAACTTTGGCTGAGGAATTGCCTTCATCAGATTGGTGTGTAGGCAAGTCCTGATTGATGTAGGAAGGCTCAGCCCACTGAGCAGCGCCGTCCCTGGACAGGTGCTCCTGGGACACATGATTAATGGTTCCAGAGTGTTGTCACATGTTACTTACCCTATTATAAGTTAGGAAATCTTTGCCTGATCTCTGAGTCGGGGGCTGTTTTATGGAAAATTTATAGATGAGAAAGCCAAGCTGAGTCTTCATCTTGGGGAATTTTCAGCTAACTTTGGATAAACCTACCATGCTTATAATTAAGATTAAGGGTACCCTTCCCTCCTGATCCAGAATTCTAGGTGCAACAGAAAGCAGAAGGGCCTCCCAAGTCGGTTTTGATGGACAATGGCTTCAGTCATAGCACCTCTGGGGCATCTGCCTCCTCTGTTTTTATATGCTCTTCTTTAGGTTTGAAGCTAAAGTGCTCAAACCTAATATGAGTTCTAAGGTCTTGGTTCAATCCTTTTCCATCTCTGGCCAACTGATCATCAGAGCTGGAGGGCAATGCACAAACGTCTCATTCAGCTCTGTCTGAGGCTACAAAATCCCATGAACTCAAACTCCAATTCAGAACCATGGACAGGGCCAAAGGCTCACTTCTTGTCTTAGCATTTTGTTCTCAACCTAAAAGGGTACTTGAGGGCACATAAGCAGCTAAATTTATTTTCCTTCAAACCCTTTAATTATTGTAAAAATAGAAGGCACTCAGCCACAGTTATCCAACTCAATAACCATGAATAATGTGCATTAATGCACAGGCTAAGAATAGGAGATGGGGCACTATTAAGTAAGCCATGAGCAACCAAGATTGAGGGTAAACTGTATGAAAACTTTGAAAAGATATTTTTCAACACACACATATTATCTTTAGACATGGATTCCTCATTATTCATTAGATATGTTTGGGATTCTAACACTAGCAGCCTAGACATCATTAGGATTGGGATTTGGGAGCTAGAACCACCAAGATGCAGTGACATGTTACCCCATGGAAAATCTAGAATGTGATATGGTAATATAATATACAACTTCACAGTCACCAAATCAGCAGGTGATGGCTGGCCAGTTGCTTACGGCTTGCAGAACTTTGCCCCGTCCTTGGTAGCATCTCCATTGTACTGCAGTGAGTAGGCTAGACTGTGTATCCACTGTCCACTCCATGCCAGCTATTTCACATGTAATTATAATTTCTTTTCTATTGTATGGATCCCAAGCTCTTATTGAAGAGGCAGAGACTCTTTAAAAAAGATTTTTATGAATTCGTACATTTATTATTCCCCCTGCAATCCAATACAGTAATGGGCCAGGTGACTTTCACTGTTCACTATGGCTCCAAAGCTTATTTGAATCTCCATTTCAAATAGAGCTTCACAATAGAAAACATGAGAGGCATAGCCCAGGTTCTTTTTCAAAGTCCCTTTGCTTGCAGGCTGTTCTAATTCAAAGAGGAGACGCTGACATCACAGATGGCACCTCTCCAAGCACAGCCTACAGGAATACCTGCGGCAGCACAGCAACTGTTTGCTAGGCAGACAAGCGGCTGAACAAAAACCTACAATGAGACCTTGGGTGGAGTAGAGGCACTACCATTCCTGCCCCACCTCAACCCCGCCCCTAATGAGATGACCCCTGAAACAGTTCTCCTTCCAAAGCTTGGCAGATTCCCTACTCCTCTCAGGAGGACCTCATGTTTTCCAGGATGGCCTACACCTCACATTCGCTGAGCTAAAGTCATTGGGCAGCTTCTAAATGGAGGTTGCAGGGATTTTTTTTTTCTCTTGTACTCCAGGAGGATTTGGCAAAGTCTGGAGCTCATTGGACTTAAAACTAGGAATGAATAGTATAGAGTGATTGCCTAGCCTGTGAGGAGGGTTCAATTCCATGAAAAAAAAAACGCATTGGTGGCGGGGGGGGGGGGGGAGTCAAGGATGCTGCTTAACACCATGAAATACATAGGGCAGCCCCAACAAAGAATTTTCCAACCCAGATTAACAGTGTTGGGATTAATAATTCAGACCTCAAGCATCTCTTCCCAGAAACCACTTGGATTTGGTTCCCTTCCCACGAAGGATTTAAATGCCCTTGCCTTGGACACAAAACAGGTAGCACCGATGACATAGGATGTTGGGGCGCTTACACCCCTTTATTCTTTAACTTACAGTTCACCAGACCCTGTGTTCCCTATACTAGACTCAGGGTGGGAGGAGAGATGGCCTCCATGTAGAAATCAGTACTACATCTTCTTTTCACTAAAATTATTTTATTGGAACTATATGTTCATGTGGATTCTGATGCTCAAGAATACCAAGAATTATTAGATCCTGTGGAGCTGGAGTGACAGGCAGTTGTAAGCCAGTTGTAAGTGCCAGGGATTAACCTCTGGTTCTTTACAAGAGTAGGACACTCTCTTAAACACTGACCATCTCCCCAGACTCCTCTTCATACTTCTTAACCTGATACAGAGAGCCTTGATTTTATCACAGTAACTAATGAACAGAACAATGTATCTTCTCTGTTCTATGCAGCTTCTTACAGAAGTATGACACACAGTGGATACTCAAGAGATACTTGTGCAACCAGCCTTGCATCTGGAATACAGACAGCCTTTGCTTTCCTGATACAAACACATAGCTCAAGAGACACATGGCACCCTGGGTGAAGGGTGGGAACATCGTGGGCAATGGAAGCAAAGAGGGTGCCCAGTGCTTGTCAGTTAGCTGTCTTTTGGTGGATGCCTATGTTTCTCTTGAGCCTTTCAGTTCTGAAAGCTTACCGGAATGCTGGCAGCAACATCCACAAATGGTAAGGACATTGCCACTTTACCTCTGTCTTGGAGATATTAAATGATACTTGGGAATCAGACATGGAAACTTCAGCAGCCCTGGACTTGGTGATGCACTTCTTTCTGAAACACCTGACCAAAAGAAGAGAGGTTGTGTTTCTCAGTTTGAGGGTACAATCCAGCAAGGTGAGAAAGACCTGAGGCAGCTGGTGACATTGCATCCACAGTCTGGAAGCCGAGAGAGATGAATGCTGAGGCTCAGCTAACTTTCTCCTTTACAGTCAAGGAGGACCTCAGGCCATGGGATGACATGACCCACGTCAGGGTAGGTCTTCCCAGTATACCCTAGCTAGACGCTCAGACCTATTTCGAGGCTTGTCTCCCGGGGCATCAGAAATCCTGTCCTGTTGGCGATACTAACAGGCACACTTGAATTTAGGATAAATGTACCCAGAGCCATCCTTGTCTGAGATCTGAGGGGCTGGAGCAAAACATCCTCGGTTGACTGACAGTATGTATTTCCACACAGCATTTCTTGACTCAAGCCTTGCATGGCCTTTCCCCTCCTGTCTCTTCAGCTCATTTGCTTGGTGAGCCACACATATGTCTTCCTGTTAAAACCACTCTCTTAAGCCATGGAATCCCCATGAACCATGCATGCTACACTGTGTGGATGCCATTTTTGTTTTAGAGCGTTCTGAGAAGCCACGAGAAAGAAGCCCTTTGGGGGCACAGAACAGCTCTACCTACTTTTTCCACTCAGAGCTTCTTCACCCCACTGGTTCTCAGCCAGCTTTCTGGGCCTTGCCAAAAAAAAAAAATGAAGCAAATAATAAAGGACAACAGACTTGTGGTTATGCAGGTTTCAGTGCTGTCTACTGCCAAGTCAACAAACTCAGTAGCTATGTTTATTTGCTTGCTGGATTTCTTTTTCAGGGTCACTGCTGTCTAGTGAGAGTATAAATGTAATGTAAATGAGAGTATAAAGACCATGTGAAACTTTATTTATTGCCATGTACTTATGGTGGAAATACTGGGGGGAAAAAAACTGAGTTTTGGTAATTTCAGCATCCACCCAAATATGGGTCGGGAGTTAGCTGCCTTTCTTTTCTCTTCTTTTCCTTTCTTTTAAATCTCTGTTCTGAGGCATCATGTTTGCCCCTCACTTCCTGGTGAGCCACAAAGGACTCCTATTCTAAAATTCAAATTTCCTGAGACATCCTGTAGCCTCTTGCATGAAATATTCTACCATGATGAGGGTGATTAAAAAAATATATATGTCTCTATGAACTATCCCAATTTTTTTCCAAAACTTGAGCCTACATAATCCTTGTGGGGAGCCTTTCAAGTGGGTGCTGTTGACACCCATGTTATTCATTAGGACACTGTCAGAAAGAGTTAACTTTGGCAGTGAAATGTGTACAGCAAGTCTAAGTACCCAGGAGGCACAAACCTATGCTCCTAAAGCCCTGGACTGTTCATCTCCAGTGGCCAATAAAGCAGACCTAACCATTAATCTTCAGAAGCCCTGTCTTCAATTCAAACCTAAGCACAAACACCTGGTCCAGAAGAGGCCACCCAGCATCTGGAGGCATGCTTCACCTGGTCTTCATACTGCACAGTTAGAATAAGCTTGTGCCTTTGTATTGTATTATGGTGAAAATTCTTTAAAATCTTTAGAGATCCATATATATATATGGATTAATATATATATGTTTAAATTCATTTTCATGTCAGCATAAGACAGGACAGCCCCAAGTCATGCTATCTTTATAAATTAGTACCTTCAGCCGTGTGTACATCCTCTTTAGGTGCGAGCATCTGCAACTTTGTACTCTGCTCATGGGTTTGTCTTATAATTTGCATGTCTCCACCATCCTGTCTCCTATTCTAATTTTAAATGGCTGCCTAATCGTCCATCTGGCTGGTAGTTCTGTTTATCACTAGCCTACTTTGACCTTTTGTGTTCTTTGAAAACTCCTTAATAATTTCTGCCTGTGCTTTTATTGCTTCTAAATTATTGCCTATATTATTTGCTTAAAATAATTTGGCAGGGGACAGTACTGTCAGACTGCCACCCTCGGTATACTTTTCTAGCCGTCCTTCTGAGGTAAACTGAACCTGCACAGTTTCCTGTTTACCCCTGAAGTCTCTGCATATGCAATTCAGTCCTTGATGTGCCCTGTGGATTGGGTGTGGCTATTAGAACCATTAACTTCTTTGCTATCCATAAAGCAAGCCTGGAATGGTAATGAGGACACTGCATGACTAGTTTAGAGGAATACAAAATAGCTCAAAAGAGAAAAATGTTTAATGTTCTCCCCACAAAGAAATAATAACTGCTAGAGGTGGATATGCTAATTACCCTGATTTATTAGACTCTGCCTACATGTATAAAACATCACACAATACCCCATAATATTCACAATTACTGTGCATCAACTAAAAGGTCTTAAAATTTTAAACATTCAGTGTCAATGCAGCAACTGAAAACCATTATTTTCTTGCTTTGCTGTTTCTCTGCTTTGGGTTTTTTGAGCTAGGGAATAAAGCACAGATGGTAGAGAGCTGCCAGCTTCCACCTTTAGCAGCTAGCTAACATCTATGAAAAGAACAATAACCACAATCTTTTTGGATTCTAGAAAATTCATGTAGCAGAGAAAGATTGCTTTCTAAAATGCAGATGTAGTATAACAGATTCTAGAGGTCCTTCAGCATGCATTCCTTCCTCTTTAATCGCAACACAGCCCGAAAGGCAAGAAAGGGCAGCTAACCCCACAAGTCAACAACGCACTTGCTCTATCCCACCCCGTGTTTGCTGAGCTCCTGCTCCTTTCTCCCGGAGCTTCCACCTAGAAGCAAAACAGCCCAGAGAGCCTTAGAAAGCTTGCCTACATCTACGCAAGAGCAGCCAGTGCACAGGGCTCCCAGACACCAGAGGGCACTGTGTGGCCAGAAGTGATGGCTGCCCGGCTCTGCAGCTGCCTCCAAGCCCAGATCTGAGAGGCCTTGGAAATAGCTTGGTGAAGACTGCGCAATTTAGAAAAATAAAACCAGCCCACACCTTTTCCCACTCAGGGGTTTTATTGTCCATCAGAATCCTCCGTCCACTGTGTTCTGCAGCAGTGTGACTCAGCTACCCATCATAAGATAACCCCAGTGTCCACCTGAGCTTGTTTTTATAACCAAGCTCACAAACGATCGTCGTCCTCATGAAGCTGAACACTGTAATCACTACAGCAACCTCAGAGAGAGCCGCCATGACACTGGCTTGATCTGTGCTGGGCCCTGGGCTTCCCATCCTTTCTACATCCGTATTGGTGACAATCACACTTCTATCTTGTAGGAAAGGATCTGGGCTTCAAAATAGCTAAGCTCTGAACCTGAATGGGAAGCCAGTGTGTGTTGTTAAGTCTGTTTGACATTTGAGTCTGATCTCTCAGCAGAATCTAGACACCTTGTGATTCTCAGATCACCTTGAATTTACAGTTAGTGCCCAGACATTGGAAGTCTGACTAATATGATCATGCATTCTTCAAATATTCACCTACTGTATACCTGCAAGTCTTTGAATATGCAAATCTTACGCCTGGTCATTTTTGACAAAGGACCAATAGGATAGAAAATAACTCCAAATGGTGGCCAATGAGAGAAAAGAAAGTGCTCAAAACTAACAGGATGACCAATAATGGCACGGTGGAAAAAAAAATAAAGCTTGAAATAAAGCATCCCTTTATCACCAGCTCTGTCCAGACCTATCAACCTCTTCTCTACCTGTTCCCCAGCTTAGACCACAGGGAGCTTTGGAGAACTGTGATCTTGTCTGATCAAAATGTTGGGTCAGATTTCCCTTGGGATTGTGGATGGATATTCCTGTGACCGTGAACCCTAAACAGAGGGAATAGTTTCTGGGCTAGCCACTGAAGAGGCCCAAGCAAATATGCCTGAAGGGCAAATAAAGACACTAGCCAAAGACTCTATATTGCATCTTGGTTTCTGAGGGAGCAGGAGGACTGAATCCTCATCCTGCAGTCCCACCTTGAAGTCATCCCTGCCACTCACTTTCTCTAAATCTTAGGACTGTTTGCACTTGGAAAGCGATAATGTGATTCAACCAGCTCTCTGACTTACTCTTAGTTTAAAGCAATCAACTGCTCTGCTATATAGGTCATTCTGAGGCCCGTCATCTACAAAGCTCTAAGTCTAATATTTTTATTATCTGAAAATCTCACATCATGAAGCCAGATCACACCCAATTCCCAGTCCTCCGCCCTCTACCCTTGTGACCTTCTCTCCCCTTCCCAAAAGAAAATAATAATAATGAAGGGAAAAAAACCAACATATATTGCCCACATGATTACTGGAGAGTGGTCAAATGCCCAGTGGTTAGCTCAAGAAAATAGAGTCCTTCCCCACCTGCACCCCCGCCAGAAGCCATCAATTGTAGAGAGCTACACTTCAGCATCCTTATCACAATTTAAGAGTTCTCTTCAATCTTCGGGGGGGGCATCATATAGGTTATGTCCCTCTTAACTGAGTCTGCAGTCATCAATCCTTGGCAAAATTAGCTTCTTTGCCCTTCATCATAAGTGGAAGCACAGATCGTGGACTACCACATGGACTCCAGTCTCAGCATGTGATGTGGGCCTCAGCCTAGTCTACAGGGACAGTACAGATCACAGGAATCAACACAGCCCTCTGCCGACTTTCTACTCCACAACATACTCATCCAGTCACATTAATGCCTTTCACAGCATCAGTAGGAAAACTAGACCATACATCAGACCTTGTGTGCATAGGACAGTCACAACTATAATTAGCAAAATACGGGCTGTTAACAGAAACAAAACTCTAAACAATTCCTTTGGGTGCCAGATGCCATCCTGGTGAATTACTTCAGTGCGTAGCAACTGGATTGGAGAGACATCCAGCAAAGGAGCTCATTACAAGTCCCCTCCATGAGTCATTGCTCCTCGACACCTCCCTGCCTGGGGAGAGGATGGACAAAACTGATCGATGAGACTTGGCTGGGGGTGGAATGGTCATTGATTCATCTGTGTAAAGATGAAGAGGTTGAACAAGATGAAGTACAAAGCCCACCTCCATCCCAAGCTGGAGAAATAGGAAATTTGATAGAGGCCCAGAGAGAAGTGTGACTCACCCCAAATCATCACTGAATACCCCACTGAGCTTGAGATTAAACCTGGCTTTGAAGAGAGTACAAAGTGCTCGGGAGAACAGCAGTGGGGCCTGGGATAAAGGCACCAAGAGTCATGTCCCGACAACTTAAATAGTGTGTGCTTTAAATGCAGAGGGGCAGAGGTGGCACCATATTGGTGGCTTTCTGTGCTTTGAATGTGGTAACAAGGCAAAACTGGGGTGATTACAGAGTTGGTCTGAAGATGAGGAAAATAAGAAGGAAATGAACAAGGAGTAGAGGCACCCTTGTGTATGAGAAGGGAAGAGCCTGCCCCACTCTACAGCCATTAAGGCAAGGAAAGAGCAGAGTGGGGAAATGAAAGGCCAGAGAGGCAGGTATCAGTGTGTCCAGTAGCTTGTTTCTTCCCCAGGAACAGCAATGACTCATGCCCTGAGCTCAGGACAACATTGATCTCTGTACTTAGCATCTTGTGTTCTGAATCAAAAACATACACCTATCGGAGCCCCTGCATGCAACAGTGGGAGTCCCATTATCACTTCCTCACAGTAATCATTCTTCTCTGGACACTAACAGTCTAGATGATCTGTGCTTAAACTCAGTGTGCAGTGTCTGATTAGTCTTTATTTTGGATGAACTAAACTCAAAAGTTAATTTTTTTAAAAAAATCTGGGATCAAAGAGTAAGAAATAGTCTTGCTTCTCTCACGTCTGACTCCAAAACTCTGACACTGCTGTCTCAGATTTCATGTGCAGCCTTACCATGTAGTACTCTCATGTGTGAGCATGGAAACATGGCATATTTATGAAATAAATGGGAAATTCAAATGCCAACTCTCACTATGAGCTAAATGTTAAAATCTTACATTTTCTTACAGTCTGCCCCATCTCTCTCTCTCTTTCTTTCTCCTCCTCCCTCTTGTTCTCTCTCTCTCTCTCTCTCTCTCTGTCTATCTCTCTGTGGATATGTCTCTGTGTCTGTCTCTTGTGTATGCATCTTTCTGTTTCTATGTCTTTCTCGCTCTGAGTTTGTCTTTCTATCTCTCTCTTTGTGTGTGTGTCTTTCTTAGGATGTGTGTATATGTTTGTCTCTCTGTGTGTCTGTCTTGTGCATGTGTCTGTTTCTGCATGTCTTGTGTGTGTGTGTGTGTGTGTGTGTGTGTGTGTGTGTGTGTGTGTGTCTGTCTGTCTTGTCTTGTCCGTTTGTCTGTCTCTAATCCCTTCTTCATGGACTGTTTTCCATCTGCTTTGTAAGATGCATATATTATCTGCATCCTGCTTATCATTAATTGTGTTATCAAAAATCATATAAAATCAGTGTACGCTAGTTCGTTATTTGTAGATGCAACTGTGTGTATCTCTGGCTCCCTCACTGCAGTTTATTTTTCTTGTTTCTAGTTTCACAAATTGCACCATAACAAACACTTGTGCATGTCAATATTTTGTGCATAGCACTGACCCTTTTCTAGAGTTAGTAACTGAACTTCCATGGACTGAATCCCAGGCTGCAGGTATTTCCTGCCTCTGACGGATCTGGCGATGGGAGAGCACTGTTGGAACAGCCCAGCAGCCACCTGCTTCTCCCTAAAATGTAATGAGACATTTAGTGCATGTACCCTCCATCATGTGATTAGCTAATGTGGGCATCCCCTACCAAGCAGATATCCCTAGGGGCCTTGAAATCATCTTTTTAAGCTGCCAGCCCTTAATGCTGGTAAATTAATCTGGGCAAACGCTCTCTGATGAGGCTCACTGCCCATCTTGCTGGTGAGCTGGCTGTGCCAAAGAGGCAAATGGCCTGCATACTTGACCTCATGCACTAGAGGAAAGCAGCTACACGGATCATTCTAATGGCGTGAAGGAGGAGAAGTATACCTGGTGAACATCCATCCCTTGTAAACTGACACATTTGGTCACAAATATAGGCAGCGCTTAGAACGAGTTAGTTGCATGTACTTCAAGAGACATGCAGCTGGGGACTTGCAGGCTGAGTAGAAAAGACTGAATCTTTGGAATCGCAGGGACCCCTTGGGATCCCCTAAGTCTCTTCCATCTCTCTTTCCAGCCAGTCCTGATACACATGCCTCCACACACATCCCTCGCAATGCCTGTCCTTCCTAGTTGTCCTCCTGAATGGCATTTGAATGGCTCTGCCTCTCCCACCGGAACCCTCTACATGCTCACTACCAGAGCTGTCTGCTCAAAGAAAACTTAGAAATCAGTCCCCAACGTTCCCAAATCCCTCAAGCGGCTTCCTTCTGTAGCAGTGATACAGAGTTCCAGTGTGGCTTCATTCAAGGTTCCCCTGAAACGGGCTACAAAGTATAGTGAGAATTTTGGTTTATTTAATAAATGCAGAAATATTATAAGACTGTGTTCTCACTTTAATGCAAGTGTGGGGATTTGGGTCTGCTTCATAGCACGTTACTATGATTTGCCTTGTGGTCTAGGAGGAGCATGATTTTTCCAGCTACAGATAGTTTCTGTGATTTTGTGATATTTGGAATTCTGGGGACTTTTCAGAGGCTATATAAATGCTAGGGCCCCAAGAGGTGATTGTGGGTTGTTGGTTGATTATTGTTGCTGGTTGCTTTTGGTCATGGTTTGTTAAATAGTCATGGGCAAAGAAGAAACTAGATATCGTGACAGTAAAGACGAATCTTTCTCCAAGGAGCTTGATGCCCCTAATCAGCAGAAAGTAGTCTAATGATCATCTCTCCCCATTCTCAACTCCTGACTTTATTCAGGGATTTTTTTTTCCCTTTCTGTCTTTTTTTCTCTCTTATCTAGTGTTATGGGGTTGAAAGGTTGGAAGAAAAGGGGTAAAGAAGGGTGGAAAAAAGAACACACAAAGTAGTAAAAGACTAGCTACCACCAAGTAGCTTCCCTAACTTCAGTCTCTACTATTTATTATTAGGAAAATGAAACATGAACTCTGCCATTTGCTATGAACCATGTTTTTCTTAACTCTGCTCCCTTTTCATATGTTATTTTTTAAATTATTTTTACAATGTATTCATTTTATATACCAATTGTAGCCCCATCCCTTGTCTCCTCCTGGTCCCGCCGCCCTCCTTCCCTCTTTCCCCCATCCCCTTTCCCTAGTCCACTGAAAGAGGGATTTCTCCTCCCCTGCCATCTGACCCTAGCTTATCAAGTCTCATCATGTTTGCCTGGATCCTCTTCCTCTGTACCCTGGCAAGGCCACATCGCCAGGGGATTGTGATCAAAGAGCAGGCAACTGAATTCATGTCAGAGACAGCCCCTTCTCCCCTTACTCAGGAACTCACATAGCTACAACTGAACAGGGTGTCTAGGTCCTCTCCATGCATGGTTCTTGGTTGGTTCATCAGTCTCTGCAGTGCCTTGCTGGGCTCAGATTTTTTAGCTTTGTTGGTCTCCTTGAGGTCATTTCCCAATTTTTATTCCTTGTTCTGTTCTGTTTTGTGTTCAGCTACAACCTCCCTGCTTTCAGCTGTTTGTGGAGTCTCAAAATGATCATCTGTACTTCTAGGGTGTATCAAAAAACATCACATTCTGTACCAAATTCTTCCTTGTGGACTTTGCATCTCACTGTGATGATGAGTGTAGCATAAAGAACACAGAGGAGCCTGAGAAGATGGTGACACATTTGTGTGAAGGCCTCATGTTGCAGTAGCAGCCAGGGGTTCTGGGAGGGCAGCAAGATAAAGAGAAATGCAGAAGAAAAAAAAAACCTCTCATTTCATATCCAATTTGTCACCAGGGCTACTGGTGAAGGGCTGAGAGGCTTGCAGACAGAAATCACCTAGGGCAGAAGAGAAAGGATAAAAAATTGGAATCTGAGATTGTCTAGACAGCTGCGTTATGATTTAAGATACTGCAGCAGCTAAGCACAACCCAGAGAGGTGGGCCCAACCCTTGTCTGATTTTTCTAAGAAGCCTCAATATCATGCAGGACAACAGGTAAGAGAGTCAACAAAAGCCACTGAAAAGTAAAGATAAGCACAATGTGAAGATACTGGGAAGGTAATTCTTAGAGTTAACAGCCAAGATGAGATTTTCCTAGTTAATCACTGGGTGAATGGGAGTGTCATACAGAGAAATGAATCTAAGGGTGAAACAGCTTTGCAGGCACTGCAGAAAAATCTTACCCCCTGATTAGTTAAGATTGTTTTCATCCCACTGGTAAAAGACAATATACTCATTCTACAACATTCCATCTACATCTTTGAATACTTATCTTAAACATTTTCAGGTATGTCAGGGAACAGTTGGAAATGAACACAAACAACAAGAACAGTCTGAAGCTCAGGCATTGGAACCCTCAGACCAGGACTTTAAGAGAGCCCTAATTATTGTTTCTAAGGAAGCACATGATGAAGTACGAGACATCAGGCAATTGGACTGAATAATGAGCTTGAAATGTGGTGACTAAAAATGAAAAAAAAAATATGATGCAACCTAGAGCGCCTGCTCAGATGTAGCCCTTGGTAGCTCAGTATCCAAATGGGTACCCTAATAAGGGGAACAGGGACTGTTTCTGACATGAACTCAATGGCAGGCACTTTGACCTCCCCCCATCCCAGGGAAGAGCAGCCTTGCTAGGCCACAGAGGAGGACTTTGCAGCCAGTCCTGAAGATACCTGATAAACCAGTATCAGATGTAAGGGGAGGAGGTTCTCCTTTATAAGTGGACTTGGAAAGGGGCAGGGAGGAGATGAGGGTGTGAGGGTGGGATTAGGAGGGAATGAAGGAGCGGGATACAGCAGGGATACAGAGTTAACAAACTGCAACTAATATTAAAAAAAATAAAAATAAAAAATACGATGAATAACACAGTAGCTGACTTACCTACAGAGTGAACATGACAGACAATGATCTCTAAACAGAAAGTTAGAAGAAAGGAAAGAAGGGAAAATACAGAAGAGTGCAAGACAGAGGTCTAGTTTGCTAGACTAAAGACTGATTGGTGTGGCTGGAATCATGGAGGATGGGAAGAAAACGTCTTCACTTGCACATGGGGACTTGAGGTGTGCGGTGACCATACCTCCAAATGTCAGTGTTCTGCCCGCCCCCATCCCATGACTGAATACCCATGCTCTCTCTCACATATGACTGAAGAGAGTGTCAAGTAGCTCATGCTTGTCCAACACAAGCTCCCACTGTGCGAGGAAGGAACTCAACATTTGCCTGAGCGGGACTCTCAAGCCTGTGCTGCTGAGGTTCTTCCTGCCTCTGTGCTGTCTCCAGACTCTGTCTATGCCTTTACTTTCCCTAGTCATTCTCCATGAGCATTCTTCCCTGTTCTCAGTGTATACCTCTTAGAGGACCTGCAGTGACGGAATAGGTAATGATGCAGTTATGAAGAGTGATGAAAGACCTCAGGCCGCAGTAGCGAGATACTCTGTGAAGCGTGTACAGGAGGAATACAAATGACATTTAACTAGGGTCTTATGGTTTCAGTAGGGCTATGTGAGTAGTATTCCATCCACACAATGAGAAAAGGTTTATGCAAACAGAAAAGTAATGACTTGTCACAGACTCGTCAGTGAGCCAAGGTTACAGAGCAAGCTCCTGCTCCTAAGTCTGAGGGATAGCCACCCAGAGGGAGAGCTAAGACGTGGCATGCACTTAGCTGGAGTGGGAAGCTGGTTCCCCACTGGAAAAAGTAGGGTAGGGGCTCCATCCAACATGTCTCTGAAGGCTCAGTCAGGACCTCTGTGAGTATAAGAGTCATGGGGGGGACAGTTATGAAAGGAGTCATGACATAACCTAATTTTTTATTCAGAAACATCAAGAGGACGTCATAGGAGGGCCTGGGAGAATTGTGGTGCTTAGATAGGAGTTCGGGAAAACAGGAAGTGTAAAGCTGACCCAGACCAATCTCCCTTGATGATCAGAGGAAGAAGGCAGAAAAGGGGTGAAGAACTAGGCGGAAATGCTCCATCCACATAACATTGGCTTTCACGAGTGGAGTACATGTTTGTTTGGGTTTGTGCATGGGCGTACACGTATGTGCAGAGACCAGAGGTCAACATTAGCAGATGGGGAGGAAATATGACCAAAATGCAATTATGGGTATGCATGAAAACATCAATGAAATACTACCTTTAGAGATAATTTGAGTATCATACTCTTTACATTCTTTTATTTATTGAACATACATTCATTTAGAGACCTTGGGGAGAGAGGGCCCAAAAATACATTAACTGAGACAAATACAAGCAAACATGAAAACTGCCATGAGCACAAAGCATCTTTTTCCAGGCTGTTCAATGATCACTCACTGTCTCAAGACTAAGCTACTTAATGGTCAGGTCTAAGCATATATGCATACAAGTAACACTAAAGGGACTCAAAAGGTGTGTGTGTGTGTGTGTGTGTGTGAATAAATAAGAGGTCATGAATTTGAGAGAGAATGGGGCTGGAAAGGTATGAGAGGAGTTTGTGGGGAATAGGGAGTGGTGGAAATAATGTAAACACAACACTCATGTATGAAACAATAAATACATTTAAATAAAAAGCATTTAAGCTGCTTGGAAAAATAAAGGCCACGATAGTCTGTTCTCTAGTACCCTTACTAAAGAGCAGAATTAAAAATACTGAGAGCACTGTGCTTATTAAAGGTCAAGACAGAAGCTCACAGGACACTTTTTAAGTTACTTAAAAACTCACTGAAATATAATCCTCCTAAGAGGTGGTTGTTTAAAGCACGGCCTATAATGTCCCAAAATGTGTGACAGAAACATATCTGCAGGTCCTAGAGGCTTAGTAGAACATCAGGCAAGGTTAAAACCAAAAACGAGCCAAACCCAATACCTGGTATATAAGAAAGAGGTTAAGCATTGATACCATACAGGAAAAGGAAGTCTTAAGCAAAGTTAAAGTTTTTAAACTAAGTTTAAAGAAATGTAATTTCCCAAGATATATTCAATGCAGCAAAATAAGTTGTTAAATGGAAATATTAAGCATCAAATAGATATGTTAGAAAAGAAAGATCTAAACACAGCAGCCTTAGCCTCCACTTTAAGAAATTAGACAAGGAATGAGCTAAATCTGATATAAATGAGAGAAAGGAAATAATTTTTAAAATATCCTAAATAACAAAATTGAAACAGAAAAGCAACAGATTAAAAAAACAGTTCATTTTAAAAGTTCAATAAAATTGATCAACCCATAAGCAGGAATATCAAAACAAAACAAAAAGACACAAATTGCCAATACCAGGCATGAGAGCACTCTGCTGTCCCTGTGGTCATTAAGAGGTGACAAGGAAACAGTGGCATTCTGTGAACATCAATTTGATCATAAATGGCTTGGTCCTGTTCCTTGGAAGGTTCAAGCACCAGCTCACTGAAGGAGAACTAGATGATGTGAATAGTCCTTGATGGATCAGGGAAATTGAATTAGTGAAGACCACGCAGAGAATAAAAACCCCAGCTCAGCAGTTTTCCCTGGTGGTTTTTACCCAACATTTAAGAAAGACACAATATATAAAGTGTGTACAAACTCTTCCAAAGAGCAGAAGAGGCAGGTTGTTCCCTAAATAATTGTAAATATTTGTAGGGCCCACATTACCCTAGCACAAAGATCAGACCAGGTATTTCAAGAATATAGTCTCTCTCAAACATAAATGCTGAATTTTCAATAAATTCATAGCAAATGCACATTAGCTGCATAAAATGATGCTAAGTTACCAAATGAGATCTACCCAAAGATACAGAGTATCTTTATTGACCTGGAAAGTCACTAAGAAGATGCAAATTAAAACCACAATGCAATGCTGCAACATGGGTCCCATGAAACTCTCGCTTACTACCAGTAGGCATGCAAAATGCTAGAGCTAATGCGGAAAAAAAAATGGTTTGTCAGCCCAGAAACCCTGCTATGTATTTGTTCAGTGCAATGAAAGTGGGGTTCACAGGAATGAGTACATGTGAATTTTTACAGTGACCAGTCTTAACAACTACATGACAATAATACAAGCATCTTACAAGTGAATCTCTGCACACTCCATGTAACAAATAGTTATCAGCTCACGATATACACGCAACATAGAAGGGTCCCACGCATATTATTCTGAGCACAAGCCTCAGAACTGGCAGGTCAGTCACTATGTGTCTGATGTACCTTCTTATGAAGGTAAAATCCCAAGGGTAGAAGGCAGAACAGTTGCTACCAAAACTTACAACTGGGGCATGAACTTAGCTACAAGTGGTCAACTAAGATTTTTGCAGATGGGGGTGCCTCTCTTAGCTTTCTGGTAGGTGAGTCATCACTTCCTGTATTTGCCAAGTCCGTGGGTAAACATCACCATGGCCTTCAGCCTCTTTCAAGTTTTCTGTAAAGCAAAAAATGTCAGAAGCAAGCTGTGCTGAGAAAGAACACTCAGAAAGAAAAACACCCTACAGCCCTTTCCAATAGAAATTTGCCTCTCACCTTTTGCCCGGTGGGAAAGGTATGTGGATTTTAAGAACATAGAATCGATGCTTTCAAATGTATACTCAGTACAAAAAAATGAACAAGGTCAAAAGATACACAGCATTCACTTCTCTAGGAAGCAAAGGAAGTACTGGGGCTCAGTGTTCCAAGTCCTGAGCAGGACTGGGTGCTGGGAGTCAGGGTCAAGGCCAGACTCCCACTGCTGTCTGTCTGGCCGCACAAAGTGACCCATTTTCTTCCTTCAACCACTTTTCTGGTGCTTTAAAAAAGAAATTTCATTTGATTTTTTTCTTATTGTTTTGCAGATTTAAGGGTCATTATTTTATATTAAACAGAGGAACATGAGAAAGAACTGGGCTCATAGTTCTACATAAAATGAAAGATAATTTCAAAGAAATTTAACCGAGGACATAATGTGCTCTGGGAGAGTGGAATGGCTGAAGCACTGGAGGCTCGGAGAGGTTGGCAGGGTCTGGATGTGAGCGCTGCCTCCCACGCGCTGGGTGCCATGGCCTTGTTATGCAACACCTCGAGCTTGCCATTCTGCTCAGGGAGCAGGCTCCCTCACGGGTCTGCTGGGAGAACTAAATGAAGTACATAGAGCCTAGAACATCAAGGCGTGGGGCCGAGCTGAAGCTGCATTATCGCACCATTACTGCCTGACTTGCTGTCAACATCATTTGCCATAACATGCAGGGTGCAGCAGTCTTTCTCCCAGCCTGAGTGTCTCTGGAGCAGGAATGAACGGGCCACCCTCAGAGAGAGCTGGGGAACACCGGCCTTCACTCTAGAGCCCTTCCTTCCCCCACAGGAATCCCCTCTGATATTTGGAGCTTTGAGAATGTTTAGACATTACTTGCTGGGTTGTCTCTCCAAAACTCAGAACTCGAGGTATACTCAGCAAAGCAGGCCAGGAGTAGCTGTGAAGGATTTGAGGCCTGGGGTGGGACTCGGGTCACATATTCCCATCACTGCTGTTTTAACTGGGACAACTTTCAGGCTTTTCTGAACCTTCTTTTCCTCAGCTATGAGATGGAAATTGTAATGATAAGAAAAGGTACAAGACCCAAAAGGCTTCCATAAGGTGACATGAGACCTTAGTAGCAAATGGGTCAAACTTTGACTATTATTTTAATAATTTTTTGCCACCCACATCACTATCACATTAGGTGGTATTTTTCTAATACTAAATTCTGCCCAACGTGACATACGTTAGCTTCCTGTTCGCCAAACAGCTGTGTGACTATGGGGCAGGATAGGAAATACTTATAACAAGACAAGAATCCCTTTTGTGGGATTTGCAGAATTTTCTTATGAGGAACTTGTGCATAGGACAACACATGCATTTTATTTTCCAGCTCTAGTAGGAATTCCAGAGTATAATTGGCAAGACAAGGGATTTGAACTGAGCAGGATAAAGTAGCTAGGGTATTTGGTACTCCAAGACCTCTTAGCCACAGGTAGAGCAACTGAGTAGAAAAATAGATAGATAGATAGATAGATAGATAGATAGATAGATAGATAGATAGATAGATAGATA